>NW_026912951.1:0-442500 GCF_034315485.1 Pezoporus occidentalis | reverse complement strand
GATAACCAAGCTGTTACACAGCATGATGTGGACATTTTGATATTCTGACCTCGTCTCTGAATCCTGATAAATTTCATTTACTTCCAGTAGAGGAAGACTCCACTTTACCAAAACCAATAAGAAGTTGCTTCATGTTCAGTACCACAACAAGACAAGTTAACCTCTGAAATTTGAAAATTAGTTCTCAAAAAATGTGAAAGGTACTAATAAAGATGGATTTGATGGATAAAAATGCATAGAATATAGGATCTGGTTCATTTATTAAATACTCATAATCGTGCTTAAGAGAAAGCAGCCATGTTTTCAGCCCGTTCCTCTGCATGAGCTTGCTAACATCTCTAACAGCAAAAGACATCCGCAAATATAAAAGAAAATGGGCATTGTTTTTAATTGTGTATTGGCATGCAAAATGTATATATAGGAGAAAACTTGCTCTAAAGGCTTCTCTAAGGAGAAACAGTATAGAGCAAAGTAGTAAAACCCTGTGTTATGTGTTCATCTGAATAATGCTATGTTAGGAAAATAAGTTTTGGTCCCAGCTAGAATAGAGCACACTACAGATGTACCATATGATACATAAAACCTTGTTTTATATTCCTAAAAGAAGGGGTAGGGGGGAAACTGTGGGTTGTTTTTTTCACAACTTATGCTACTGAGCCCAGCTTATTAAAGGTGTTTCAGTTGTCTATGGATTGAGTAGGCCATGTTAGTCTGTTTCCTGGTTAACATTAACAACTTTGCAGTTAACACAGACTAAAACCCAGAGAATAGATGCTTGGTTTAAGTGAGATCAATCTCTTGAAAGTCTGCATAAATTAGACCTCCATTTTTAGAGTCTTGTCTGAGAGTACCCTGCAATAAAGGGTGGTAATTTGTTTTTGAGAATGAAGATGTGAATGATCTTTTGACTAGTTTTGAACATAACCCAGCAAAAATAATAGTTATATCTAATCTGATATTTTGACCTGTATGAAATCTGTATTAAAGCTTGAAATGCAGTTGTCATCTATATAGCTTTTCTTCTTTATGGAGGGGACAGTTGCTCTTCCAAATGAATCTCTGCTGCCAAAGTTTGGACCATGATGTCACTTAAGATGGCTCTGGTGGATGCATGACAATCAATGGATTTGGTTCTGTCCCAAATACCATAGAAGGAATAACAGAATAAGATATTTAGGATCTGTCTTAACAACAGAAGTACACACTCCAGAATGTCAATATTAACTCCCTAACAAATGTGTTTCTTCTAAGATGTTAAACAGTGAATGAAGGAAGCTGAGATAAGCTTTGCTATCCATCCCAACCAGAGGGAAAAGCATTTGCAAAAGGAAGGAGCAGGCATCTGAACTGCAGCTGAGGTGGCTGTCAAGATCCTGAAGCTAATTCCATGTTCATATATGCTAGAATTACTACTTTGAAGTTAATTATTTTATCTTGCACTTCTGTCAAGGTACTTGCAGTTTTGCAGGTATCAGTTTTTATGAACTAGGAACACCTTACAGAGTAAACTGAAAATGACTCGTCTTTAAAAAAAAAAATTAAATTTAGTCCTTCATATCTTCCCACCTAAAAAAACTCCAAGCCATTCTTCTTTTCTTCTCTGTCACAAAAGAACAACCATCAAAAACTTCTGATAGAAAATCTTTATTCAGAATCTTCCCTTAGTTCTTTCTTCCCTTAAGAAGAATTCAATATTCAAATATTCAAATATGTTGTTTGTCCTCATCAGGGATTAGAGAAGAGTTACCTTCATGCTAGAAGGAGTTCTTAATTTTAACTGTAATCTGATAATATTCTGCTGCAATATTTTAGTAATTTTTAAGAATCTAGAAAGATGTCCTGGTTGTGAAAGCCTAGCAGTGACTTACAGTACTATAAAAGTTCTTTCCTCACCATTGAAAGACAGACAAAAACATTTACTTCCATTCCCTCTATTTTGGCCTTTTTTCCTTTTTAGTGAGGTAGGATTTTTTTCTTTCTGTGTATACCATTGGCAGCTATCTGTGAAGGTAGGAATGGAAGTAGGTCAGGGTGTGATTTCATTGTAGAGCTGTTTTGAGCTGCTTTAGAGGAAATTTCTCCTATCTACAAATTTCCTCTGATCTTATCTGCATTGGGGTGTTTTTAACAGCATTGGTTAGATGATTATGTTGCAGTATTTTAGAGGTGTTAAGGGTTTGTTTAGTGCTTGTAGATTGATGGCTAATGGGTTTTGTTGGGCTGTTTAAATGGAAGTTTCCCACAATCTGATACTAAAATGGAGGCTTTGAGTGAAGCTTTTATCACTCTTTCACCAGTCTCATCAAGAACTTCCCTTTACTCACTGGAAATGGAATTTCATGCTGTGTATTTCTAATCCAACCATTACATCAATCAGCAATCTAGTAGAAGTTTGTGGTTCTAACAAAAAAAGCATTTCACATGCTGTGAAGTGGTTTCCTAGTCTGGCATTTATGTCTGTCCCAGACGCTATGGAAACTACTTAAGATGGAACTTGCCTCCGATTTACTATGCTCAACTTTTATAACTTGATATTGAACACGTTTTCACAGCTGGTTCTCAATGCCTTTCCCTCAATTAGAGAGATTATATGCAGGATGTGTTTGACAAGTGGGCAATGTCCAAGTCCATGTTCCTTGTGTGGCATTAAAATTCCAGAGTAAACAAATCAGCAATGAATGAAAATTGCCAATCCCAGCAAAAAGGAATACATGCTTGTTGTACAGCACATTTGTGTTGTCAGCAAATCTCAATGCACTTGGCGAGGAAGTCCCTGCCCATTTAAAAATGAGGAAAATGAGGTACTAAGATGTGAATTGTCTTAATATAACAGGCTACAATTACAACCCAGTCTCCTGTTTGAAGTAACATTAGACAACATTATCTGCCTTTTAAAAAGAAGAAAAAATATTCAATTACATATGGTAGTCATTTCTTCACAAATAGAAGAAAACACCATAACCTCAAGATATATTTGTGAACTTCCCAGTTATTATTTGAACGTTGTAACTGTGGAGGAAATGGGGCATTTCAAGAAGTGATACTGACATGTAATAGGCACTGATCTTCCATTTGCTAATGGGACAACACCCTAGCCTGTAGACAGGTAGGGAGCATTCTCATCATGTCGTTGCCATATTATACTGAAATTCTGTCTAGATATGTGTTCCTTGTAGTACTTTGTGAAAAAAGTAGTAGTAAGTGTCAATTCTGGTGCCAGTTCTGTGAAAAAGCAGTCATGTCACCTCTGATTCTTAGCCAGATTCAAAGTTTGATTCCTACTTGAAGTGAAAAGTGGACACTGAGAAGTAGCAGCTGTGTTTCAGCAATGCCTCAAGAAACTGGAATCTAGCTAAGACATCAGAACAAATCTAATCTGCTTTGGTGGTAGACCAAGAGCAATGCTAATAAAGCCATTTTGCAAATATTCTTCAATTGACTTGTTGGTTAAAATTTTAAAAATGTAGTGAAGAAGGGTTTAATGACCCACATGCTCATTGTATATTGCACCTTTTTTGATTTAAAGATCCTTGGTGTTAATTTGGTTTGATGTTTTAACAACTTGCAGTTATGCAGTTGTTTGGAAAATGATGTCTGTTCATTATTATTTCTATAGGGAAAATAGTCATACATATAAGTCTTATTCAGGTTTTAACCAGGACTTTGATATTGGAGGACAAGAGTATGTGACAGTTAAAGGTTAATTTGTTTCTGGTTTTATGATTTTGGTTTTCTCTTTGTTTGGGTTTTATTATTTTAGTTTGCTTTTGTGTTTTGTTTGGTTTTTGGTTTTTGTGTTTTTTTATAAGATATGGGGAATTGGTGAGGGTTGTTTTGTATGTTTGGTGTTTTTTTTAATCGCATAAAGTATATTTTGAATGTAGAATGTGGGATTGAACTAACTTTCAGTTCCAATATTGATCAGGAGTTTGATGTACATAACTCCTAATTCAGTGAGGTGGTCAGCATTCATAATGCAAAGTGCAATTTGTAATTTTTTTTTCAGGATCAGGTCACAGATTTATCGGTGCAGCCTCAGTTATTCTATCAGTTTCAAGAAGAAAGGAAAAAAAAACTAAACCAAAACAGCTTTATAAAAATATTATGAGATTTTGTTAAGATTAAAAGGCAAAGTTTTGGACAACTTTTTTTTCCCCTTAAGCTTTTAGTAACCCCTGCCTCACGTACTGACAGGGACTTCAGTGCTTCTGCATTTTTTTCTTCAAAAGTTTTATCTCTCCTTCTTTCAGAAGAGTAATTTTTGAGGCAGTCATGACAGCTCTGTCATTTCACTCACACCTCTAAATTTCTCTTTCTGTTGTCAGTCAGCAGACAGCAGTCACAGTATCTTGATGATCGTGATTGATGGCAAAATATGTGAGAATTGTAAAAAGGGCATTGAACGTTATGTCTAAAACAATCATTTTATGCTTTTATTTTTGTAAGTACAATAAAAGGTAGAAAAGCACCTGTTCGTTTGTAGGCCTTATATTTATTTTTTGCATTATATAGAATGGTGTAGATATACCTACAGATATATCTATAAATATTTTTTTATCATGAGCTTAAATACTGAAAGTTGTTTGCACATTTAGTTACAGTTCAGTATATATGATATTTTGCCAATGTTTTACTGTTTTTCAAATTTCCTTTTAAATGACTAATTTCCCATCAAACTCCAAGGCTTAAATGACAAGTAAGGAGCTGAAAGCAATAGCAAAAAGAGTCTGAGTCATATTTCCTAGAAAGAGCTTTATATGTTTTTGTAAAGTAAAACGCATCAATTATATTGTAAGCAAATAAACATGTATTTGGGGAAGGAGAAATGGCCATTGGTCTTTCATGTCAACACAATTTCTATACAGAATTGGGTAGAAAACATCAAAGAAAGCATATTTTTCCAATCCCATGCATGAAATTTATTAGAAATTATTTTTAGGAAAAAAGAAATCAAGCTCTCTGGGCTTTAGTGCTGTACAGTGGCCATGGATTTTTCCATTTATATGAAGTAATCACTTGTCGAACTTTGAAAACCAGCTTCTTTCAGTAGCTGGTGTGCACACCTGTTAAACAGAAATATTTGAGGCCAAATAAGTATCAGTTACACTTCACTACTACTATGTTGTCCATACTGATGGCTATAGTCTTGTTTTTTTACAGGCATCTATATCAGTATCTATCTTCTACAATTTTTGACTGCTGTATGAGGCAAAAGGGCTATATTTCTGTGTATGATGATTGGTTGTATGAGAGTTTAGTTATTTATATTTTAAATGCTTAGTTATTTATATTTTTAAATGCTTTAAATAACTATGAAGGCAAATTGTTTATTATGAGTACAATCATACCTCGAAAAAAGAAGTCTTGCTCAGCATGTAACTTATTCTGAGCAGGGAGCTGATTAAAAGTTGTATCTGCAGAAGTTCTCTTAGTCATACAAGCTGTGTGTTCAGAAGGAAGACGATTCTAGGGATGATATTCTAGCAGCTATACTGGCAAACCCTTTTATATCTGGGTCATGTATCAGGAGAGCTGTCATGTTACCCACCAGTGTGCAGTAATTATTAAATGTGGGTCTTGTGAAGGCTGGTGCTGTGAAGGGAGGCACCTTCTAGATGATAGCTGGTAGCATTTATGGTCTAGGATTTTCAGAGGGCTCATAGATATTTACCTACTCCTTTAGGGATGAGAAGTGAAGATACTAGCAGATTCCAGTAAATTTTTTGAGGAATGCTGCTAAGTAAAGGTGTAAAGATTCATCTTTTTTTTTTAATTTGGAATAGGTCTTAAAAGTGTCTCTGGCCACAAATTTAAAACATGCTCTAGTGTTGCTCAGAAGTAACTTGAAAAACTTGACTTTGCCATTTATTTGTAATGAACATTGTGCGCAGCTTCAGCACGGGGCATAGATTCCCTGTGCTGTAGTGGGAATGGGTTGTAGCAGTTACTTTGTCTCTTTGTGGCATAATCTTTCCTGGAGCCTTTTCTGCTTTCAGTCCCTATTCTGGCTGAAAATTGAGGAGTTTTTGAAACTTGAGAGGTTAGAGAATAGGTTTATCTGCAAGACAATATAAAAGTGTATTTACTTTTAAGAGTGCGTGTGCATCCCATCTGTGTTGGGCTGGGCTACAACACGGGGGCTGAATTGTGTATGTTCCAGGCTATAAGATGTGCGACTCCAGGAAAATCTTACTGTTTTCAGTTTCTTAGCTTCTTAGCTCGGGACCAGTTGCAGAAATGCAAAACAATGTGCTCTTCAAGGTACCTTGTTTTTATAAACAACTCCTATATTTCTTTGGAAACCGCAAGGTAGCATTTCACTTCATAATAAAGCAGTCAAAGTCAAGAAATGCTAACATTACTAATGACACACATACTGTTAAAAAAAAAATAATTGAGTGAATACAAAAGGTGACTCTAAGATACATGAATCACTGAAAGTTCTGAGGCACACAGATTTCTCACAAAGTTGTTTGAAGACATGAGCAGAAGGAGGGGGGGAAGGAGATTTGGTTTTATATCGCTATTTGATATTTTATTGAAATTGTAAAAATCTGGTTTGATGATCGTTTTTGAACATGGAATCACGGGAAATATTTTGTGTTCCCTGGGAGCTCAGGCGATGTATTTATTTCAAGTTTTATTAAATGAGTTATAAATTTTCCTAGCAATTTACTCATAGCTCAAGAGGTTTAATTTGCATGTGTTGCCTTTTACAATATGGTTTTCGTAATGTTGCAGATGCTTCTTCCCTAGCTTCAGTAAACAGCAGGCAGTTGGCCAGGTTTTTGACTGAACGCTTGCCAAGTCTGGGAGATATTAGTTAACTCTCTAGTGGCCACTGAATGATTTTAGCCAGATTTACCCAAAAGAATCTGTGAAGATTAAAATCAATATGAAGTCAAAAATAAGATACAAACCAAGGAATTTGCTGGACTAAACACGGGGAAAGGTTTTTTTTCTGCATTACAATAATTTCAAATTTTCTTTTTTTTTAACATTTATTTCCAGAATGGGCTCTCTTCGGAACTTTATTTGCAAATTTATGATGATGATAGTAAGCATTTATTCTGAAAGATTAAGATTAGTGATAAGTAAAGATTCTTTAGTCATGGAGACACTTGAATGCTATGAGGTTTACCCCTACTGTTCTGCTCTAATTTTGAAAAACTGACAAGGAGAGTTTTTTCTTCCACACAGTAACCCAGTCCAATGGAGGTAGCATAGTGTGGTTTCCTGTGGATTTATACACTAAAATGATCCTTCTGGCTTTTTGGGTTTTAAGCAAGAGGTGTCAGAAAAGTTACCACAGGGATAACTGGCTTGTGGTGGCCAAGCGTTCATAGCGACGTCGCTTTTTGATCCTTCGATGTCAGCTCTTCCTATCATTGTGAAGCAGAATTCACCAAGCGTTGGATTGTTCACCCACTAATAGGGAACGTGAGCTGAGCTTAGACCGTCATGAGACAGGTTAGTTTTACCCTACTGATGATGTGTTGTTGCAATAGTAATTCTGCTCAGTACAAGAGGAACCGCAGGTTCAGATCCCTAGTGCGTGTGCTTGGCTGAGGAGCCACTGGTGTGAGGCTACCATCTACAGGCTTATGACTGAACGCCTCTAAGTATCCCACCTAGATGCTTGTTGTGCTATTGCATCATCGGTCGCTTGTGATTGGCCCAGGAGATGACAGTCTTGTTCAGAATGCGTACGTGAAGCTCTTCCCGAATCTTCATTAGCGAAGACATGCCTTCCCCACTGGAGAAGGAAAACTCCTATCTTCAAATGAGGGCTGATAGAGCTCATCTAGCCTTGTATGATCTTCCATCAAAGACAAGGACACTTTTACAAAACCTACGACCTGAGGACTTTGCTGTCACCGTCCTAGCTAACTAGGCCATGGCAGTTAAACCTCAGGTTTAAAGGGTGGGGCCAGTTCTGTGCAAGCTGCGCTTCACCTAGAAAATCCACTGCGCAGGCTGGAAGGGCTTACTCTCACTTGTCTGTATGGACAGGCGAGGGTAGAAACGGTAGGTGACAAGGTGCATGGGTAGCTGCAGATTCAACCTTATTCAACCTGGAATACCCCTTCAGCTAATTTGCGTCAGCTGTCCTGGCTGTGCTCCATGCCAGCTTTTTGTGCCCCTCCTCACTGGCAGAGCAGGGGAAACCGAAAAGTCCTTGACTTAGAGTAAGCACTGGTTAGCAACGACTAAAACATTAGTGTGTTATCACCATTATTTTCACACTATATCCAAAGCACAACACTGTACCAGATTCTAGGAAGAAAATTAACCCTATCCCAGCCAAAAACAGAGCAAGCTTCCATCTCTGTGTCCAGTGTGGTGCTTTCAGCTTGTTTCCAGGATTCTTACATACTTTTGAGTGATGTCTGTTGTGCAAGTCATGTTATATTCTCTTCCAGACTGGAGCTATCTGCTTACTGAATGTTCAGCTACTGCCAGTGTAATGTGTGGTGACCAAATTTATGTTTCTTCCTGTTAGGAGAGATTTGGTAGTGTTTCTCTCTCATTCATCCTCTCATCATTGTTGTATTTCTTGGAATGTAATGTGATTTCAAACTTAGTTGAAGTTGGTGAATTTGTTGCAAAGCTGTGGTTCAAAAGATTCATGCAAGGATGGCTTGTCAGCGTGCTTGCATAAGGACGTAAGCAAATGAGGACAATCATGAATAAAAAAGAAATGTCAGACATCTTCAGCATCTTGCATGATGTGCACATGGAAATAATTACAGGTGGTCCCATGATTAAATGCTGTCAGTGTAAGTGGGGCAAAAGGACAGGTGGAAGGAGTGAGTTGAGTTTGAATTATGTGACTTGACATTTCGTTCTCTTGAAAAACTTGTATCTGTGGGTCTGTGAACACATTTTGGATAATTGTTTTGAACAGATGATCATAAATGAAGCATGGTGCAACATCCATTGAAACAGAACTAGATTTAGGAGGTAGAAAATTCTGATTCCTTTTGATATTTATCCAGGTTACCCAAGGCTTTTTCTTTGGGAATCTGAGTATGTGTTTTTGTTGGTGTTACTTTTTGCTCCACAAGTGCTCTGTTGATATGTATCTAGCTTTGGACTGAAATTAAATACAGTGAAGGTAACACATCAACCAGTCATGCTTCATGCCTGATCTACAGCTATATTCCTCAGATTCATTTAATAGTATTACCCCTTCCATGGAGTTCCTCATTTGTGCAGAAGTAGTACACTCAGTACCTTAAGAATGTAATGGACTAAGAGAAATGAGATTCTGGAGACCAAATGATTGCTTGTACACACTGCTAAACTTCTTTTCAATCTTCAAGGCAAAGCAGAAAACAAGAAGTTGTGATTTTATAAGTTTAGTGTTAGAGAAGTTGCCTTGTAGCTTCTGGAGCAAATTTAAAGTGAGACTCAAGTGGTGCCACTGTTAGGGTCGAGAAAAGATGAATATCAGATGATTTGTTCTGTCTTTTGCTCTACAAACATGGTGCATGGCTAGCGTGATGTCATAAACTGATGTCTTAGTGTGTCCTGCAGGAATTATGTGCCCTTTTACTTTTCTAACAAACAGCACCTATGACCCATTGAATTTCACTTAGACTAGATGAATCTGTTTTCCCCAGCATTTCTCATTTTCTACTTCCCTCTGTCTTTTCCTTTACGTGATACTGGGGAGGGAGGAGTGTTGCTTAGCAACCAGTTGAAAACGGTCAATGCAAGTATAAATATTAAACCTTTTCAAACATGGTGAGTTTATGGTAGAAAATGGAAGTGGTTCCAATTTTTCCTTATTAAAATTGAGGCAAAGAGGTAATGTATAGCCTTTTTGATATTCAGGACCAAACTGGGACCTCAGTTTCTCTGAGTCTGCCTCCCGTACATGAAGAAAACATTTTCTTCTCTGGTAACTAAGAGGATGCCCATGGAAAAGCCCCATGGACTTCTACTGTAATGTTTTGCATGAGGATTTTTGGTTTGTGGTTTTGTTTGCTTTTGTTGTTTTTTTTTTTAAACTGTGTTAGAGCCCAAGGCTGTAAGTTTGGAGATTGGTACTCAGTCATGTATTATCACTACTTGCTACAGAAATAAAAGTGTTTTTTTTTTTTCTAAATGCTTTTAATGTGCCTTATAATTTTTAGATGGAAGACAGTCAAAAGTACAGTGCATCTATTTGTTATCCTACTGCAGAAATTATGTAAGAACAATAAACTCCTGTGTTGTGGTTTAATGATACTGCTGAGGAGGGAGAAAATGTGTACCATAACATGTGGCTTGAAAAAAGTATGCATGTATTACAGTAAGTGAATGCCTGATTTCAGTAAAGCATAATAATACTAATAAAATCAAGTCTTAAGAGAAGTAGATGGACTTGAAATTATAGGTAACTACAGTGATCTGCTTAAAGCAAGCAAGTGAAATTTTATCCCCCATAGTATGCATTTATTTAGTATTATTGCATTAGTAGCTAGAAGACTCAGTCAAGACCAAAGCCTGTGTTTACCTAGGCACCAAACATTTTGTGCCCTGTAAGGCAAGGAGATTGTGTGAACAGTAAAATACTTTGTCAAAATTCATTTATTAATCATTTAAATACAGCAATAAAAGCCTGGCCTCTAGCTCTCAGTGTTCCAGTTTCTCAGCCCACACTCCTCCATTCAGGGAGCATCATACCATCTGGGGTTGTCTGCCCCATGGATGTGCATGGGTTATTGATCTCAAGTGTTACTGATTGCCCAAAAGTGTAACCTAGAAAATAATTGGAGAAAACATGTTAGTCTGCTAGGTTCAAATCTGACTGGAAGTTGTTTCTGGAATACAGTGTTTATTGAAATGATATGTGCAATCATGTTCAAATCATTTCATAGGAAGGAGATGAGAATATTTAAGATTTTTCAATAGTATTTTCTTGAAAAGCAGACTGTGTGAATTTTGATTGATATGACACTTTAGAACTATAACTGAAACTGTATTTGTTACAAGCGAATGACCACTGAATCAATTTCTTTAGTATATATTTCTTTAGACTTGCATCATTAATATTCAAAGAGGAATGTCTTTTACATTGTGCTGCAGTTTATACTAATGTGGGTTCATTTGCTTTCATGTTATTAAGTCACTTTTTTTCTATTGAAAAGATAAAATGAAGCAGCATTGTTCATGTGCTGCATAGAACTGTAGCAATGTGCAGTTTGGTGTCTACTGAATTTTCAAAGAAATAAATACATGAATAAAAAAGTCAAAGATAGGAGGTGGGATTTTCCTTTAATTTTCACAGTTACAGTATGCTGTTATAACAGAAATATGATAGGGGCATAAAAATTTGCTTGCATTTGCCAGCTGCTTAATGCAACAACTAGCATAGTCTCTATTATTTCTAATATGATCATAAGGTGCAAACCCACTTTTAAACTCAAAATTAATATATATATTTTAGAAATAAACTGAATCTTATTGCATAAAACACATACTTCTAAAACTGTTTTCTGTATATAACATTCTGGCATGTGGCTCAGGCTGTATGTTTCCCTGAAAGTCTATTTACAACCATCCTCTCTTTTCTAAAGTAGCAATTAGATGCAGTTTAGAGTTTTATTCCGCTTCTATCCTGCAGTCAGGCACATGTTTAACTGGGTATATGTGGGTATCTCTTTGAAGTAATTTTGAATTACTCTAGTAGGTAGAAGTTTAGAACATGCATGGATTTATAATGGCTTTGTTTTAATTTTTCTTTAATAGTTTCATTTAAGAAAAATTCATAGGCAGCCTGGGTTCTACCTAAGAGCCCACTTACATTGTTTCTGTTTGGCTGTCTCTGCTTGTTCAGAGGAAATTTGCCAAAAGGAAGTGCAAATCTCACGGGCTTAATCTGTCTGAGCATGGATGCTGCCTCCTTAGAAAGCTATCAGGATGTTGCATTTGAACTGAAAAGTTCATATTTTCCTTTAGGTTTCAATGGAAGTAAGTTTAATATTTCCCTATATACCTTAAATTGAAAAT
Organism: Pezoporus occidentalis; assembly: GCF_034315485.1. NCBI lineage: Eukaryota > Metazoa > Chordata > Aves > Psittaciformes > Psittacidae > Pezoporus > Pezoporus occidentalis. Next base: position 430,500 of record NW_026912951.1, on the reverse strand, counting down.
AGGTATGTGTGAAATGTCTGTACTGAAACCATAGTTTAGTTTAAAAATAAAAGGTTTTCTTCCTACCATCCCAAATAATCTTATAAGCGGTAATGTAATACTTTTCCCATTGGTGTCATTTGCAAAGTATCTGTAATGAATCTTAAGGGGAGGGCTGGCGGTGGGGGGAGGGAAATGTGCTTGCCACAAGATGAAAACCTTCAGTTACTGTTATTTTTAAAACTAAGGATGCATCTTTAGGTGGGAAGAGTTAGACTGACCAATCTTTATAGTAAAAAATTGTTTGGAAAATAAATTTTCCAGAAAAGCTTATTTTTTAAATATGTCATTGCAGAGCTGCCTGATATTATATGCTCTTACACTCCAGACTGGGAACACTTAAATTTATATCTTTATCATAATGAGTTTCAGCAAATTGTTCAATCTGATACCAGTGCAGTATTGTGCATGTGTCTGCACAAATAACGTGTATAAAGTTCTTTGTAATTCTCAATTTTTGTCAGTATTTTAAACTTTAAATAGTTTACTTACATGGTAACATTAATCAACAGTGCTATTGAGAAATGTACCAGCTTTGTCAATACCTTGTTTTGTTTTGGTTTACGATGTGTCTTCTCTTTCTATTTTAAATCTTATATCTTTGCTCTCACTTCTGTAATACAATTTCTTTAGTGCTCTGAATTAGAATTAATAGTTTGGAGATTCCATGTATACTACTAAGGGTCAATAGCAAAAGATAAATGCTTAAATATGATAGAGAAAATGGTTTTATCTTGATTTTATGTGTTTCCTATATTGATTAGTGGTGAGCTGCTGTCAAGAGCTCAGCCTCTGCAAGCGTGTGCTCTGTCATGTGATGAGTGCATGCACTCTTACCATTCCTGTATTACTATTTTTTTAAGGGTCTCGGTGGTTGATTAGCTGATTTTCATGCTTGGTGTAAACAGCTGCACACATCACGTATGTTATGAAATCATCCTTTCCAATTGTGTAGGCAAACATTTAAATATTCTGGTAACTTCTGGATCCAAAGCAACAGGTTGTGAAACAGCTGGAAGAGCAAAGGAGACATGCTATGCTGAAATGCCTTGGCAATGGATGCTTCACTCATGGAGTGAAGAAAAAAAGAAAGATGTAGATCCTGTCAGGATGTACTTCAGCAGGCCTATTCCACTTGCAGTGAGGTGGTGAGAACCCGATGGTCCTGCTGCTTTAACAAGTACTGTCATTTGTCACTGTCTTGACATACACATTTCTGCATGAGGGACACAAAGAGAAAGAAGGCGTTAGCATCTCTCATACAGGAAGAGCATTGTTGTTTTTTTGCACATTAGGAAGCATAAATCTTGGTTTTGCCACTGAACAAAACTATTCCTGTTAATTCAGTAGGCATCATTTAAATGAGAGATCTGAGAAATGAGCTTTGGATGCCTTCTACAAGGCATCTTTTATTAACCTCTGTTTTCTCCATAATATGTATTTATAGTACAAAATAGTAAGTAACCTTGCTGAAACTTCAGGAAATATTCTTTATAGTTAATATTCAGTTTTGTGCGAAAGGCATAGGCTGTGGTAGAACAGAGCCAACTGTGGAGGTTGCTTCTACTGTGGGGCTTCTTTCCGCTCGTGGGTGTTGCATCTGCTTACAGTGGTTACCTTTTCATGAGCTTTGCTACTGTAATGGTGTGTCCTTATCTGTCCATGCATTTTTATTTTATTTAAATAACAGTGGGAAAAAAAAGGTTTGAGTAAACTAAACGTAACTTCAGTTGTTAAGGGGAATCAGGTGTATTCTGTGACACAAGGTGTTAGGCTTCAGGGATGCTGACAAGAGTGAGGAGGTCTGAGTTAAAATGGCTTAAATAGGATCAAGATATCTGGGCTTGCTTTGATTCTGTTAACTGGTAGAGCTTCATATGAGATGCTGAATTTAAAGTTAGGTTTTAAAACAAAATATATTAAACTGAGGAGAAAGGGACACTAAGATCTCCCTTGAGATCCTCTGCCAATAGGGCAACTAAATACATTTGGTAAGGTTATAGATGCAGTCTTCACAAACATCTTGAGTTCCTTATGATATTTCATTTCAAAAGAGATTTAGATAGGTATATCTTTAAATAATAGCCAGTTAATGAGTGATCTTATGTTCCTCCAGACTGTGATGCTTGAGAAAATTATGGTGACTATAAACACTCCTGAGCATCTGTATCAGCTGTAAAGGTATAAAGCCAAGCTAAAACTTCAATTTCTCTATTATTTTTTTTTTTAACTGTGCTTTAACCTGCATTATGTATCTTAGCCCATTCGAATGGCAAAGAGAAGGCACAAATTCAATTAGTATGGCTCAGCTGATAAAAGGTAGCCCTTGAAGTTGCTATAAATTTGTCCATCCCTGCTTAGGTTTTGTTATTCCATACCTCTTGTCCAGAAACTGTGATTTTTAAAGCTCCTTACATAGGTATCTTGTATTTCATTAATTTAGACAGAAATGGTGGTCATAGACTAGAAAAGGCCGAGAATAGGAAAAAAAAAAGACAGATATGAAAATGCATAAAATATCAACTATTTTCTTTTTTTTTTTCAGGGAAAAAGAAAATGGGGAAAAGAAAGAAAGAGTGGGTGGCAATTAAAAACATGAGATTAAACCGCTGACTTCTCTAAAGCTAATATAGGTTAGATAACTAAACACAGGGGATAAAAAGCCCTAAGAGCACCCCTCCAACTGTATGCATAATTGCAAATACAAGGATAAACACAAATATAAATGAAGTTAAAGATGCTAAAGCATCTTAATTCTTCCCCTGCTTCCCACCAGTCCCATACCTTGTCAGTAATACTACTGTGCTTCTCTGATTTTGACTTATAGTGCATGCACTGGTGAATGAGCAAGGTTTAAACATTCATTCAATATTAGTACGTATAAGGAATGTAAGATACTTTCATTAATTGGATTAGGGTTATATGTGTTTCATTTAAAAGCTGCAGTGATCACTAATGGAATGACCTTGAAGTCATTATCTGTTAAGAAGCCGGAAAAAAGATTGTTCTTCATGTTCGATTGTATTTGTCATTACTTATGAATATAATTTTCAGATAAAATATAGTTTTAGCTCTCTAATTACTTTTTTTTTCCCCTCTTTTTTCTTTCCTTTTTTTTACGTTAGGGTTGTGTGGTCTAAGTTCATAGAATGACAGAATGGTTTGATTTGAAAGGGACCTTAAAGGTCATCTATCTCCAACACCATGAGCAGAGGCACCTTCCACTAGACCAGGTTGCTCCAAGTCCCATTCAACCTGACCTTATACGCTTTCAGGACTGGGGCATCCACAACTTTCGACAACCTGTTCCAGTGCCTCACCACCCTCATAGTAAAGAACTTCTTTGTAATATCTAATCTAAATCTACCTTCTTTCAGTTTTTAGCCATCACCCCGATCCTATCCCTGCGTGCCCTTGTAAAAAGTCCCCAGGTCCCTCTGCAGCTCTTCTGTAGGCTACCTTCAGGTGCTGGAAGTTGCTGTAAGGTCTTGTGGAGCCTTCTGTTCTTCAGGCCAAGCAAGAATGTCATGTGAGACAGTGTCAAAGACTTTGCACAAGTCCAAGTAGATAATGTCCGTTACTTTTACCTTATCCACTAATGCCATTACCCCACTGTAGAAGGCCACCAAATGTATTGGGCACAATTTGTGGTTAGTGATGCCATGTTGGCTTAGTGGCTTAGTGAAAACACCAAGGCTGCCCTTGAGCTTCACCAGCCCCTTCTTGTTGGTGAGGACGAGGTCCAGCATAGCATCTGTCCTCATTGGCTTCTCTATCACTTGGAGGAGGAAGTTATCATCAGTGCATTTCAGTAACCTCATGGGTTGCTTTTGCCCTGCTGTGTTGTCCCTCCAGCAGATATCAGGGTGGTTGAAGTCCCCCATTACCCCATTAGGACAGGGCTGGTAAACATGAGGCTGTTCCTATCTGCCTATAGAAGGCTTCATCTGCTTGGTCTTCCTGGTCAGGCAGTCTCTAGCAGACCCCCATTATAATGTCTCCTGTCCCTGCCCTCCCTTTAGTCTTGACCACTGTCATAGAGGGTAACACCCTCTCTCCATCTCTCTTGCCTGACCTTCCTGAAGTGCCTGTATCCTTTCATTCCAACACTCCAATCATAGGAGTCATCCTACCACTTCTCCATGATGCCAATAAGATCATGGCCCCGCAGGTGTATGTCTCTAATTCCTATTGTTTATTTCCTATGCTATGTGTGTTTGCTCAGAGGCATTTAAGTTGGCCCCTCAGTGAAGCTGACTTTACCAGCTAGAGTGGCTGGAATTCCTTTATGCATATTCCAGCTGCTCCCCTGCTGACCTGCAATCTCTCTCCAGACTCTGGGTATCTCCTGTTGGTACTAACATCAAACTGGTAGGAGTGGGTTTGATTGATGTTCCTCTCCTATTCATTGGGTCACCAGATTGGACTGCTCCTTTCATTCCCTTCCCTTTGCCTGGGAGGATTTATGAAAAAAACTTAACTACCTGTGCTCCAGAGTCCTTACTGCTGCTTCCAGGGTACTGTGATCCTTCTTCATATGCCTCAGGCTGCTTCTTGGTGTATCACTGTTGCCCACAGCAGCAGATAATAGCGGACCATATAAAGTTTGCAAATCTCTTGGTGACATCCCTGATACAAGCCCCCTTTAAAGCAGTGCATTGCTCTAGAGGGTGCACCAGGTCAGCAAATGGTTGCCTTCTTATTTCTCAGAAGGGATTTGCCTACTGCTGTCACCCACTGGCTTTTCTTAGTTGAGCTGATTGTTACATGGAGAGCTGATGATGCTGCCTTACTTGGCTCCAGCATCTCCTGATGCAATGGGTCTTTCCTGTTCAGTCTGCAGGTTGGAGCTTTTATCTGTCTCATATAATGTATTAGGTATTAGTAACAAATACATAAGTTAAAAAAAAATAAAAAGGTATCCTGGATAGCTACTTCAGCTTGGTGGCGAGTGTCGCTTATTGGGAAGACTTTGCAGGTGCATTGCATTGCATCAGTTGATCAAAGCAAAAGGCCAGCTGTTAACTATCTGAAAGAGAAAGTAAAAAAAAAAAAAAAATGCTGTTTTCTGAAGGAAGAGGAATTAGGTGAGTGATGAGGATGCTTTCTGGGCAGATTTTCATATGGAATGGTAACACTGAGCCCAATTAATTAAAAACAAAGAAACATTTATTGTTCTGGTAGGCTTTCCTTAAGATCGTAGAAAATCCAGGAGAGCCTTGCTTGGATGAACCTTACTTTTCTTACTATCATGCTTGTTTTCAGTTTTCATTAATATTTAAATTTCCTCTTTGTCACCTTACCAACTGGGTATTAATTGCTGGTATTCACAGAAGAGGGGAGATGGATGAAATATTTTAGGTCAGTCATCTGATCTAATTTAGAAAGGTTTCTGTGAGGAAAGAACAACTTTTGATTTATAGGGGAAGGTTGTCTGTTATCAAGATATACATGTTGGAATTTATTATCAAGAATCTGCCTTTAATTTTAGAGATTGTTTACCTAAACTACAATATGTCAGAGCTCAGGACAAATTTCTGCTTAGCATTTAATTTTAGATACTTGCCATAGTGGACAGTAAAAAATGGGTCCCCAGAATTCGTGGCATCATTATGAATCTTCCCTTCTGGCAGGCCCTGCCTGCAGTTTGTCTTTGAAATCTCCTTGGTGCTTGTTAACCCTGCTCTGACATGTAAGAGCTCCCATTTATTTATTGGACTTTGCCCATTTATGAAAAAGTACAGAAATTATTAATGGTTTAGTATCTATTAATGCATTACTTGGGTGGAATTCAAATTCCAGTATTTATGGTAAACCCCTTCATAATGAAATGAGCATAGAAACAGGAAGGCTGATTCTTAAAGTGTTTCAGCTATAAGTGTCTTTTGCTATAAGAGCAATTGTCTGTAAAATATGGTCTTACCAGCTTTTTATTTATAATTGTAAATAAGACATAAGCACTTTATCTATGAGGGGAAATGATAAAGAATATTTGTGTAGATGATAAAGGATAAATAATCTAATTCAATGAACTGTATGTTAAGTACAGTGTCATGGACTCTGGTTTTCTGTAGAAAGGTGATTCTGCTCTCCATCCAGCAGTGAGTCCCTATTACAGGATTGGGCTCACATGGTACACCAGAGTGGGTAGCAAGGGTACCTTCTGTGTCAGATCTGAATGTCAAAGACCTGAAACCTACCCAGGGAGATGCAGCTCTTACGTTATTTGATTTTGATATTAAGGACTTGATTTTGTTCTCACTTACTCTAGTGTAGTGCAGGAGGAAATTATACTCTCTTACACTGTATAAAGCCCCATCCTTTCACTTTCTCGTGAGGGAAGTACATGAAGCCTTCGGCTTTGATTTTCATTGATAGCATCTTTTTTCTTTTTAAATTATAGTATAGAACATAATGACAATAATGGGTTCAAACCAAAGGTCCATACAGCCCAATGTTCTGTCTCTGACAGTGGTCAGTAGTAGAAGAGTAAAAAACCTAGGGAAACCTATAATGATACTTACTTTATGCTTCCAGTGATTTGCAAAGGCTGGGTGAGAGAGGCAGGCATTAGTGCATTTGAAAGACATCCTATTTATATGAGCACTGTACAAAAAATCAAGCAGTGAGCAATTGTGGTGTATATAATAGACGTTAAACTGGGAGAGGACAAAGATAGCTGTCTGAAGCAGAGTGGATGAATGTTGTGGAGTTTATAAATCAAGAGATGATGCAAAAAAGGGAGCAATTCTATATAAAGTAAATAACACTACAGCTTTTGTTCATTTGGCTGAATTTCTCATGCTGTATGGAAAATATGCAAAAGAAGTGCTTTAAAGGTAATGGCATTTCTGCATTTTTGTAACTTTCTTTTTAGTACTGTTTTATTCAGTAAAATGTTAATCTTGAAAATATTCATCATCAATTCTAAATATGAACAATAGTAATCAAATTCCATGGCTCTTCTTATAAAAGCCGAGCCCATCCATCACAAAGCATGCCCTATGGCTATATATCAATTTTAAGCATTTAAGTTACACAGTATTATCTTAGCATTAGGTTAACTGTCAAATAAAAATAAAAATTAATAAGCTGGAAAAAAGAAGAGGAGACATTCCTCATTTAAAATCCTTAACTGATATGGCATAATTGAAATGTCTTTTAAGCAGAAATGTTAGCTTTAGTTCAGATAAGACTTAGCTCTCAATACCATTTTTATGGTAGTTCAATAATTCCTGGCATACAAAACTACCAGGTATAAATGCTGATAAAGTCCAGCCTTCTTTGTCATATCTCATTGACAAGAAGCATATGTTTGGAATTAAAAAAGATCCAGACAAGCCTTCAACCTTGAGATCTCTGCCTCTTTGCTCAGAGAGGTTGGTGAGGTTTGAAATTCCACGCAGTTACCAGTTTTCAGAGTTCTTCTGCTGTTTCTTTGGTGGTCCGTCAGAGACACTGTGGAGCTGGGCATCTGACCGCAACATTTCTTTAAAAATTGTGCAGATCTGAACACTGTTTTTGGTTTACAATTTAATAACTGTTAAAGCATAAGTGATGGATTTGTGTTTGGTTAAATGTATGTCTAAGACTAGATGGAGCATAGTTTTTTTTTTAACTCATTCTTCCCTCCTTACTCCCTACTCAACCCCCCTGGGGTTCTCTAGGTACCCCAGATAAGGAATTTACTCTATGAAAGTATAAGAGATATGGGGTATTGTTGCTTTGCTGTCATTTACTTGGTTTTGGTTGAATGTGCAGTGGGAAATATCTTTAATGTCTTTTCCTAAAATTAAGCACATTTAAGGAAAGAAATTGTGCAAATTCCATCTGTTATATTCCATTTGAAATACTAAAGGCATATGTGTTTCTTTCATCTGACTTGTCTTAACAAGAATCCAATGAAAAGACATATTTTTAATCAGTCAAGCCTTTAATTTTTTAAGCCTTGTTGGGAGGCAGCTTCCTTTCATCAGTGTTGACTCTGCATTTTTTCTAAATTGCTTTTTTTTATCATCACAATTATTTTGCAAATAATTCCAATATTTTTGTATGGCACTTGAGTCAATATGTAGCATTTTTCCTTCTATTGTTTATTTATTTGAAATTTGCTGGTTATGCCGTGCTTGGAATGAGATTATTAGTGATAATATAGTAGGCTTCCTGAAGTTTGCACATTTATTGTAAATTCTGAATGTCAGAGTACAAGGTTCTAGTAAAGCAAATTTTAAAAAGCTCCTTCTCTTGATTCATTTCAACATGGAAAAAAAAATAAATCCTTGTTGGTGTTTTTTGCTGTAATCTGATGTAAGCCATAAAATAACAAAATATCTATGTGGATTAGGTTACATTTTGGTCTTATTTCTGCAAGATCTGCCTTACTTAAAAACACTTTTTAACATTGCAAATGATTTAAAGATATAATAGAAACAATTTTTGTCTTGCTACTAAAAGGAACATATTGGTGCTGTTAATATATCTTACTCCTTTCACTGCTTCTATTTGTTCTGCTGCTTTGTTTTGAAGAATGAGAGAAACTTAGGTCTCTGTCCAGTGAGCTGGTGAATAGAATTAAATTAAACAATTAAAAAAGTCTTCTTCCATCTCTACTTTAAAATTAAAAAAAAAGTAAGCAAAAAAAATTTCTTAATGTACATTGAGCAAATATTTTTGTTATGGCATTAGCCAAAGAATGAACATCAAAACTATTTTGTCTGATGATCATGCGGTGCAAGTGGGATAGGATTGGCGTTATGTCATGGTGCATTGAAAAACAGTTATGTGAAGCAGTATGCTGGTAGTTCAGAAAGATCTATAAAATATGAATATCACTGATAATAAGTTATTTAATCTTGTGCTAAAAATGCTTAAGATTTTGTTCTTTTCAGCTGTGATGACAAAAAACTGAAAACATTTCTAATACAGATGTCTAATGCATTACTGTCATAAATGTTCTTTCAATGTGTATATATAGAAAGAGAACAATGTGCTGCAATGTACTGCATATTCTGGTAAAATTCACTTAACAGCTGTATAAGCGATCTTAAAAGCACTTGTTTCAGGCCTCTAATTTATATAATTATTTTGCTCACTTTTTGACTACTCTCAGACTTGGTGGTTGTCTTGTTTTTATATTTCCCATGTGGATGTTTTGTATTGGCAGAGGTCTTTAATGAGAGTTTGCAGACTCCCAAGTATTAATTGTATAATAGGCATAATTTGACATGATCAAAAATTTACAAAATCCCATAAAACAAAAGGTTGAAACAAATGGCTGATTTTCGTTCTTCTGAAAGATTGGAGGTAGGATAACTGACTGTTTTGTAGTTCTGTGCCAGTAAGAGTAAGCGACAAGATAATGACATTTTTTGCTGATGATATTTTTTTAGGTTAGTTATGACCCTTTTATGACCCTAATTGGGATAGGTGTGTAAGCAATATGACAGCATATGGAATTCATTGTTGATGAAAATAATGCACATTATTTTGAAAGAAATGGTGCTATTCACACATCTGACAATTCAAAGATAACTGTCCAATTATGGAGATTGACCTGAATTTTGCCCTATGTGAAAAATATGAATATGCAGAAGGAATGACATAAAAAAATAACTATGAAAACTGGAGTGGCCTTAACTATAATGCTATATTGACTCTGGCCACCTCTCCTAGATTTATAAATGTACATGATAGTTGTAATAACAGTTTGAGAATATCAGAATATAGAGCTAATTCCCAAATTAATTCTCATGTAATATTCAGTATGTCTTTTTGTCTTGATTTAAAACAAACAAACAAAAAAATCCCTCAAAAACCCAGTACTGAAGAGAGCTCCAAATGCTGTCCTGTTAAAAACACGTTGCTTATTCCCATTCTGGGGTTGGGTATCTTCATTCTCTAACCATTCACTTTTGTTACACTGTTTTTTTGCATTGAAGAATGCACTGAAATTTCATACTCTTTGTACATGCTTGCTGACTGTTTTCAAGTATCACAGTATCACAGTATGCTAGAGATTGGAAGGGACCTCAAAAGATCATCTAGTCCAATCCCCCTCCCAGGGCAGGAACACCTAGATAATGTTACACACAGTCACTCCTTTCTTTTATTGTACTAATGTTGAAACAGATTGATCTCCTTGGGCTTTTGGCATAAGATGCTACCTATTGTGAATCTTCTCTAAACTCTTATCGGCTTTCTTTGATTGAGGGTGCTCTGGTTGAAAATTATATTCACCTCTTATTTGCCCTTGTGCCAGATATATAAATTAATTTCCTTAATCCTCAATATTCTTATAAATATGCACAGAGTCATCTGATTATCCCTTCAGTGTTGTTTTGTATAACTGAGGAATAGCCGATTACCCATCATGCCCCTCTGGTCTTCTCAGAGGTTTGGAAAGTCTCCACACAACAGTGTTTTCGGTCTTGACCTGTTCTTTCAGAAGAAAGAGTTTGCATTTAACAATACTACAAAATAAACAATTTGCATTTCAAAATTATGAGATATTGAGTAACTGGAAAGACTTCAGAGTTATAGAATGGTTTGGGTGGGAAGGGACCTTAAAGACCATCTACTTCCTATCCCCCGGCCATGGGCTGGGACACTTTCCGCTAGACCAGGTTGCTCAAAACCCAATCCAGCCTGGCCTTGAGCAAGTCCAGTGTCTCACTGCCTTCACAGTGAAGAACTTCCTCATATCTAATTGAAATCTACCCTCTTCCAGTTTAAAGCCATTCCCATTTCCATTCACTCTCAGCCTGTCTTCATAGGAGAGGTGCTTCAGTTCTCTGACTATATTTGTGGCCTTTCTCTGGGCTCCCTCCAGCAGGTCCCTCTTCTGTGGGTGGCCCCAAAGCTGAAGGCAGTACTCTAAGTGGGATCTCACAAGAGTGCAGTGTAGGGGCAGAATCACCTCCCTCAACCGGCTGGTCCCACTTCTTTTGATACAGCCCAACATACAGTTCGCTTTCTGGGCTGCAGGTGAACACTCTTGTTCAGTTTCTCACCAACCATCACATCCACGTCTTTCTTGCCATGGCTTTATTTGTACTTCACACAACAGTCATGATAAATGGTAGAAGACAGGGAAAAATTCATGAATGGAGCAAGAGCAGATTATGGTAGCTGTATGTTAGAATGGGCACAAAAAAGAAAGGAAGATGGAAACTATTCATTTGTTTAGAAAAGGTATAGAACTCTCTTTATAGCAGCAGTAAAAAAAAAAGGAGTTCAGTTGATCAGGCACATTTAGGATGACTAGATTATGCAGTTTGGTAAGGAGCATCATTGGTATCAAGGAACAGAAAAAAAATCCAAATTCAGGGTGTTGATAAAATTAAATGATTGGTAATAAAATCAGCTATTGACACAAGGGCATTTGGGAATGGTGAAGAAATTTGTTTCAGAATCTGTACCAAATTAAAATTAACATGAAATTTTAACTTCTGCCTAGTCTATTCTGAAGCATTTCCTTAATGTTGCTTAAGACAGCCTGGGGAACTGTATGAACTGAGAGTGACAATCTTAGTGCAGTTTTAACCCATTAATATTAGGCCAGTCTAATAGAATACCAGCATTTAATGTTCCTGTGTATAAGACTGAGCTAATTTTACGTACAGAAAATATTGCGTCTTGTGGAATGGGAGAAGTGAATCATTAAAGCTTTTTAAGCCTTCTGAGCCATGTCAGTTCACAAAGGAAGGTTTTTTTTCCAGTCTTAAAGTAGGTGAGACAGCCCATTTTCTCTTCAGGAAATATTCAAAGAAGGATTTATAGGGTCTCCTTTTGAGGGTAAAATTAAAACCATGTTTAAGTAACAAGAAATAAATAGGTAGGTAATTCTTAGCTCTATATATAGGAGTACCTGCAAATATGACAGTAATAAAATTTATAGAACAAATGAACTACCAAATGATGAAATAGCAATTTTAGTCATGTCCTGAATTAATCCTACTTATCTATAGTATTTAACATGAATTCTACTTGCAACGGTGTTGTACCTGTTAGGCTGTTTCATAGAGGCACTATGTTTTTTATATAACATTTTGTCCCTTTAGAAATTATCATGACGCATGTCAGGAGCTTTCACACTGAAAAAAATATGTCACATTAGCTTCCAAGTTTCTGATTGTCTAAATAACACAGTAACTCAACATACAGCTGTCTGGCATTTTGACAGTACAATAACCCATAATTCTTTCTGCCACTCAACACTTCAAGGTTAGCATTTTGTAGTTTGCTCTCAAGGAGTATTCATTTAAATTTTCAAGAGGCAAAGAGTTGAATGCTGTCTTATACTGCTGTTCTGAATTATTTTTTATTTACTTTTCAACTGTATTCTATTTTTTTAATCATCTATGTGTGATGACTTTATTTTTAACCTGCAACTTTCCAGGAGGCAAGATGTTCATCTACATCTCTGTTTTTCAGAATATTGGAGGCAGTGAGCCTCCTATAGCTGGAGTTTATCATACAATATTGGAAACATCACCTCCCTTAGTAGATTGCAGGGGACCACAGACTTGCTTAGTTATTGACCAGTTTCTTCACGGGAAAATGTGTAGTGAATCAGTGGCCTTAGGGAAAAGTTGCTTTCAATTCCAAACTTAAATCTTGAGATTTTGGAGGCAAATGGAAGAATTGAAGTTCTTAATGAAATGTTTAAACAAAGTGTGTGTTGTTTTTTTTAACTTAGTGTTGTTTAAACTTGTTTGAACTGACTTGTAAATCAAATACTTAAGCAAATCATTCAGTCTTATAAGCTCTCAGATAGAGAGACTGACTTCTCTTGAGGTCTGAATCGCTCAGACTCCTCAGTGACAGAAAGTTTCTGTTGAGAAAATGGAGATAAGTAAGTAATGAGAGGTCTGTATTAGAAATGTTCATGTTCTAGATTTTGATGCAGATAACTTTTTAAATTTTTGATGCAAGTTATTCCTTAGAGAGGTGTTCTGGCTTGCGTATATGCTTATCAGTATACCTGTCCAAACACCTTCTACCATGTCTGGCTGAACTTTTTGGTAAAGAAAACACAGAGAGATAACACATGCTAAACTTCCATCTTTTTTGGAACAATCCACCTGGGGCAAACTTTAGAAGCCCTTACTTATATCTATACAGATTCATGGTTCAGTGAATACATTCAGGCATAAGGCCAAGCATTGTGTTATTTTTTGCAGAGATCAACATGTTAAAGCTTGACCTAAACATGTCAAACCCCCAGAAACAGTAACCCTGTTGAAACTAATTTTCTGGCTATTTTAAACTTAGGCTTGCAAACCACACCATATATATTTATGGTCACAATGATTACTGTACTGAAAAACATTTAGATTTTGTTATTAGAAAATAAATAGGTTTTGTATATTGCAAGTGAATGAGATAAAATACATTTATACCATGATTTAGACTACAGGAAAAACATGTTTTTTGTTATTGAAACCCTCCCCCAACCTTTCCATGCATTCCCCCTCAAATATTCTTCCCCCACCTATATTACTAGCACGTGTGTGCATGTGCAGAGTATAAATATGTCCTAGAAAGGCACAAGAAAATAGTAAGTGGATTTTCTTTTTTTTCTGTAGTGTGATTGCTTTTCATATGACTGAGAGAAACATAATTCAGTCTCTTAAGTCTCAGGAAAACAGGGTAGCTTTTGAGCTCTTTAAAAGAGCAGTTTGACCTGCTTTGACCAAAAAGAATTGTCAGCATCATATCTGAAAAAAATGGGGTGAAATTAAGAACTGCTTTAAATTACTGTTGAAAAATAAAACAGCCTCTATATCACTGCCAAGTTCCTCCCAAACACACTTAAAATTTTACATGATTACTCCTTTCTTCTCTTGTGCTATATTTTCCTTTCATTGCTTGAACTGAGTGGGAAAAGAGAAGACATGCACTTAAAAGAGTATAGTTGTTAACTAAAAAAAAAAAAAAGAGGGTAAAAAGCTACCCCCCCCCAAATACTAAAAAACAAACAAAAACCCCCAAAAAACAACCCCCTCCCCCCAAACAAAAAAACAAAACAAGAAAAAAAAGAACACAACAAGGAAAAAAATCCAGCCAAAACCACAAAAAAAAAAAAACAACAACAAAAAAACAACCAAAAAAAAACCCAGAAAAAAACAAACAAACAAAAAACACCAACCCACAAACAAAGTTCTAGACACATAATGGTCGTTGTAAGGGAAGGCATCAGGGGGGTTTGTGTTAATTCCTTGCTGAAGTGCAGTGTTGTAATTTTATGTTTTGAGAAGTTATGTCTGTGGCTGGTGCCTTCTTCAAAGCATAAGCCCCAGTGGACAGTACGAAACATAGCTTAATAGAGCTTTTGTGTTCCCCTTCCTTGTCCACCTTTTCTTGGTCTTTATCTCTTGCTGTCTCTCACTTGCTAAGTTCTTTTATTGCCATTCTCATAAGTTTTGATTGCTCTTTCTGGACAGGCTTTCTTTCCAGCTACTTCTCCTCTTTATCTTCTGGGGAGCATCCATTCTGCATCAGGGTTTTGTGTTCTTTGACATGAATTTGTTAGTGATGGAGAAGATGCTGAACCTCAAGATTATGTGTCTGTGACATGCATGCGCCTATAATCGTGTGATGGATGCTCAGCTGGATATTAGGGCATTTTTCAAAGGGAAGTAGAAATACTGCCTTACAGGTAAAGCATGCTCGTAATCAGGGCTTTGTTGATCACAGGGCTGCAGTAGAAAGCACGTAAATCTTGACCTGATAGAGAGCCTTCTCATGGCAGATATATCTGGTCAATGCATGAAGCCACTGAGCTGTGTCTGAATTCTGACATAAATGGACTGAGAGAGTGGCTGTAGCTGTTCATTGAGTGCCATAAGGTACAGGTGGGAGGGTGGGTCAAGAGGTATCATGAGTCTTTTTAGATGCCTTTTGTTTTTTACCTTTCTTACAAGATTCCTTTTTCCTATATCTGGAAACATCAAATGGTTTGGGTGTGTTTGTTTTGGTTTTTTTTTTGGGGGGGGCTTTTTTTTTCCATTGGTAGTGTCTTATAGAACCTCCTCCTATTTTTGACACTCTCATGAAACACTTTGCCTTCTATGTGACATCTTTAAAATTTTGCATACAAAAAACCTTGCAAAGAAAAAATTTCTTCACAAATACAGTAATGAGAATGGGGGAAAGAGTAGGTGCATCTTTTGTTTACTACTTGCAAATCTACAGGGATACTTTTGTTTAAAATTTTTGTTCAGAATAATCATAGCACATTCCAAAGGGTGCAACTGATGCATTTATTCAGATCACTTGGCAAAACCTCCTATCCCATCAATATGTCATTGCCATTTTGATTTCCAATACCTTTCTGATGTTTAAAAAACCTTAGCCTACTATTCTTGTACTGAGCCTATACATTAGTTAACTCTGTGAACCTGTCACATCATGTCTTGTAAAACTGATTATGAAAGCTGTGCCTTAGTATTTTTTGATGCACTGGGCTACCAAAAACAGGCTTTAAGAAATAGATACCATAAGGAAAACAAAAATTAAAAAGGAAAACGTTGGAGACTGTGGATTTTTAAAACATATATAATTATATGTTTCTTGGATGCCTTTTGACTGATTAAAAATAAAAATAAGATGGGAACAAAGCAAGCTTTTAAGTGTTTGCCTGCAGTTCCTCTTCTCGAAGTAATTGAATACAGGATTTCTTCTCTAACCCTGTTCCAGCAAGAGTATGCACTGCTTAGGTATTCATTTCAGTGGCATTGACAATACTGACAATATAATTGACCTAAAAAGTTCTGGATTTCCTGTTAATGCACTTTAGAAATGTACATCAACTACAAAAAATCATTTCTATCTACATTTCACTTGATTTCCATTTTCAAGAAAGGAGGTTTCATCATTATTATTCTATTTGAATAGCACTGATATCTTGAGAGATGGAAGGAGACTTCTATTGTATGCAGGAGTACTTTATTTCGATATTTTCTTTGTCTGATTATACATGATAAACACACATTAGTGACATTCCGTGCATGTTTTGAAGATAAATGGGATATCTCTTTAAACCATTCCTGACACTTCCTAACCTGTGGGCTTAATGGCATATTCTTCCTTTGATTCAATAATTTGTCTGTCAAAAAAGCTGTGCTGACATTCTCGTTGTTGTGGGACTGAAATGGAAAGAAATCTCTTATCTTTAAGATAATTTTTGAAAAATCGAGGCGAACATTTTAGGATGAAAATGTTTTAAAAATGATTTCAGTTGGAAAAAAGTTGTAAGTGTTGACATTATACCAACTGCTAGATGGCAGGTGATAAAAGGAAGAATGTTATCTAAAACTGTAAGTCCCCTTGAATTAATTAGGGAATGTGTGAAATCTTAGAAATGAAGACAGGTTCTACTACTATGTCTTGCATAAGTATTAGTTCTGTCAAATAACTAGTAACTTTTAAAATAATGGACTAAAGATGTAGCTAAAAGAGTCTGGTTTGCCACACCTATGAGTCTCCTCTGTGTAAAGCAAATATTAATATATTCATGCGCACATGAACGGGTACTTGTGTTTGCATATTGTCTGCATATGTATTGATACCTATGTGAGTATGCCGGTACACTGCCTATCCAAAATAACCTACTTGGGACTATTGTATTCATAGAACTGATGTAGAGAGGACTAGTTCAGACAGGCTATGCAGAACCCTTTCATTTTTCTTAGCACAGTCCTTTCTAAGGTGCTGGTGTAATGTGAAAAATAAAGGGCATAAGCTCTGCATGAAATAAAATCTAACACCCTGACTCTCTGTTTTTAATCTGAGCAAGTAACACAGAACAATATCAGAGGCTAAGGGTTCAAACTACATTACATAATTTTGGAAGCCGCTTTCATGCTTTGAAACTTCTCACTTGAACCTTGTGAGCCAGCTCTGAGTTCTGTCTGCTGGGCACAGTGCTTTTACTTACCATGTTTTAGGGGCATGACAGGTGTAGCAATTCTAGTAGTTTTACACTTAAAATATTATGCTTTTGGGAGAGGTAGTGTAGGCAATAGGCTTCACAAGCGAAGTAACTGAGTATTTGATTAAGCACTCAGGTATCCCTTTCTTCATTGTTTTTCCTGAGTTTCAGTTTTGCCAGTGAGCACTTCTCAGAGAAGCACTCTTTCCAGAGCTGAGGATTCCTCAGACCTCCTGTCAAATGTGCCTCTAGCTGGATGGCTGACTATAAGAGACTGATCTTGCACAGGGCATCTGCCTTAGTTTGTCTTTCTCAATGATTAGTCTTGTCCTGTTTACGTTATGCTTGTGAAAGGCTGACCTGGTGACTGTAGCCTATAAGTTATGATTTGAGGCTGAAACTCTTTGGTTCACAATGCTTGTAAGGACTGGAGAGCTACAACGTTTTTTGAGGTGCTTGTCACCATGGTAGGGTTCAGAAAACTCAGGTGGTTTAAATATATCAGCCAACTGGCAGACTTGCTCTCTCAATATGTGAAGTTGATAGGGAAGGAGCAAAACTGGTGCAGACCTGTTATGAATTATGAAGGGGACTAACAGAGTTAGCTGGAATTCTGTTTTCCAAGATTCGTAACAAGTAGTCAGACTCTTACCTAACTATGCTCAAAGGCAAAGAGAATATTAACAACAGACATTACAAGATGAAACTCCCTCCCTCAAATAATTCTTACCCTCTAAAAAATACTATCGCGGTTTAAGCCCAGGCTGTAAGTCAGCCATGCAGCCCTCTTGCTCACTCCCCCCATCCCTTTCTCCCCCCCGCCCCTCCCGGAGCGACGGGAGGAGAATCGAAAGAATGTAAATCCCACAGGTTGAGATAAGAACAGTTTAGTAACTAAGGTATAACACAAACCACTGCTGCTACCACCAGTAATAATAATGATAAAGGAAATAACAAGGGAAGAGAATACAACCGCTCACCACCTGTTGCCTGATACCCAGCCCGACCCGAGCAGTGAGCCAGCCCTTCCAAGTAACTCCCAGTTACATCCTGGGCATGACGTGCTGTGGTATGGAATACCTCTTTGGCTAGTTTGGGTCAGGTGTCCTGTCTCTGCTTCCTTCCAGCTTCCCTTCCTCCCTGGCAGAGCATGAGACTCAGGAAGTCCTTGGTCAGAGTAAACATTACTTAGCAACAACTAAAAACATCGGTGTTATCAGCACTGTTGTTCCCAGGCCGAAAGTCAAAAACACAGCACTGCACCAGCTGCTAGGAAGGGGAAAAATGACTGCTACTGCTGAAACCAGGACAAATACCCACAACCAAATCTGAAAAACACAAACCTAAAAAAGAGGCAAGGGCTGTTTTGATCTAAAGGAAACCAAGGAGTCAGAGATGAGACCACTAAAATTATCTTTGCTTATGCACTCAGAGTTTGAAACTTGTCTACCCTGTAGCTGCCACTGTTGTAAATTCTAGTTACAGTGCTTTCTAGATCACCTCTGACATCTATTGTTGGGGATCCCCTTTGACCAATTCGTAGAAAGATATTATTTCTTCCCATGCTCACGGGGTTGGACAGCAGGTCTTGAGATGCTTTAGCTATTTTAGAGTCTAATAAAATAACTTATTGCTGTGTTTAGAAATCATGAAATGTGTATTGCTAGCTCAGTAGTTTATTAAACTTTATGAAAATGTCTGTCTCTTACCTCTCTAGTAGCATTGTTCTTGAGTGTAAAGTTATCAGGTGTGCTAGCATGCTCTCAGTTCGTTTTTTGTATTATGTGATATATTTAAAATAGAAGGGTATTTTCAGGAAAGATGTTTGCAGATATCTTACTTTTAGAAGGAAAAGATGGATTTTCCTATAGTAGCAGCAGCAAAGCATCTAAAACCTGTGGTCATATGAGATTTCATTGGCTTATTCTGAAATTATTCATAGACTTTTGGGAAAGCACAGTGTCATATTTACATATGCTGTGACTTATCTTTCACAGTTCTTTTTCATCCAGATGGAATGAAGTCTAAGGTTTGAGTAGTTTGAGAAGGAGTGTTACAGATGTGATACCTGGGGGAAAGGTGGTAGCTTGCCTTCTTGACAGTAATGAAACTTGTGCACAAGCTGAAAAATCTAATTCAGTATGCTATCAGCATTAATAAGCAACTGTTTAGATTTCCAAGGTTTGACATCACAAATGTTAATTCTTAAACCTTGACTTCTCAGTTAAGCAGCAAAATTTGCTGGTAGATTGATATTTGGTTGAGATTTTTTTTAAATAATAGTAAATAAGGTTAAGATCAATGTAAATGTTATTGTAAGATTATCTATATTTAAGCTTTTCAGTCTGAACCAGAACTGATGGTGTTTAGTTACCATCGACATGAAATAGTACCAGATTGTATATTAATGTCCTCTAGAATGAAACAAAAGCTGTTGATCTGATTGCATATTAAACCTTAAGCTATTATTACAGCAATGTTAACAGGTTCCATTGATGTGAAACAGCCTGTGTAGGGCTAACTGATCTGTCTTTGCACTAACCAACCTGTGAAGTATTCAAATAAAATGACCACTCATGGGTCCCTCAAAGAAGGGGTGGGGGAAAGGAGGAGGAGGGGTGCTCCACACTATAAACAAAGCAAAAGCACTCAATTCTTTTCAAAGACATATCAATATTTAATAATCATCTCTTTATGGCCAATCTAGAAAAAGAAATCTTTAACTAGATTGTTCTAAAGGCCAAAACCTGAATTTTATTTGAATTGGTTCAAAGTACACATTAGGTAATCTACAATTTCCTTGGATGTAAAGGCAATATTTTCCTGGGGTAGAGTGCAAATCTTTCAAAATGTAGGTATGATAACTCTAAACAGATTTGGAATTTTGGTGTGGCAAATAATGCTGCATATTTTTTGATACTTAAAAAGTACTTTTAGCCTGGTCACTTCCATTTTGACGGAAGGTAAATCTCAGCTGCTGATAATGTACAAAATATTCTTTCCTTCTATATAGATTAAAAAGAAAAAGGAGTGTGAAATGGCATGATCTTTAACATTAACAAGTTTTTAAGAACTGCCTTTATTCTCCACATCCTTTCCCCTAGGTCATATCACTGAAGGCACCTGCTTCAAGTGTCCCCTTGGATGAATCTCTTGTATCTCACACTAGCCAATTTCGACAGTCTAAGTGCTCAAATTGAGCCATTTTGTTCTCTGTAAAATAAACCCAGGCCCATTATGTGTGATTTTTTATTCACACACCCCTCCCCTTCTCTTCATTTTCTCTTTCCTCTCCTTACTACAGCTCTGTGAATGTAGAGTGGCAACATTGTGAGGACCAGTGTTTTCACTCCAGGCATGTCAACTTCAATCTGCTGCGATTTGGTGTGAAATCTGTGCCGTGGTGTGGGGCAGAAAGGTCAACCCCCCCATAATTGATGTTGCTTATTCATCTGCTTCCCGTGTATTTTTCTCTCCACACACTGGCCTTTGTTTGGATAAATTGTTTGAAGATTTACTGTAGTTCTTAAAGCCTGAGAAGCGGCTCCTGCTGTACAACTTCAATGTCCCCGCTAGGCAGGAGGCTCAGCTAGGATGACACATAATGGCATTTAGACAGAAAGATCTTTTTCTCCCAAGACAAAATGTAGAGGACATCTTCTAGCATAACAATTAGGGCAATTTTCAGACTAATTTACTATGGAATCGCTTTGTACAGTCGCTTGTACACTGATATTTACTATGTTAATTGATATTAAAACCTGAAGTATTATTTTAAAAAAATTCATAGACTTCAGCAAGTCAGTGTATTTCTGGAGAGGGTGAGAAGGCAGGGACAGAGAAGAAAAAGAAACTGCTAGTGAATGTGATGATTTAAATTCCACATAGGTACTCTTCAGATTATTAAGGAAAAACCTTCAGTGATCTAAAATCTGAATATGGTAGTTTATTGTATTTTGTATCGTCAACCTTTGTTCTGCTTATATGAGCAAATGGCATCATTTCAGGAAGGGGGGGTGTGTGGAAGTGCTTTTATATACTTGGAGGGGCTAAATAGTGATTTGAAAATAAGTTTTAGCAAACGTAGTAATACTAAAGTTCCTTGCATTTTCAGATTTCCAGGGAGCATGCATGTAAATATTTAAGCCCTGCGGTAGTAAATACAAGGACATAAACCCACAAACTTTAAAGAATGTCTGTGTCCTTGTGGCTGTAGTCCTGAAAGGGTGCATAATTTACTGAAAGAAATCCTTAAAAATAGAAGAAACGCTTCTTTAGTAAAGAAAAGAAGGAAGAAGCTTTATCACCTAGTAATCCTGCCTGTAGATTGGATAAAATAGTTTGAAATCATTGTTTTGATTCCCATTGACTAAGGCTAAAGTAGCTTTATTGGTTAAGCTGTTAAATCTGCTGTGGTTTAAACACATTTTTTTTTTTTTCCAATGCACCCTTGCTTTGATTGACCTTGAAATGCATTATTTTGTCATTTTTTATTTCTTGGAAGAAAATGGCTATTGCATCAGATCATTTGATGCTGTTTTAAGCCCTGAATAAATATGTGTTGCTATTGTTCTTCTAATCTTTTCAAGGATAATATGAAATTACAATCCATGAGTATTTCTACTGTGATCTACTAGATGGTGCTGGCTCTTCTTGGTGACTCACTAAGAAGACTCGACCTGCAACTAGTAACAGAGTCTAAGATCTGTGTGGCACTGTGGGTACTTCTTTGGTTTAGTTATGGAATGCAAATAAACTGCATCTGGAAAAACACCCAGCATGTTCTTAAGACAGCTAATATGGGCAATGCTAAGATGTTTGAATTTTGAAAAAATCATTACCTTGATCAAGAATAATGGATTAAAGAGAATCCTTTAAGAATTGAAAGTAATTGACAGTAAAATTCAAATAACTGAAGTGCTACAGAATGCCTATTATTTAAGATCTAGGACGGGTTTATGATACTGCATGCACCTAAAAGCAAAGCTGTCATGGAATCATACTGATTTCATCCTGTGTAATTGTATTCATAGACTGAAAATCATACTAGCTGATTTTACAAGCTCAAATATAGTTACTGCAAATTTTTT
The DNA here is from genome assembly GCF_034315485.1 of Pezoporus occidentalis. Taxonomy (NCBI): domain Eukaryota; kingdom Metazoa; phylum Chordata; class Aves; order Psittaciformes; family Psittacidae; genus Pezoporus; species Pezoporus occidentalis. The sequence goes on along the minus strand of NW_026912951.1, from coordinate 408,438 downwards.
TTGTATGAATATCGTGCTTTTGCAGTATCTTTTTATTATATGTTTGTCATAGTTTATGTGAAAAGCGTATGCAAAGATTCTTATTATAGAATTCGTACACATCTCAGTAGTAGCTGCAGCATTTATTTTATGGATATGGCATTTCCGTACATTCTTATTATTCAGGTTTTGTTTGTGCTCATTCTTTAAATTAAAAATGCCTGCCATTGACTGAAATCTTCTAAAACATCCCACATGTCATCTGTCATTTTTAAGACCACCAGCATGCATTAATAATTGAAATTTCACTTCATTTTTATTCCTTCTAAATAATACACATACAATCTTGGATATATGTGAAAGTGTATTTAGAACAACAGTAAATCTGAGATACAGGCATCAGTCGGAAAACAATGAAATATTTCACACAGCTCCACCCAGTCTATTAAACAATCTGACCATTAAAATATTTATGCAAAGGATCTATAGCATTGAAAAAATAGCAATATGTACCTAATTTATTTTTGCATATGTTCCATTTTGAACTGGGGAGGGAATCGTATCGTATCTTAGATATCGCAAACAAAACTTAAATGAAATGCTTAGCAGAAATTACCCTTCCTTTAGCTTCTTAGCTACTTTAATCCAGGCTGTTCTCATCCCTTTTAATAGTTTTAATTTATTCACATTGTTCTTCCTGCCAAACTTGGAATGCAACTTTGCAGCATAAGGCTAATTTCCTCTCCTTTTTATTTCATTTAGAAGTGGTTGGAAAACCTAAAAATACAGTTTCTCTTTGCAGGGTAGTCTGCCTTTCCTGTCAGGTGAAGAAGCAGTATTTGAATTTATTTACTTTTTTTTTTAGTGAAATGGCAGCTATAATGCAGGGACAACGGCTTCTTGTACACTTTTGGAGAGGCATTATAATGGATCTAAGCAATCTGATGGCCTGAATGGATGTTTTGCCAGGGCTCTGTTTGCTTGAAACTTTTAATAGTTCTGGAGCAGGCTGGATTAACTAGAAAATTAGAAGTATAAAGAATGTTAATATCAGGATGACTAGGCTTTCTTGTGAGCAGTCTTGCCAAAAAAACTGTACAACTTCCAGGACTAAAAAGCACATATTTTCTTCTGTGCTTTATTGCTATATTTTTTTACCTGTCTTTTGCAAATAGTGAATATGAGGACCAAGCAGAATGTTTTTCCCAGGCAGTTTATATCTAACATTTGTGGAAAAGAATGATTCTACATTAATGTGGCATGTAAATTTGGATTTTAGAGAAAAAGTTTGTTAGTGATAGAAGGAATGTGTTAAACAGATTGTTTAATTATTTAAACGTGTTTTGTCCATTGTATGTAAATATAAGGGACTTTAAAATTGCCCTATAGTCAGAACACACAGTAAATATGGAGACTTGAGGTATTCCTAAATTGTGAATTTTCAAGACTGTCTACATAATAAATATACTTTATGGCATAATTTTATGTGCCTGTGTAATACTAGTCCAGACTTTGTCTACTGTTGTAGACTTTGTAATTCTTATCCATTTTACAAGAACTAGATCAATTCACATTGAGATGGCTTGTTACCTCACGTACAGTTGAAGCCAATTTGTATTATTACTAGTAGCGAGACAGATATATCACACTTTCTTTGGGAGTAGGATTAGTCATATTTGTTTAAATGAAGTGTGAATTCAGCACTGGTAAAAGTGCCAGACTGACAGCTCTTGAAGATGAGCTCCTAGATCTCTATGGAACAGGGAGCAGAATTGCTTTGCTTTACTGGTATACCTCTGCCCTGACCTTGGACACATTACTGCTAATAATTGGGCAAGTTTAGTCTCCAGATTGATTTGGAACCTGCCTTCTGTTTTGAATCTGATGGCAAACTGCCACGAGTTTGCTTGAAGTGAACCTCCTCAGTGGCAGCTGGACCAAGACTACAAAAAATATGTTCGCTTTGTCCACCAAATAGTCTTCAGTAACAATTTTGGGCAGTTTATCTTGCTGCAGTTCTGTTTCCTGCCTTCCCTTCCAGCTCAATTTTAACTGGATCATATCCCTGAACTGCTTAACCATGGGATTGCATGAGAGTCCGTGTGTAGCTGAAGGGAGGAGGAGGTGAGGTCAAACAGTATAAGGAAAAAATATAAGAATATGGTAGTCCAGATTTAGATAGGATTAATTATTATGACATTGCAATGTTGCAAATTAGTGGTCTGAGCTTTGGTTAAACTAATAATTTGGGGTGAAAAATCCTAGCATTGAAGTTCTATTATGGCCAAAGGCACCCCGCTCAGCTGTGTCATTCTAAAATGAGTTAAAATAACGTATATCCAAACAAAGCCTGACAGATTCCTACAGAAAAAATTATTTCTTCCACCTTTTTCATTTTGTATTTAAATGCATACCATACTGAATTATGAAAAAGACCCTTTAATTATTTTGTATGTATGATGCGGTTATATTGACTGTATTGCATTAATCTTCTTGTAGTCCGACTGTGTTTTCAAAAGGTTGAGTTCATCTTTGTTGCTTGTTAGCTTTTTTTCCTTTTTGTATTTTTTTTTCTCTTTTAGAAATCTCACCCTGAATGAGTTTTGTAAATATTCAGTCTTGACTTCAGCTTGCATTGCGGTGTCATCAATTATGACAGACTGCTGCCTCTTCTCTCCACTCTTCATCTTTTCCCTGTCAAAATGCACCCTTTGGCAGAATATTTTTCAAGGGCTAAATGTGAGTCTAAGGGAGTCACTGTCAAGGTATTTTTCATAATTTCAAAAATATTTTTCTCTTCCTCTTGTTTATAATTACCTCTTGGAAACTTCAAATTGAAATGTTTCTTTACTGGTTTTTCATCACATGCACACTGTACTGATATGTTAGGGCAGATTTGAAGGTTATTAATGTATTTTTACCCTTTGAGGTTGGGGGAGAAGAAGGGAAAAGACTTATGGCAGAGTATATATCATGTATTGCCCTTCATCTCCCCATCTCAATAAATACTAAAGGTTTTATATGAGCACCAAAAACTGGTTTAATATCCCTTTTGTGGGAGGGCTTTTCCTCCCTTCCCTCCTATGTGTTAAGAGGCCAGCTGCTTGTGGTCCTCGCATCCCATAGTAGATGAATAATGAAACCCTAAGGCAACAGCAACTGTTTGCAGTCTGGAAAGAGCCACAACTGAATATTGAGGGAAGATAGGGACTTTGCTTGTCCCTTTTCTCTGCTGTTCTGATAACTGGGGACTGGTTCAGATCCCAAAGTGTCTAAAAAGCTTGTAAAGTAGCCAAGAAAGTTTTGCTCACCAAGAAGCCTATCAGATATTTTCATTTTATTTTTTGATCTCCTTAGTAAATATTGAGATAGCTTAATTTACATGTTCTCTGAAGCATTAAACACCACTCATTTTCCTTCTTTTGCTACAATATGTGTGTTAACTTTGCCTACTGTGGTACCAGCATGTCATGTTGTTGTGAGCTTCATGATTATGGATTTTCTTTCCCCCTAAAGTTTAATCTCTAATTTTTGTTCATGAGATTTGCTGTTAGTCAAAAATAAGGTATCTCTGATGAACATGAAAGCAGTTTGAATATGCAAAACCAAGAATAAGCAAGAAATGCTCAAATGAAAGAAGTGATATAATAGTTTGGGAGCTTAAAATTTTGAAGCCAGTCTAATTGTTTTGCTCATGGGGGTGATACTTCAGCTATGTCCATGAAAGAGAACTTTGCTCTACTTTTGGTGAAAGAGATTTGCGATAGATTTTACATCTCAGGCACCCCCTTTCCATATACCTTCTCCTTTGCAGCTGCCTTTTCCCTGAAATAGGCTTGGGGGTTTGCTTGTTTGTGTGTTCGTTTTTTAATAAAATCTCTTTCTTCATAGAATTCTGATATCATAAGGTGAAAAACCTGAAAAATTTCTAAAGAGTTGATATTGCCTTAAAGTCACAGGCTATTTTGGTAATAGGTGAGAATATGGCAGATCGCTTCTCTCAGATCACATTAATATTGCCTTGTCTTTAATGATGTAAAGTGCTGATCTGGGATATAGGTAGATACATACATACATATTAACCTGTTTCTCATTAGATTCCATTTTCCTCCATGCTTAGTCCAAATTCCAATTTCTTATAAATTTCAGAATTTCAGAATCATAATCTAAGAATTTAACATTTGGTGAACATGAAAACCGGTACCCGATATATATTGCGTGTAGAAACAGCTGTGCTGTTTCAGGCTACTGTGATAGAAGAGGCAGTGTAAATATGTTTTTGCATGGCTTACATAGCTGCGCAGGTTTGGCTGAGGGTTCCACATGATCCATTTTGCTTGTGTGTGCTAAGAGCTGAGGTATGATATTAACTGATGTTAGTTTTGCAAGGATTGTCCGACATTTTAAGGCAGCTGCGACAATGCACTCAGATGGTGAGGAGACGAGAACTGTTAGGTGATTCACAGACTTGTTTTGATTTTGCTTTCTTGATTTAGCATTTTGAACCTATAACAAACTATTGGAAAAACTCATGTTTTTGAAAAACTTTTTTCAGCATTTCCATGTCTGAAAGGCTAATCCAGTTACCTGCTTCCAGGACAGTTGGTTATTTTGCATGCATACAGGAGGAGTATGGCCTGCTGGTTATAATGGTGAACTACTAGGATACCAAAAAATATAATTCCTGGCCCTGCCATTTATTTTTCTGTATGACCTTGGGCAAGATATGTCAGATAAAGCTTACTTCACAGGGGCATAATATAGCTGGATTGATGAGATTGTAGTGCTTTTAGATCCTTTTGAGGAAAGTTACACATAAAGAAATTACTGCCATAGTAGAATAGTTGTGAAAGCAATGTAGAAGAGTTGGCATGATTAGAAGACAAATTATTGTGTTTCAGGTTATTTAAAAACTTTTCTGACATAGTACAGGTTAGAAAAGTTGATGCACTGTCAGTTTGTTTCTGTCCTTGATATGCACGTGCAGCTTCCATTAGTGCCAGCAGGAGCCCTGTGCTTGCAGTGGGAGAGGAGAATAGACCCCTGTGCATGTAATGATTAGTTAGATAGCCTCTTGTGACTCTGTGTATGATTTCTGATCTGTTGTGCCAGAGATACTACAGGACAAGAGAGCTACTGTCATTTTCCATAGGAAGTGAGGACTTTAAGAGCTTGAGAACTGTCCGCGTTTTTGAATAGCACTTTTGCTGCAGGAAGTGTGATTTATTTTTGTCACAGCAGGCATAAAGCTTCCAGGTTTCCATAAAGAAAAATGATCCATATAGTGCCCATGTCGATTGAATGATCATTTGAAAACCTGTAAATTCAAACCACAGCCCTTTCTCAATGCAAAGTATTGTTCCTTTTTGCTGCAGCTTTTAATTTCTTTTAATCTTGGACTTTCATTAGTACTTTAGGCATACTATAAAAGAGTGTTTTCATCTTGGTAATTATTTTTCCAGCTGTCAGTTTGCCTGTAGCAGGACACATTATTTAATTACAGCAACAAAAACTTCTTCAGACAAGACTTTCTGTGCTTTCAGAATCTTTCAAGGCAGTACTTCCTAAACTTCCTTTTTTTTTAAAGTAGCAAATGTGAATCAATCATTAAAATTTGGGAAGAAAGGGGAAAGGAGAGGAAAGGGTGGGAGAAGGGGGGGAAGAGAAAGAAATTGTTTGTATCTTGCCTGATACACAAACACACAAAAAGAAAAGAAAACAAAGCAAGACCTATCATTAGTCCTACAACTTGTCAGTTTGATTAGTGAATGGTTGCCTCTCTCTCTTCTGAGAAAACACTACATTTTTAAATGATGTCCATTCTTAAATGTAGAAACCCTTCATTGTGTCTGTTAGTGCATAATTGGACTGTCTTTTAATACAAGCAGAGGCACTTGTTTCTGAATATAAACCCTGCACCTCAACAGGTCAGGGAAATAGCAAAAACCTGTTGTTTGGCCTTGTCTTCGGAATAATGGAGTCACTAATCTACTTGATCTCTGGGAGTCAGATAAAGAAGAAAGTGAACGATGCATACATTTCAAAGATGGAAGGCACTTGTAAAAGCAATTTCTTTGGAGAGAAAAAGTAGAGCAAAGGCTGTTGGAAACCTTTTAATTAGTACTAATTACCTCAGCAGAAAACGTTGGAGGCTTGAAAGGATTTGTGTCAGCAAGTGAAAGATCAAAGATTGTGGCGCTCGCATTTTAATCTGTTGGCTATAAAAACACATAAGGGGGTGGTAATGGGGCCCATGAGAATGACAACCCAGGTGGTTGAGGCCTTAATCCCTTCTTTACTGCTAGTGCCTGAGGCCTAGTTCCAATTACATAATAAGATGATTTAATTTTTGCTTTAATTTTAACAAAAAGTTAAGTTTATTTTAGCCTTCAGTAAGGAAGAGACAAGGTTTCCAGACAAAATCGTGTCATTTTATTTCTTTCAGTGTTTTAAGTCCAAGCCTTTTTTTAGCCATTTTTTTCCTAAGCGGCTGAACTTGCTCTATAGAAGGCCATGGGGCAGCAAAGGTGCTTTGATGTGGTCTCTGGAAATGGGGAGGAGCTGGCAGTGAGCTGGTGGCCTCTGTTGTGGGGCTTGGAAATCTGGTAATGCCATGAATGAGCTTTCTTTCTTTTATTCATTTGTTTGGGTTTGTTTTGTTTTGTTTTGTTTGTTTTAACAAACTGCCTATTGCGTCAACAAGGGCTAGTTCATAGACATGCTTGCTGTGATACTTCATTTCTCTGTTTTCTTTCAAAACACTTTGGGTGAGTTCATATGATCATGTGTGAGGTAAATTGCATCTCTGTTTTTGTGGCTTGAGCACATTATATGCCCCTCAGAAATCTAATTGTCATCAGATTCCTCTACAGACAAAAGAGTGAGCATATGGCTTAGCCTGAAGATAAGATGTTGGATGTAGACTCCAAATGGATAAATTTATTCTCAGGAATCTCCAGTGCTTCCACACAGCCAGGCCCAGCCATTGTGTGGAAGGGGAGGTTGGTGCATCTCGAAGTAGCATCAGGTTTACAAGTAAACTCACGCAGTCAGGTGTTATATATACTCAGTGAAGTGGTAGGGTTTGAGTCCTTTATTAATTTGACTTGTACAAAAAGTTATATTATTTACACTCTGAGGTAAGCATGGTAAATTGCAGCCAGTTGTGGTTTTATTTTTATAGGTAATTGGACTAAAAATCTGGCAGAAGTGACAAATAATCAGTCCTCTGTTAGGTTGCACCTTTAAATTTCTTATTCAGCATCTATTGAGCAACTAAAGCTCGAAATAAACTTTGAATTACATACTTTATTGAGTTTTATATTGCATTTTTACATTTGAATTATGTTCAATGTGTATATGACTTAGATAATTTTTTGACAGTGTATATAATAGCACATTCTCAGCTACTAGCCTATTCTGCTGTAATTCAACCTTAACCCTCAGGTTCTTATGGTGCTTGATTTTATTCTGATGTGGTAGAAAACAGTGTCAATTTTTAAATAATATTATTTTGAATGGAGTCTTTTGGTCTCTCAGTAGGCATTGTTTATATCAGCATTACAGTAAAATATGAAAAAGAAATCCCAGCTGTCAAAGTGCAGTGTTGCCTTCCTTTTGCTCGCCTTTTCCTAATCTGTGGAATATCTGTTGTCTTTAAGTATGCTGGGGAAAAGCTAGTATTGAATCTCTTTCTTGGGCATGGAATAACAACTGAAGTGAGACCTAAGTGTTTTTCCAGGACAGTATAGGGGAATAAGACTAACTTGTTTTTTTGGGATGTCTTTTTCCTGTCAAAGCCCTCCATTATGTCTCATGGTGGGTGACTATCTGAATGAAGCTGCTCAGGAGCACTGAAGGTACTACAGGGTTATCTGTTGCTTCAGGATATGTTAGGGATGTGTGATCCTAGGACTTTTGTATGGCTCTCTGGTGTGAAGACCATTTGAATATATATGGACACAGTGACCAACTAAGAGTGTATTGATATGTGTTTTGGTAGTTGTGCATCATCTTCCTCGTCTCTAGCCTATCAAATCCACAGTTGTGTTATCTTTTGAAGCTGAGATTTATGCCAGACCATTCTTTCCCAATTTTTTAGACCATCTTATTAATTTTATGGACTGAAAGGGAAACGAATCCAGCAGAAAAAGTTTGCTGTATATTCTCTAATCCAAGCTCTCGTATTGTAAGATTGCTACCAGCTATCTTTCCCTGCCAGTGTTGTGTATGGCTCAATTTTATATTTACTTGCTATGTAGAAATAGAGGATGCTGGCAGGAGGACACAATCCATCATGTTTTGTGGTAGGCATCTTCTTTTTTTTTCCTTTTATATGCTTTATTAATTATGAATGTTGTTGTCTACCATGTATGTTTCTAAAAGACTTGCTCACATTTCAGAGTGTGATAATATTTGTAATTTCAGAAACTAAAATTAGTCTTATTTTTGCCAAATGATTTTCACTATTAAATACTGTATGCTTCCATTGCAGAGAGAATGTGTTAATATTGCTCGTTATTTTGCATAATATGAGCAATGGGAAAAATACGCAAAATAAACCAAAATGAACATTAAAAAATAATTTTCTTTTCACCATGCATTTATTATTTACTTATGTAAACAATTTTAATGCATGTTGCACAAATTTAATTGAAATGCAAAACCCCCAGTTTGACTAAACAGATTTAATGTACAGATTATTTTAAAACATTATAGGAAATCAAAAGATAAAACACATGCTTATCTCTGAATTTGAACTCATATATATAAACCTTTGCAGGATTACCGTAAGGCCCAGTAACACACAAAAAGTTGTACAAACAATTAATCCCGAGCAGTTATCATGCAACAGTGTTTGTCTAGGTGCAGTGTGTGGTAACCAATCCCAAAAGTCATGGGGTGTTTCCTTGCTTTCTGCTCTTTGCAAAGGTGATTTATAAGTTTAGAAGTTCCTTTCCAAACTCCATAATTGCCCTGACAGTTCCCCAGATGGACTATATCCAAGTTGGTATAAATCAGTACTCATTGCAGCCGTACCTTCTGATTCATCTTGAGTTAGATACAGGACTACTTGTTCTTTTTGTCTTGATTTAGATTTGTTACCTCTCTAGAAGCACTGTACCATGATAATTGGTACTACCTTCCCCTCAAATGCCAGGTATGCATGAAAGTAAAATAAAGTTCTATTTAGTAATACTTAACAGAAAGCTTAACTCAAAGAAGACTTAACAGAAAGCTTAACAGAAACTTAACTCCTTAGTTTTAGGAGTGGAAACTTGGTCTTTGAATATACTTAGCAGGTCACCTTTCCATTTACTGAATCTGTCTTCTCTAGGATTCCTGGAATTGATTCCAGCAGGTACTGCTTTGGGTCCAGGTGTCTAAGCAATGCATCTTCTCAGTCTGCCGTCCGTTCTTATTTAGTGCTGCCAGAAACCAGAAACTTTGGTTATCATGTTTGGAAACTCTTGGAATTTCTCTGTTACACATCGACTTGCCCTTTACACAACCACGTCCTTCATCTCTGTGGAAGGACAAACTGGCCAGTTACATCCTACTCTAGCTGGACTTACCCTTCTGTATGTGATTCATACCTTCCTGCTAAGTATTACACAAAGCACATACATGCATTTCACAAATAATCTCTGGTATGCAGCTAGCTTTCTAGAAAGAGAGAAAACAGGGTATAATGTTAACACTGATGACAGACCCAGTAACACAGTTACTTTGTTTAAACAAGCCCATGAAAAAGTGTTTTCCCCTGTTACAGCTGTTCTCATGTTGCAAGCTTCCACTTGCATAATGTACAGCTCACTGGAGATTGCTCAGACTTAAGTAAAAGAGTTGTTTCTTGCTTGTGTATACTTGCATTTTAGAGTAAAGCACATCCATGGGGAAGATGTGCTGTTTAGTAGTTAGGTAGTCTCCCTGAAAGGATTCTAGTTAGTCTTATTTGGTTCTGTCATGCATAGGTCTTGTTTGTTTTTATCCTAAGTTTTATAGATCTAATAATCTGTTTACTAGCTTCAGGGGCTTAAATGCTAGTTACAGTAAGGAAATCTGTGTCTTGAATCTGTGAACAAGTTATGTAATAAGTGCTTGAGCATTAAGGATACTGATGAGCAAAATGTTTAGGAATAAAATATTAAAAGTTGTACAGTGATTAAAATAAATATTGAAGGACAACATAGAAACATGAGGGTGTAAAATATTCTTGAACAAAATTTTAAAATACCTAACACATTCAGAAGCTTTGTGTGAACAATTTTGTTGGTGTAATTGACAAAACTCTTGTTTCAGTAATCAGAAGCTGTTTCATTTTTGGAAGCTGGCCAGCAGAGGCTTGCGTATTGATTCAGTTACTCATATTTGTTTGAGAAAGTGTGCAGTTTAAGTAGATTATATCAAAATGCATTAATGCAATGAATCTCACTTCAGTACTTTATTAAATCTATTTAAATATGCATTAAAATATTTCAGAGGCATCAAACTGAGGATACCATTGAATGTTTAGAAAGAGATGAATGCAGTGGCCATTAAGTTTTAATAGTCTTTAATCTCCTGCTACCATGGCAGTAAAAATATTTTTTTTTTTTTTAGAGCAATATTCTTTATAATGCATTATTTGCTAGGAGAATTTTTTAGTCAGCAAATCCATGTAAGTAGGAACATATATTGTTTGGTTTTCCATCATTTTAATATGTAAGTTACATACTTCTAATAATTTGTGTTCTTCCTACCTGCATTTAACAGCATTTAGAAATCTTTCTTAATATTATTGAAAGCTGAAATATCTTTTAGTCATCTTCTTTTCCCCCCTTCTCAATGAATTTCATAAGAAAACTAAAATTTGAAATGAATCTACTCAATCTTATTTTGCTGTGCAGTTCTAAAGTATTCTGATGAGCCTGGATAAGCTGATGTGGCCTTTAGGGAGAGAAGCATCAAATATAGGCAGACAGCTCCTGTGTCTGGTAACAAAGACTGAGGAGGTCAAAACTATCCCAACAGGCCTGAGCAGGTCAGTCAGAGGCAAATGTTGGAAATAAAATTTGGTGGGGAGGGGGGTAAGAGGCCTGGGTCAAGTCCTGTTCAAAAAGTCAGCTTTGTCAAAAGCTTCAGTCACATTCTTACCTACAGGCAACCTCTGCTGATCCCAACTCATTAATCGAACTGGAGAGCCGTCTTGACCCTGGCTCCTTCCCTTTGAAGTGTGGTGTCCTCTGCAGCATGAGGAAATAATTTGCTGCCTGATTCAATGAGCCATCAGTAGTGCCAGCAGACCTAATGACATGTGAGAATATTAACCTCCTACCACGAAGAGCTGTGAATCTTGAGAGGCAGTCTATAATTCACCCAGCACTCCTGAGCCTTCCCTTTCTGTCTTATTCTTGCACTCACTTTCTCACTCACAGGGAGAGAGAGAGAGAGAGGAGAGACCCTCTTGTCGTAAAACTTTATTTCCGTCAGTAGTGGGAGCCTTACTGAGCTGCTTGATAATGAGTTACTTTCCTTTTGCAGTTGGATAAAATTTATACTGAAAACTAGGCATCCGTCTTGCATATAATAATTTCTGTTTAAAATACGACACAAGCTACATAACTGACATCAAGGGGGTGGTAATCTGAATGCTTACCCAAGTAGACTATTTTATGTTTCCTTATTTATTTTTCATCATCAAAGGAAAAAAAGAAAAAACAAGAAAACATACATGCATAGCAATGATGTTCTTCTGCATGGTGTGTTTTCTAGCAGCCGTCAGTCAGGAGGATCTTTCTGCAATCCCCTTCTTCTTTCCTTTATTTTTTTCCCCCTACCTAAAGGGAAAACCAGTTCTGCCTAGCCAAGTAGTGTGTGTTATATGCACACACAAGGGTGTGTTCTTGCCCTTTGATTCTTAACAAATAGATTGTTGGTCTAATCCTACCGCTTTAAAAGTCAGGGCTGTTTTTTCTCTTGTTGACTCCTTTAGTATTTTCAGTCACGGATTCAGGTCCCATTGTCTGGTAAGCTTCAGAAAGGGAGCCACTGTTATGTGGCTAAATAATTAAAAGTGAAAATGGCTCTGTGTGTATATGCTACTCACTGCGAAAATGGTGGTGATTACTAGACTTTACACTGTTAATATAGCCAGATAAAGTAAAATACTGTTAGAGTTTTAAATGTCTTTGAAAAGTGCTGATTGGTGCTGCAAAAGGTCATAACTTAGAGGTTATGGATATAGATGGAGAACAGTATGCAACATAACAAATCCCAGACCAAAGGGATTATTGCTGGCAACTTGTCATTCTGTGCTAGAAAGCTTTTGGGGTTTTTTTGCTTGCATTTTCTTTTCCTATGACTGCACTGGTAAATTTCTCATATTTGGTGGAAATCCAGCTTGCAAAAGCAAATGAAATTATACCGAGTGCAAACACTTCTGGTGGTAAAAGATATTTCTCCACTGGGAGTGAGAGTATATAGTTGTGCAGCCAAAACTTTTCTGTTGGAAATCGAGCCTGAATTCTCTTGGGTTACAATTAGAGGGTTATTTTGATTCTGAAGGGTTGTTGGTAAAGCTATTGGTGTGTTGTGTGAATCAGTACAGCCTAAGATACCATGCAGAGGGGATAAAGAAGGTTAGGGAGACAAAAGGTAGTCAGCAGAAGGAAATAATAAATAAATAAATGGCAGTTATATGCTGTGTAACAAGTACTACAGTGTTTGTATTATGTGCATATGTAGATCCCTGTAATTTTAAGTTGTTCTCTAAGATATTCTTTATCATCAAGGGATTTGTTGTTATGTCTATTAACAATTCTCTGCTATCATGCTTGAGCACTCTATTAGTCATTCTCACCTCTTATGGCTGGTCACAAAGGCCAGTCCCCTTGCTTCTCTCTGCTTCATCTTTTTTATTAAGTTTATTAAAACTAGTCAGATTATACTTTCTTATGGCACAGGCTGTGCTTGGTCCATTCATTATGGTTTCTTATCTTGGCAGGCAATCTGAATTGAACGGCAGCTAGTCCATTATGCACATATGAAGCCCATCACTCCTCCAGCAATGGCCAATTCATCAAACATTTATCTTTTGCCCTCTGAGCGGTGCGTCAATTTGCTTGTCAATCCTCAGCCTTGGTTGTTGTGGAAGATGGGAGAAAAATTACTTTTCTTTTCCCACTTCTCACTGAACTCTAGTAGTCAAAATGGGTTTTACTCTACTCACTCTACAGGCTTGTTACTCCCCCATCTCTGTGCAAAAAGGGGAGGGGTCAGGTTACTATCTGAATTGCAGAATGACAGATTGATCCAAGGTACAGTAAACCTTTCATTATGGCCCTGCCTTTGCACTTGAATTTGTTCATATTTCCATTATTATACTGTTTTTTAGAGGGTTTATAAATATGCTCTCAACTTTGCACATGTAGCTGAGTGAAGCTTGTAAGAATAAATACATTATAGGGGTTTAGTTTTGTGGTTTTTTTCCTTTCTTTTTTTTTTTTTTTTTTTACCAGGTAGGTTATATTTTGTAAACCCTGGCTGCTGCTTTTGCTATTTCTCATCAGTAATATTTTCAATTCTTTCAAGTTCAGGAAATGGCAGTGTGTGCATTTTTTTCAGTTATGCCATATATTTTATTAGGACTGAATTCTGTGTTAAAGTTGGGGAAAAAGCAAAATGAAGCAAGGGGCACATCAAAGTTTTTCTCTTAACTCCTCTAACCTTATTATTATTCACTGAACGCTTTCAAGAAATTATAGCAGAAAGATGTTCAAGTCCATACTTAGGAATATTACTCAAGTGCTGCTTCCATTGAACTGCAGGGACTTCCTAGTGATGTTTTTTCCAGAATGTTCTTTGGTAAAATACGCATGCATACAGCTACTTACTCTCTGCTTGGTAATCTTTAGTTGTGTTTTGCAAACTGTATTTTGTTATATGATACTTGTTCAGTCACTAGATGACGAACACGTTTTCTGTTTCATTTTATATTATTTTAAAATATTTTATGTGGCTTATGTGAAAACTGCTTTGCCACAGGCTGTAGTATTACACTGATTGCCATTTTATTTAAATTTACACAAAATTGTAGCAGTAATATCATAAAATCTTGGCATGTTTTATCCTAAAGATATAATATAAAAATTTCCACAAAAAAAGAAGCCTGACATTGAAGGATAAAGCTTGAGCTATATTAGTGGGATATGCGATTGAGTAGAGCTGTATAAGATACACATAGTGAAATCTGAGACTTTAAGAGGTTCATTAGAAGAGAAATTGAACCCCACCCCAGTTAGTCTGGTTGCTTCATGGCAGAGTTAGGCCAGGAAAATAAATAATCTTTTTTTTTAATTTTATTCTTCTTTTTTTTTTTTTTTTAATTTTTCTTTTTCTTTTTTGACCTTAAGTCTTGGTATGAGAAAACGGTGGTTAAACAACTGAATGGTTGACTCTGATATGTTTTTGTGAGCTCCTGAAAACTGTGATTGGGATTTGTAGTTTATTTCACCAGGTAAATAATCCACGTGTGTGTGGCACAGCTGTAACAGTTTATTTTATCTTTATGCTACAGTTTCTTCTAATTTCATTGCCTAGACTTTGGATAAATAGGCTACATTCATCCATCTCAAATGTATGTACCTCACTGAGCATCACCTGAAGGTCTGAGTCACCTTCTGTAGTTGCCCATCGTTCGTTGCTGGCTGGTAAGGAGTTATGAGTAAACTGGGCTTCTACAGATGGATGACATCAATCTGTGTTGTTGCTTTTCAGATAATTCTATCATTTGAGGAGCTGATGCTTAATAACAGAACCACTCAAGAAATCCTGTATTTCTGTTTTATAATTGGTAGGAAAGGGTTTGAAATGTTGTAAATTTAACATTTAGAATTTAGAAGGCCTCCAAGGTGTCTTTATTTACCTGTTTATTGATTCTACTTTTGTTTGTGTTTTCTTTGAGGTTTGGGGGTGGGTGGTGACTTGTTAGGGATTGGGTGATCTGGGCTAATTTTTTCTTTTTTAAGTAATGGAATTTGCTGCATGAAAGTCAGAGCAAGGCTGTAAAGAACAGATGAAGATTCATGAATCCCCACCATTTTGATGTGCTTGCATAGCTGTTAATTATGTTAGTTTGATAGTTGTACAAGATATTTTCATGTGAATCTTTTCTGGTAATAAGGTGTCCTACATAGGCTTGCACGCTTTCAGTATATAAGAAAGGGGGAAAAAGAAGTGATGGGTATTAATTTTATTGTCTGTCTGAAAGTCAAGTATGACCTTTATATGAAAAGACTCAGAAACTAATTGTAGATCTAGTTCATAACACAGCTTTAATCTTTTCTTTCAGGGATCTTTTCTTCCCACGTTTTTATTGTTTATTGAAGATCATATTTAATGATTCTGCTCAGTTGTTTCTTTTCATTTTCTCTTTTGCTTATCTTATTCACAAACTTGCCTTAAGTTTTATTGAAAGAGCTGCTTCCAGATATTTTCTGTGTAACAACAGAAAGCTGGAAACAGATTGACTGGAAGTGATGCAAAATGCTACCTCTATATAACCTGTAAAATACTAAGGTTCCCTCTGATGTTAAACAAAACAAAGTATTTAATGTTTTGGAAACATTAGTAAGTTTGCTCTCAATTGAACAGATTTTCATGATTTCTGTTTTGTGACTTGTCTGGTGTAACTTGGGGCCTGGCTCACACTAGAAATTTTGGTAGTTCTATATTTTCACTTTATTTTTTGTTCTGCTTTGGTCCAGAAAACTGTCCATTAGATACTCAATTCTGGTTTTTTTTTGGATGTATGCAGAAAAATGGGTATAAACATTGAATAGACTTCAGAAAAGAACAGCTGTTATGCTTGAGTACTGTAGAGGTCATTTTTTTTTTTTATGCTTTACTTGCTGTTTATCTGACATTACTATCTCTGTGTGAAGAAAATACACAAACCTTAAATTTGCAGAGGTTTGATGATTTTAAGAGTGAGAGCATTTTGGTGTTAGTGATTTTTTTTTTTTTTTGGGGGGGGTTGTTCTATGTTTTCTTTTTATTTTTTATTTTTCCTGGAATTGGAATGAATTCTAGCCACTGTATTTTCTTTAAAATGGTTTGTTTATTTTTTGGTATTCAGAAGTGAGAGCTGTGTTTGGAGCAGAACCCCTGAAAGCAGGTTTGGGAGTAGAATTCTTACAAAAGTGTTAGCCGAAGGGTGTTTGCACAGAAGATTCACCAAACACCTTCCACCAGCAGAACAGACTTGGAACTGGCTTGGATTTTTCTCCTTATCTGTATGCTATATTTCAGATTCAATAGAATTTAAAATTGAACAGGAATCAAAGCAAGTAAACCCGAAATAATGTTTTGCATTGCCAGGGAATTCTGCAAAATCTAAACTTACACATGTGTCTGTCTTATGCTTTTATATATATATATATATATATATATAATTTATCTATTGCTCTTGGTTTTGTTTTGGTGAGGTTAAGTCAAAGGACTAGAAGTCAGAAGCTCTGGGTTTTATTTCTTGTCTCAGAAAATTGCTGGAGGTCACCTTTTGGTAGTCACTTAACCTCTTTCTGCTTTACTGCAAAATGAAATTTTAAGCTCAGCAGGTTTTTGAAGAGTAACTCATTAATTTAAAAAAAACACAACAAAATGCTTTGTGCTACTTGGCTGGCAGGTGCTGGAGAAATAGAAATTATGTTTCTATGCTTTAAATACTGAAATTATCTAGTACTGGGGTTCTCATGTTGATTCTGCTCTCCTGTAAACTGTTAAAACATAAAATACAAGAAAAAAGGTATTTTAAAAAGCTCTTGTTTTGTAACAGCTCCGTCTTTAACTTCTGGTAATGGCTATCTCTTGTCAACAGAGTGCAAATCAATTTCAAGGCTAAAGCCAAATTCTCTCATTTACATATTGTTAACTACTCTCTCTTTTCCTGTTAAACAGGAGGAAAAAGTCATTAGATATGAGGCAGCTGTCTTATTAAAGGAGGGGTGGGGTAAAATGTGAAGAACATTTCTTTTTCAGCATATACTTCTGAACAGCTTGTTCTTCCCGACAAGGACAGTTGCAGAGTACTGAGGTTTGTCCATTACTTGAGAGGCTTCTGCTTTTTTTCATTTATAAAATGTGTTTTCATTGTCAAATATTACCAAAATGAAGAGCTGTGCTTTACTTTCATTGTAACTAAATCCCCGTCAGGCCAGAGGGACCATATGAAATAGTGTAGCTGACAATTGCCATGCATACACGTAGAGAAAAAAATCTCTGCCATGACATTCCTTTATGATTAAAACTTTGTTACAAACCATGAATGAATTATGGAAGAGAAAGCTGGAAGAAATCACACTGATTAGCCGAAGGACTTGGACAAAATGACATTTCTGAAACCTTTATATTCAAAAGGATTATTTACTGTCTGCTTACAGAACATCTTAAGTCTTTTTGCAGAGGGGAGTCAGTTTCCTGTTTAACACAGTGTTTTTGTAAGCTAATGAGGGCAAAGCGTGAGCCATAGGCAACGGTGCTGTGATATTAGCTGTGACAGGGAGCTTGATCATAATTATCTTAACGAGGATAGGGTTAATTACAGTGGAAACGTAAAAGTTTTTTCTGTTTGAATGAGGCGGCTCTGAATACGTTGTGATGTTTTGTCGGTTTGATGTGACTTTGGAAATTGCGATGGAAATCTCTTGGCAGCACTTGTTCTCCTCTGGGAGCAGAGTGTGAGGCCTGCAATGAGGTAACTGAGATGGTACCTGTGGGTGAGATAATGGGCAGCTTTCATGTCATTAGAGCAGGGAAAAGCAACCTGCAGTACACCTTAGTCATGTTTATTAGCCTTTTGAAACTTGGGAAAACAGCTACTTGCCACTGCCCCTTCAGTGCTGGTTGTACTATGATGGTGACATTGTGAGTTTGTTTTAATATACCAATATGAGGAGACATTTTTTTCTTCTGTGAACTATGAGAAAACAGTTCAGATTAAGTTTTAAACTCGTTATTTTTCTTGGGGAATTTCCCTCTTTATACTTGTCTCTGAGTGTGTTTGTGTGCTTCTTGTTCTGCTGTGTATGTATATGCACTCCTTTTTTGTAATGGAAATACATGGAGTGCATTAATATAACTCACCCTCATTAAAAATAAAAATGCCATTATTTTGTACTGATTTCTACCTTGGCTTCTCAAAAATGCTTTCTATGTACTAGTTCACGATTGCAATCCTTTCTAATCCCCCATCTGCAGATGGGAAATTGAGGCACATAGAAGTTGTGGGATTTGCTGAAGTTTGTACCACAAAACCTATTGTGTGCATTGCACTTAACTTTTAAATTGTGAAGTACAGCTGCTGGCTAATATTCCTTATATATTATTATGGTAGAAATCGTTGCCTTGAATTTAGTAGCTAGTGTCACTGAATGATAGCAAATGCATTTTTTCCCTTTTTGTTTCTTTACCAACAGTCTTAGTAATTTTGTTTTGGTGCTAGTTTTTTTTCTTTTGTCTAAGATGAAAAAAATGAGAATTCTGTAAATAACAAAATAACATATGGATGTAAAATTACGTTAATGGCTACACCCTCTCTCTGTACGGTGGCAGCCCCTCCCATTTCCCAGGACTCTGAATTTATGTGATTAAATCACCAAGTGCACACTACTCTGATGACATGAAAACAACAATTAATAAGCAACCCCCTGTGTAACAGGGCTCCTTTTTAAGTGAGCAGCTAATAACATTACATGGCAAAAATTATCAAAACCAGACAGGTGTAAGGAGATTTGCGCACAATTTTCTCTGCCTATCTATAAAATTAGTACTCTTGTGTTCAGCCCAGGCTTGTGAAAGGAAGGCTGTTTCAATAGGCAACTCCCTCTAGTGTTCCAAGGCCTTTTGTCCCACTTCATGGCTTGTCATTTTGTTTTATGCCTCCCCTGCAGCAGTTTTGGATGTGTGCTTTCTTCTCCTTGCCAGTTGCCAACCATTTGCAGATTCTCATGATAAGAGTATTATATTTGCATAACATAACTCAGGAACAATGTGTATTTTGATGCTGACACTGACCAGAGCCCAAGCAATGTTTTTTCACAAAGGACCTATTAACATCCCATAAGGCTCTGTGGTGTTGACAAGGAGGTGGCCTTCTCTGAACTCCTTTGGCAAAGTCAAAGTCTTGCATTGAAATGTGAGGTTTGGAAATAATCCACTATTTATATAATAAAAGAGTATTTAAGGGGAATTTGCTAAACTAGGTTTGTAAAATAAACTGAAGTGAAAACTCATAACAGCTTGATAAACTCACTGCTACTTCCTCTGGGTTATTTTGCCTTTTAAAGGTACTTAGGGGAAAGCACTGTCTGAAATGTTAGCTGATCTCTTTTCTGATCTTGACTTTGGCAAAACCATGTCAGTTGTGACCCTTTGCTGAAATAGCTTCATGCAGTGCTCTACACAGCTCTTAACCATGTACAGTTTATATAGGTTGAACCGAGGTCTTATAAAACAGCTTGTTAAAGGCAAATGCAAAAAGTGTGACTGTTACTGTGGTGGTTGTTTCAGTATAATGTTTGAAATTGACTCTTTTGTTCTTTCAGCTTCAGAAATTGCAGTGTCAATTCATTGTAATTATATAGATATGGCATAGGGTGTAGGCATGGCAAATTTTCTTCAGGTCTGGCTGCCCAGCATCAAAATGGCATTAGTAACAGTTGTACCTCCCTTTCAGAATGCCAGGTCAATAGACCGGGAGTGCTTTGAAGCTTGGACTGAAATACACTGTTTCAGTGTTGTGCAAATGTTACTTGAATATTCATAGTTTAGTGTACAGTACCCAGTGTAAAGGTCATGTACTTGATTACGTTTGGTTGTTTGACCCCTGTAACTGTGATTTATAAGTAGTCAGTAAGTTGTATCCACAAAAGCAGCATCTTGTTTTTTGTTGGGCAGATGAATGTTAAATTCTCTAATTTGGAAACCATATACTTTCTATAATATTTGTATTTTTCTCCAGTAGGAGTGCCTGTAGGACTCTCTAACAGAGACTTTGGTTGGATTTTGATCTTTGCCGAAATGGGGGGGATCACCCCTGTATCAATGTCATTCGAATCTGAATAAATAGTATAGACTGCATCTCCCTTATTCATCACATTTTATGAAACAGCCAGGAGATACAGTGATGATCTTCCCACTGGTAGGCATAGTAGATCAGCTGTCAAGTCATGCAATCTCAGCATATCTTTAGGTGTCTGGTAGGTGAATGAGCTGTGAATGCATGTCTGTGCGTATGCTCAGTATACCATGTGTCTTAGTTGATAAATGTGTGGGGTTGTTTTCTTTTTTTCCTGTTAGAATTTGCAGGCATTAAGAATTGAGTTTGGAATAGATGCCTTAACAAGGTACCAAAGTGTTCTTTTTATTTTTAACCTGTACTTTGCTATCAGAGGAATGAATACCTCCAGGACCTTGTTTATTTACAAGCCATCATCTGCACTTCCATGTTGTGAAATGCTCCTTTTTAAATCCACTCTCTGCAGTTTGACCTGTGGCTTGTCAGTATGTTCTGAAAAGAAAGCAAATGCCTTTTCTGTCTGGAGTAATTCTGCATTTTATTTTGTAGAGAACATTTTATTTTGTTTGCAGGGACTCAAGAAGCAAATTAAGTGGTTAATAAAAAGGAAAAAAAAAAATTCTTTCTCCATTTCCTATTATTGCATGTAAGGTAACTGCTAAGAAATGATACTTGAAGTTGTATTTATTATTGTTAGCGGGGTATGATATTTCTTGGCAGAAATGATGGATGACAACTTAAATTTGTGTCCAGGGAATGAAGGTGAACTGTGACAGAGTTATTTATCTTGGGAATGGAGGTTAGGGTCAGGCGAGGCTGGGTGCCTCAAGGCACAAGACATTGACAAATTCATCCTGCAAGCCCCATATCTGAAGCCTTTTGTTTTGGATCCTGGCTACTCACTAAGTGACCCCCATCCTTCATCCTGCCAGTATGTGAAGGATGTGTTGCAGTGCCAGCACTCCCCTTGCCACTAATGCTTGTCATTCACCCTTCTGACAGGCCCAAACCAAAACTGTTCCCACTCCTGAAAGGGAAGGTTAAAATATTTATTTCAGCTCATAATGGCCTCCCTGATTTAGTGGAGTATCATTTTTCCTGTTGCCTCTGTCGTTTGCAGGTCACTAGAAGGACTGAAAACATTCAGTTACTTGGAAGAGCTGATCTTGGACAACAATCTACTCGGAAATGACCTTCTGTTACCCAAGTTACCCCACCTCCATACCTTAACGCTCAACAAGAACCAAATATCCTTTCAAAGAAGTACCTGCAAAATGTCAAATGAGTTTTATGTGTCAGCCAAATTAAAGCATGTGAAATATAGTTCATGTGCAGACAAAGCATTCTCTCGTTTGGCACCTGGAATACTTCACAGTAATTTATTATAGGTCATTCATAAATGAAATGCACCATTATATCTTCCTGTTGCTCCATTTTAGTGAGAGATCTAAGTTATGGCTCTGAAGAAATCTTTCTAATAGATAAAATAGAGAAAGAAAATAATGTCAGTGCTACCAGTGTGCTGCAGTTCCTGTTTGCTTGGGGTTCTGTTGCAGGCTGACCTCTAGTGGAATAGAGAGTGCAGTGAAACGCTACTAAGTTCTTATACTTTAAATAGCTCTTAAAACGTTAAAGTAAAATAAAATAATAATAAAAACCCCACAAACAACAAGAAACGTATACCTTTCTCTATTTTAATGAAGGTGGTAATATACACGATTTGATAGCTGCTGTGCAACCTCAGCTGTAAAAGCAAGTCACTGTGTTCTTGGTGTTCCAACTTTGTATAAATTCCTATAAAATGCTGTCCAAATCAAGGTCTTGATACAATATAGTATTTAGATAGGTGGTTAAGGCCATTCGTAAACAGTCAGTCACTTCTTCCTATGCCCAAAGTTATTGCCTGCTTAAGTTTATTCAGAATAAATATTTCAGTATTTCTGTAAGTACTCTGCTGAGTCAGAGCCCCTAGTCTGTAGGCTCATAGATAATGGTCTCTAAAAACTAATTATCTGCAAGGGCTGGGCATGGAATTGATTATTAAATAATTTCCCATACTTTGACCCTTCTGGAGATTTGTGTAATACATGGTTTTACAAAAGTGAAAGGCAATCAAATTGTTGCCAAAAGGCCAAATGAGGCCTGCAGAGTCTTACAGCACAGACCATGAAAGACTTTTCCTTGTAATTGCAGCGTAAGGACAAGGCTGCTCAACTGCAGGCTTTTATTACAGACAGTGTAAACAGAGAGCAATTTACCTCCTACTAGAGCAGAATCCTCCTACTGAGGAGAATAAAAATAACTGCAGATTCTGTGATTTCTGCACTTATTTTTTGACTCTATAAATAAATAGAAATCAGCAGAGTAACTTTTATTCTCTGCGCCCTGGAAATTTGCCAAGAGTGTCTCTTAAGTAGTAATGATCATTATTGTACTAGGTATTTGGCTAGGTTTCTGGTTAATGCCAGGTTTCTGTGAGTTGGATTCCAGTAACTGCTTTTATTGTTTATTTGATTGTTTTCTGCCATGGTAAAATCTGAACTGATAAGGAATGTAAAGGATCATTTTTGCTGATCCTATGTGTGGTGGTATATCTGGTGTATCATATCTCTTCGTACAAAGTATGAAATGTAAATTTGGCCATAGACCCAAGAACATGTGAGTATATTTGTTGTTTGAGGGGGTATCAAGGACGAGCTTTGCATTTGTGAAAAGCAGGCAGGTGTATTCAATAAGAACTTGGTGAACAAAATCAGAGGGAAAAAATTATCCTGTTAGTAGTATTCTTTAAAGAATTCCTGCTGGTATCACAGACGTACTTAAAATACTGTTGTCAAGTGAGTAAGCTCTCAAAGGCAATGATAACTTGATAAGAAGGATTTGATCTATTCTGGGATTTTATTTTTTTTTTAATTCAATCTTGAAACTATGAAGTTAGAGCTTTGAGGCTATTGAGCTATCCAGGTTCTAGAAATAATGTATGCATTTTGTAGTGTGCTGACAATAATTTAATAGGGGAGTTACAGAAATGCTTGTAAAACACCTAATGTATACAAACTGACCAGAGAAATAAAAATAACCGTTGTCCATCATTAACATTTTGAGCCCTAGGGAGGATCTCTTGTAGGAAAGATACAGTAGTCTTCAGAAGCATGGAGACCTTCCAGATTCCTGTTTTCATTGTGTATACCTGTTTGAAAAAGGTCTCTTTTGGACTTGAACCACTTCTGTTAATGAATGCTTTCTCTATAGAATTCTTTGAAAAATGTTCAAAAAAAAAAAAGTACATTTAATAGAATAGTGAAATCACAGATTGCACTACAGGAAGGACACAGGGGAGCATAGAATACTCATCTGAAACAAAACTTCAACTGGTGGAATATTACCATGTATACATAAATGTCTACATTATATATAGATATGGACAGAGAGATATGAAAACAAACAAAAAGGCAAACTGACCCCTGTGAAAACTGGAATGACATGTAAACTTTAAAACTCATATGAGTATTGCTTATTATTATGGTGCTCTTTTCTATTTCTCATTTTAGTTTGGCTTAATCTTGATCCAGATCCTGCTTTGATAGCTTTGATATGTGGTTCACTTATTGTGTGGCATTGTATGTGTAATAACATTTGGTCCCTCCTGACATAATGTCTGGATACACTCTGCAAATGTGAAAGCTTATCTCTAAATCAAGTAAATACTTAGAACAATCGTCTGATATTTTTTTCTTCAAATACTCGTTTGAGTATTTCAGTTACAGTTAGGCCACTACCATTTTTCTACTAGAAGTGGAAGCAGCAAATTTAAATATTACTATTTTAAATACAGTTTCCTAGTGTTATACCTCAGCTTTTCTGCGATGTGTAACCTGTTGACAATATTTTAAAATGCAACCCATATAACTGCAATACAGAAAGGATTGTTATCAATATTGTGCAGTATTGGATTACGTTTCTCTAACATGTTTTTTTTCACTTGTGCTCTATGTTTCTACAAAAGTCTGATTTACTTTTGGAAAACACATCACCTTAGTTCCTCTATCAGACACAATGGGTGGCAGAAAGCAGTACAGACACACTGGAAAGAAGGGATATTATCCAGAGGGACCTTGACAGGCTTGAGAGGTGGGTCTGTGCAAACCTCATGAAGTTCAACAAGGCCAAGTGCAAGGTCCTGCACCTGGGTCAGGGAAATCCCAAACACAAATAGAGGCTGGGCAGAGATTGGATTGAGAGCAGTCTTGCCAACAAAGTTTTGGGGGTGTTGGTAGACAAGAAGCTTGACATAAGCTGGCAGTGTGTGCTTGCAGCCCAGAAACCAGCCATATGCTGGGCTGCATCAAAAGGACAGTGACCAGCAGGTTGAGGGATTTTCCCCCTGTACTCCCTTCTGGCGGGACCCCACCTGCGGTTCTGCATCCAGCTCTGGGGCCCCCAACACAACAGGGACATGGAACTGTTGGAACAAGTCCACAGGAGGGCCGCAAAGATGCTCAGAGGGCTGGAGCACCTCTCCTATGAAGACAGGCTTAGGGAGATGGGGTTGTTAGCCTGCAGAAGAGAAGGCTGCGTGGAGACCTTATAGCAGGCTTCCAGTATCTAAAGGGAACCTAAAAAATAGGGAGAGGGACTTTTTACAAGAGCATGTAGTGACAGGACAAGGGGAATTGGCTTTAAGCTGACAGATGGCAAATTTAGATTAGATATTAGGAAGAAGTTATTTACTGTGAGGGTGGTGATGCACTGGAACAGGTTGCCCAGAGAAGTTGTGGATGCCTCATCCCTGATATTGTTCAAGACCAGGTTGGGTGGGGCTTTGAGCAACCTGTTCTAGTGGAAGGTATCCCTGCCCATGGCAGGGGGGTTGGGACTACTCGATGTTTAAGGTCCTTTACAACCCAAACCATTCTATGATTCTGTGATAAAATGGGTGGTAGATAGGAAGTTGGTTTTGGAAGAGCACACATCACTACACTCACCTATGCTTGTAGTGGTAAGCCTTCTCCTTTTTACTGTGTTGACTAGATACTAAGAATCAGTCACAGAACTTCTAAATAGATTTATTCCTCTGTGTGTGTTACATCAGTGTGAAGTTTCATGACTTTTCACTGTGCTTGCCATGGCTGGCGTTACAGTTGGACTATACAGTGTAGGCATTTCAATTTCCTTTACACTTCAGTCTTTTTTAGTATTTGGTAAAACTACTCAAAAGGGTAGCAGTTATAATTTGTCAAACATATATACACGTATGCTGAAAATTAGGTGGTGTTCACTGCCTCATTGCAAAGTAGACAAGTCTGATAATGCATGAGATCTGTGATTCTCTGAAGTAAAAGCCCTATTACTTTACTTAGTCCAGTGAGTTGGTCATCCATTAAACATACATTCTATATACTTCTGAAGAATTGATACCAAAATTAGTTTACAATAAAAGTGTTGAATGTAGATGTAGAATTCAGGTATTGAATCTAGGTCTAGGTTTTGAATGCTTTAGAAGAAACCCAAAATTACTTAGAGCTCGGCAGAATGCCCTTAGTGGTATATATGTTACTTATGGCAAGATAAGTTATCAGTATGGTTCAGATCTAAGGATTATATGTTCTTGAGCCTTTGAAAACCGCATGGATAGAGTACCTTAACTGAAGAATGTACCAATAAGTATTTGTGGTATAATCTGTCTTTGCAGAAGTCTCATCATAATGCCTAACAGTTACAGCTTTATTTAACCCCCAGACTGTAGACTGTAACTTATTTTGCCTTTGTGCTGGTTCATACATTGTCCTGAAGTGCTTGAAGGCCTAGAAGGCCCAGTCTGACCAGAATCTCGCTAGGTTAGGTGCTGAAGACATCATGTTTAGGTTGAATGGGTAAGTTCAAGACATAAATTGTCTGCTATTATGTACAATTCCCTATCTCCACTAAACGAAGATGTAAGCTGAAATGGTTGCTGTTACACACACACACACACACACACGCACATGCACACACACACACACAGAGCAGTCTTTTTGTATATATGTCTGAGCTCTCCATGCCGTAGTTGTGGATTTGACTAAATCTGACTGTTGCTTGTTGGACAACTGCAGGACCTGATGAGCCAAAAATCTTTCTTCTAGAATAAAATGTACTTGAAGTAAAAATTAAGTAATGTAAATGTCTAATGCCAAATGCCAAACATCTGTGGAAGAGGGAGGTAATTTTCAGTCCAGGTGATTCCTTATCCTGTTCTACAGCAGTGCTCAGACGGGTTGAACTCCATATGTCAGAACTTTAAAAAAAATTGTGAGCAGCTGCTTTATTCTTGATCATTTCTGTGCTGCTTTGGGAACCTTAAGCAATATTTGGACAGAATAGTGTTAAAAAAAAGGGTAAAAATCCAAACAAAAACAAACCTTGAAAAAAAGGGACATATGGTTTCAGGATGGAAGTCTCTAGTCAACCAGAAATACAATTTGATTACAGGAATAGAAATATATCTCCTTTTTCTCACATTTGTGTACCTAACAGTGTTGAAACCTGGTCTTCAAACCTGAAGCTTTGGAAGCATGGGCTTTCTGAAATACCCCTAAATGTGCTGGCAACTCTGGCTACACACAGGAAACTAATGCTGCTCCAGTAGGCAGAACGTGATTTTCTTCCCCAACTATTCAGCATGCAGGAAGCTCTCCATGAGATATATGGACTCAGTTAATTGCAACCTGTGCTGCACCTTTTCTTTCTTGAGTAAAATGGTTTTAAAATACCATTTAAAATACAAGTCCTTATCTCAAGGCCTTATCTCCCTACCAGAAAGGTTTCAGGCCAGAACGTGGCATACAAGTGACTGTGCATGACATCCTATTGCACATAGAGAAGGGGAAAATGTATACTTGCATACTGCAAGCTATTTCTGTGGGTATCCAACCTTGAAGACCTAGCACATTCTAATGGAAAAGCGTTCAGGTGGCAAAGATCTTTTCACACTGCATTCGGATGAGAATTGGTAGCTTCTGCTTCAAGGCTATTTTGCCTGTGGACTAGTTTGTGATTGCTACATCATGTTTGTGATAAATTTAATTGGAGCAAATGTTTCAAATGGTAATAAATACCCTGTTCATTTATGACTCTGGTAGAAGTGCTGTCCAGCTGTTTTAATGTTAGGTTGATTGCAGCACTTGCATGACAGATGGTTAGTTGGCAGAAGACTTTTGAATGACAATTTGGGGTCTTTCTATGCAGTGGTCTGTAATTCTGTGTGATATTTCTGATATTCTCTTTATATTAAAAAAATATTTTGAATGTGAAATTGATTGCTCTTTACTTTGTCACTTTGCTTCCAAGAACTTCCAAAAGCAGTAATCATAGAAGGTCATTAACACAAAAAGCTCTCCTGTGACTCTTCTGGGGAAGTGGGATGGCTAAAAATTTGAAAAGACTATGTAGAATTTTTTGAAAGAAAATGGTGGAGCAACTTGGAAAGCACTGAGAGAGAACAAGAGTGGTTACTTTTCTCATAAAGTTAATGCATTTGATTGTGTGACTAGTAAAAATTGCTGACAGAGAAAAAGGTTACAGAAAGAAATCCCAGATTCTCTTGCATACTTCATACTATATTAAAAAAAAAAAAGA
This sequence comes from Pezoporus occidentalis, assembly GCF_034315485.1. NCBI lineage: Eukaryota > Metazoa > Chordata > Aves > Psittaciformes > Psittacidae > Pezoporus > Pezoporus occidentalis. The sequence goes on along the minus strand of NW_026912951.1, from coordinate 380,789 downwards.
GTGGTGAGATAGTAAATATGTATAGATTTGTTTGGACAGTTATAGGTTAGCATAGCTTTTCTGTAGAGTTGCATAAAATAATTTCATTTGAAAACTGTTATCAAAGGTTATGTTTCTGCATAGGTTTGACCAACAGTTGTCCCTGAGCATCAACCATGCATATGGTTATGCCAAGAATACCAATAAGTGAGGAAGCTGTATGGCATTTTGGCATGACCAGCATTAGTCCTCAGTAACTTTTAAATCACAGCAATCCTTCCTCAGTAGTAGTCTGGAATACTGTGGAACTAATCCTTGAAGGGTTTGTAACGAACAACAGTCCTGCTAGCACTAGAAATTTAATGCAGGCTACAGGATTTTCTGCAAAACAAATAAAAATATTATGGTCTTGCTTAGCCAGAGAAGGGAGGTACATAATTTGCTTTGGATTTTGCTTATTCTTTTTGTATTCTGGAGAACCTCAGAAACTATGGTATTGGGTACCAGATAATGAGTGAAAATAGACAAGACAGAAGATTCTTATTTGTAGGATATTTTTGATTACGTAAAACTATATTGCACTGCAGCTTAACTGGACCTACCATAGTACTATATTTTCTAAATAATTATATTGCTAATGTCTTAATATTGCTGGTAGCATTTGTTTTTCTGAACAGAAAATATGGTGACATGGTTGTGTGTGCGTGTGCATATGTATGCTGTCAACAGTCTACTGTAAATATGCACGTGCAGTGTACGTAAGTGTAACATAATGATGAGACATAAAAAAGTTAATCTGAGTGTTTCCCAAATTTGAAACTAGGAATAGTGCCGAAAATCAGTATAGTCTTTTGATGAGACAGAATTTTAAAGTATGTCTAGTATGTTTCTGTGAACTATTCATGGAGGCCAGGTTGTGTTTTTGGAGGGGCCATTGTTCTGTATAATTGCTGAGAAGGAATGATTTAGCTAAAGAGCTAAAGGGCTTAAAATTTTTGTTACAAGTTTTTATTTTAGTCAATACCTGTTAAAGAGGCATCAATAGATTGGTAGTGATGACACTGTTGAATTAAGAGGTGGAATTACTACACTAAGGTAATTTAATTGTCATCACAGTGACACATTCAACCAGTTTTCAAACAACAGACCTTAGTGTAGTCTTTGCATCACTGTTACCTATTCACCTGGTGAAATGGTGACTTTAGAAAGACCAGTTCAGGGCTGTTGTCAACGAAATTTAAATAAATAAAATTTAACTAGCACTGTCCATGCATTTAATTGTGGTTTTCCTATTTGGAGGAAATGGAACTGAAATTGATCTTAGAAATGGCACAGCAGGATTTTGCAACTCTTTGGATCTGACTGCACCAATATAGCACTCCTTACGCTGCCACAATAAACCATAAAAAGGAAGCTGGCAGGAAAGTTTCAGACTTGCTTATGATTTTCTCCTTCTGTATTTTTCCAGCACTGTATTAAAAAGCCTTTACACTTTTGATGGCATCATATAGTTACAGTATTGTGATTAAAATAAATATATGACATGCTAATTAACAGTACACCAGAATTGCATCATGACTTATGACTCATCTCTGAGAAACAATCATGAGAATTTGAATGGGATATAATTATTTTTTTCCTATGTGCTTTGTAAAGAATAACTGTGATGGCAGGTAGATGGGGTTTCTTGGAATAATAATCTGTACCTTGCTTTTTTTTTTTTTTTTTTTTTTTTGTTAAGAGGTACAAGAAAAAATAGTTTACATCATAGAATCATAGAGTAGTTTGGGTTGGTAGTTCTAGTACCTGCCACGGGTAGGGATACCTTCCATTAGAACAGGTTGCTCAAAGCCACATCCAGCCTGGCCTTGAACACTGCCAGGAATCTGGGGCATCCACAGTTTCTCTGGGCAACCTGTTCCAATGTCTCACTAACTTCACAGTAAAGAACTTCTTCCTAATATCTAATCTAAATCTGCTGTCTGTACGCTTAAAACCATTCCCCCTTGTCCTGTCACTTCATGCCCTTGTAAAAAATCCCTCTCTAGATTTGTTGTAGGCCTCCAGAACAGGATTTTTAATTATTTTATTTATGCTGTAACTGCTGATTCTGTCACAAAACAGATAATTTTTGATAATGATAAGCCACAGGTTGGTTTGTTCTCAGGTGTTGCTGGTGCCCTAGTATTTTGGGGCTGTCCAAGCCTCCAAAACTTCAACTTTTCTGTGAATTAGTGACCTTCTACATTTGAGGTGATTATGTCAGATTCTTGGGGTTTGTCCTGTGCACATATTTCTGTTTCTGTTGCCACTGAAATGGAAGTGATCCTAGGCTGCTAAATGTTTATTTAATTTGAGGGACATGAGTAAATGATAAAAGGCCTGGAGAGTCTCACGCTGAACTACATGGTAAGAGGTCTGTGTGAGATTCCTGGTCACCTCTGTCATAAAATTTTTAGGGAGGTGTTTCTGCATCTAAAATCAGTGCTGGGGGTTTTGATATGAGATACTAGAATCTAGACTCTACTTGCCAGATTTGAGGAGATTTAGATTTTTGGGGTTCAGTTTACCAAATACTGTTATGTACCCAAAGCTCTTACTGAATTTGTTGTGTCTCCCTTTTGCCTGCATTCTGTAGGACTTTGATGCATAGTCTCACACTTTTTTGCAAATCTAAGCTGACACTGCTCTTCATCATTATATATCTAAATACTTTTTCATATTTGCCTTTAAGTCTGCATGGTCAGATGGGAGTTAGAACGCTTGTCAGCAAATTGTTGAAGAGAAAAGCTTCTACCCCTGAAAAAGCTCTACTGAATTGCCAGGTATTCTGCATATTTACTCCATAGAAGAGGCAAAAAGTTTGGGTGGTGGCTTGTTGTGTTTTTTGGTTAGTTGGTTTGGTTTTTGTTTTTTTGGTTTGGTTTTTTTTATCCTTTTGATAGGTAATGGCCAGATACAATCTAAGCCTTTCAATAGCTAACCCTGTGTGAGTTTGCTGTTATGGAAATCATCTTTTGTAATAATAAACTATTTCTCTCAGGGAATCTTTTTGTAACTTAAGCCATCCTTCAAGAAATTAAGTGTTTCTCCTGTCTGAGGCAGGGTGCCAGATTCAAGCATGTATGTAGCAGTCTTAGGAAACTTTTAAAAAGGCTTTCGCTTGAACATATGTGGAAAAACAGCTTGTGACCTTCCCATCACAGTCACATATGTCCTGAAAAAGCCATAAAAAAGTTTATTCAAAGCTTGAGGTCCAGATATGAGAAGATGAGAATTAGCACCAGACTTTAATTGGGAATTCATCCTGGCTACCAAAAATCATTAGTATCTGATGGTGCTACAAAAAGACCATTTTCTTAGGTTTTGGTTGATTACTTGCTGGCATATAACATTCCATAATATGGCTTTGCCAAGCTAAAAGTTAGCATTTTTACCTTTTTAGTTAATTCATAGAACTAATTTCAAGCCTTCATTTTTCTCATTCATACAAAGTATTTGAGTATGATTCTTTATGCCTTATGGGACAGAACATTAAGCGTAGATACACTTATTTTCATCTATTAATATTAGTAATTATTATCATTAACCCCATGTGTGTTTGGAAATAAAATAAAACTTAAGGCTTGTAAACGGAAGGCTGCATTTTTAAGTGAAGCTGCTTTTTCCATTCTGTATTGCTTCTGTTGTCCTTAAGATATTGGGGTGAAGAAATAAAGCAAGTTCCATCAGCTAAAAATAACAAAGATAACAGAAACACATAAATCAAGTATAAATAATAACAACACGAGTGAACTGAGGATTTAAAACAATGGTTGTGGTCTCTAACAGCAGGAGTGGATAAAACCGCAGCGATTAAATGCCCTTTAATGGTTTAAAATAATTTATTATTATTGCCTAAGTCAGTTTTTAAACAATGAAAACTTCTTACATGCATATGTATGATATCTCTTTTGAGAATCACACCATTTTCTTTGCATGTAAATTAAAAAAAAATAAAAATGTATAGTTTGAGCCTTGGAGACTGTCACACTATAGTTTACCAAATTAATTTATTTGATCAATCAACAGTGTGCAAATGGCTGAATATTGTTATGCATAAACCTAGCTGTGATTTCCAATATTGCAGTGATTATATCGTTTAATATAGTTTACAATATCAAAGGTGTATTGTCATTACTTAAATTCTGAGGAATATAGGTTAAAAGCCTCATGAATACCAAATTATAAGGCTATTTTAATGAAAAAAAAATGTGCTTTAGAGGACTTTAAAGCTTCATCTATAAAATACTTGTAATACTGAAGTCTTTAAGTTGCACTTAGTGAAGCATTAATTGACATATACTAATTGAGTAGTTACAAATGTGTTACTGGGACATTCAAAATATTTTTATGCTGGGAATGAATGTCAGTTGTTGTCATTTGACTTTTTTTTTTCCCTTTTTTTTTTTTTCTTAAACTCATTTTCCAGTGGACTGAATATATTAGTGATGAATGTGCTGTGAAACTAACTGTTTGTTTCCATGCTGGAAAAGTTTCATGGCTCCAGCAATTGCTAGCCATTTTACTGCACGGCATCCATCATTTTGTCAAAGTTTTAATGTTTTTTACTGAACCACCTAGGAAAGAAAGGGGGAGAAAAGAATGACAAAACAGCCAAATTCTTTCGTTTCATGCCAAAAAAATGACTGAAGTTTATCCTTGTTTGCCATTGGAACAATTAATGTGACATTTTCCCAAATGCCATACTAAACTTGATTGTCAGTTATTGAAATGTATGTTTATATCAGGAGTGGTGCAATTCTAAATGCTTTTTTCATCAATGTCATTGAATCCTTAACCCACAACCTTTGAAACATAACAGAGTTAGAACGCCTTTTGGACCATTTGGCTGAAGTTGTGCCCTCACTACAGTATCTCAGTTTGCTTGGAAACATGGCATGCCCAAATGAGCTGGTCTGCAAAGAGAAGGATGAAGATGACTACCAGAGGTACAGGTTAGTGTTTCCACTTGTAAATGTGGTAAGGTATGTCACTTTTGTTTTGTTACTGGAGAAATACTGAACTGAAACCAACTCCGAGTCTCAAACCAGATCTGCACTCTATTGTGAAAGCATTGTTTCATGTTCTGCAATGAAACACCTGGGAATTTGAATAACACCATATTGGTGAGATCACTCTCAGGAACCCATTTCAAAAAATATTTCAGTGCTGTACAGCTCATGTTTGAGTTGAGCAGGTGTGCACAGGATTTCCTGAATGTAAGTGCTCATAGGTGCCTACTTACAAGCCTGCCTTTCTGTAAAGCAACACTTAACATATGCGAAGGATGACAGTCAATAAAAAAACCCGATCACTACACTCAGCCAGTTGCATTGTCTTCTGCTAACATTGGATTATGGTGATGAGTTTCTTCTCTAGGCACTATTAAAGGCACTATTATCTCTAAGGTACTATTAAAGAACATAGAAGAAAGGACTCCTGTGTTGTGCTGCTTTACTCAGAGTGGTTAGTGTTTAGATTAAAATACCCCCCCCCCCCCCGGTATCTCTATAATGCCTTTTTAATGAGCTAGATTACACAAAAGGTCATCTGGAAATTAATATGGAAGCCTGATAAAATACCATATGTCCAATTGATCCAACTGAAATGTTGCAAAAAATTGCAAGGGTTATTTTTTAATAAATAAAGTTACTTGTGTCTGGTGACTGTAAGTATATGTCCAAAATCTATGGAATATCTGCTGAAGTGACATAATTTTCCTATTTATAACTTTAAAGGCAAGCAATTAAAAAAAAAAAAACAACACAAAAAAACCACCAAAAACAAACCGACAAAAAACAGAGAAGTAGTTGGAATTCTTTTTCCTTGCGAATGTCTGATACAGGGTTTCAGTCTCTGTGTGCTGGTACTTTTCACATCAGCTGAAAATGGCTGTCTGAGGCGAGCCAGAGCAAAGCAGCACCAAGCAGCACTAGTCACCATGCTGTAACTTTGCAGAGCCTGAGCTTACTTTTTATCAGCAGATCACCTGCAGTATTCAGAGTTATATAGTAAACCACTGATTTTATCTTCATGTAATCCAAACTCTGCTGTAGGAGTTATTATAACACAATACAAAGTGACAAAGACTAAAAGCAGGTTTATTGGGAAATGGCATGAATTCCATGCACCAGTTTATTGCTTGAAAATGCTGTAGGATGAAACAGCAGCGCAGCAGTCTTGAGTGTGGATATGTTTTTTATTTTGTTCTAAATTTTTGAGCTGGATTTCTAGGTTATCTTTAACCTAAATACTTTCATCTTCTAATGATTCAACTTTTGAATCCAGTTTACCTGTGGAGTTTTGGTTTTCACCACTTAGAGCAGCCTAAATTCAATAAAATATTTTCCCATTGCTTTCACACTTAAGTGGAAGGTATGGCTACTATCCAGCTTGCAAGAGTCTGAAAGTGCTGTCTCTATGTAAATTTATGTGACATTTGCTCTAGAGAATTGCTTAAAAAATGAATTATATTTCTGCAGTTTACTGTTTTTCACTTTAAGTATGTTTTCTGACAATATGTCTCCTATTAATCATTTAAGCAAAAGTAGTACATTAAAGGAGCCATTCAGAGGCAAGAACCCATGGTTCATTTAGTGCTGTCTGAAAAAATTCTTTATTGATTGACATCCTCTGTGGTTATGTGATGTAATATTTATAGTATGCCACACAGCCATACATCAAAACAAGAATGTCTGTTGTTTCATTTCAGTGCAAAAATGTTGATTTCAGGGAGGTCAAGGTAGTTTTAGGTCATCTCATGGCAAACCACCCTGTCAAAGTGTGAAGTGATTGTATTCATGCATCTGTTTGAAACTGCAACATTGTTTCAGTTTTCTTTGCCCTCAATTTTTCAACCACTCTTTTTTCTTTTTCTTTTTTTCTTTTTTTTTTTTTAATTAAACTAGGTTAATTAAAACTCTTTAAAGAAAAAAGAATGGTCTTGTAATTAGTTGAATGATTTGTGGCTCTGCTGTAATAATTAAATCTTTCTGATCGTTTTCTCTAATTATTTGTTACACTATATGAAATGCATTTCTAAGTCAACATTAGACTCAAAACCCCCCAAAATGTCTGTCTATCTGTTTCTTTATCTAGTGGGAAATGTATTCACCTACATGGTGGAATTGATTAGAAACACTCTGCTAATTTTATTCTGAATAGCTAAATCAGAGTTTTGAATACATGTTCTGAAGCGTCTAGGACAATTTTTTCTTCCTTCTCTGAAGTCTGCAGATGTATCTCACAGATTTAGCAGCAGTAAGCTCTCCTGAGTGAGAAATTATTTGTATTTTATCAAATGTATTGCTTCAAGTCTCAAAAGCAAATGTCTGATATGGCCTTAATCTTTTTTTTTTATGGTTTGGAGTAACTTCTTTTTCCTAAAATTTTTATTTTTTTTGAGAAAATTTGTCACAAATAAATCATCAAAAGATTGCATTTCAGTGAAGCCAAATTATATAAACATTTTGCTTTACCATAAAATTTTATTCTGAATAGGAACTTCTTCTAGTAAATTTTTGCAGTGACCATTGGAACCACAGTTTCATTTTTCATTGAGCTTTAATTTCATTCCTACTGAGTTCAATTAGAGTTCAGGCTATTTAATTCCTCAACCAGAAAGAGAAAGGTGCTAGAAATTAAAGCTTTACTTAATCTTCTCATTCTAACAAACTGAAACGATGTGTAAAACCCCAAAATCTCAACCTTGAAAAAGTTCAGAAAATCAAATTTTTAACAAATCAAGGTCCAGTGATTTACTGTGATATTAGCAACAGAGATAAAAAATATTACATATTTTAAAAATAATCAGGTTTTCTTATAAATACTTGGAAAATTTATGAAACTACACTTTTTGTGAAGAATTTACAATCTGGTATCTCAGGTAATCTGTTGTTATACCTTTTCTATCACTGTTAATAATAAAACTTTTCCCTAGGTTTTCATTATAAATAGATTTTATACAAAAATATTGTTGTGACTTTTTCACAAAGTAATTTTCTTTTTTCTAAGAAACATGTGAGTGTGATTTTCTTTTTTTTTACAAAAGCTGTTTTTTTCCATCCCTGTTAATTCCTTTCTGCCTTTCAAATGTGTAGAACAAATTGATGAAAACTTTTCTATGTTTGTTACTGGAATTTTTGTTTGGACAGAAGAAAATGGACAGTTCCTTTCTGTGGAATTTTTATAGGCAAACTTAGAATCATAGAATAGTTTGGGCTGGAAAGAACCTTAAGATCATCAAGTTCAAACCCCTTTGCCATGGGCAGGGACTCCTCACACTAGACCATGTCACCCAAGTCACTGTCCAACCTGGCCTTGAACTCTCTCAGGGATGGGCAATCTGTTCCAGTGCCTCACTACCCTCACACTAAAGAACTTCTTCCTTATGTCTAACCTGAACTTCTCATTGACTGTTCGTTACAAGTCTCCATTTGGACATTGAGCCATTGACCTTAACTCTCTGTGTGCAGCCATCCAGCCAATTCTTTATTAACTGGGTGGTCCATCCATCAAATTTATGTCTCTCCAGTTTAGAGACAAGGATGTTGTGTGGGACAGTGTCAGACGCTTTGCACTTGCCAGTGAAGACTGAGGTTAAGAAGTCCTTGAGAATCTAAACCCTCTCCAAATCAAGGGTAACCTGTTCTCCCTTTTCCTTATGGAGAGAGCCCACATTATCCTTAGCCTGTCTTTTGTTTGCAACATACCTATAAAAGATGTTCCTGTTACCTTTGATATCTCTTGCAGGACTCAATACTAATTGGGCCTTACCTTTCCTAACCTGACTCCTAGTTTCCTTGACAAGTCTCTCTATTCATCCCAGGTGCCTGTCCTTACTTCCACCTTCTATAAGCTTCTTTTATCCTCCTGAGTTTTCTCAGCAGCTCCTTATCCATCCATGGAGGCCTCCTGGCCTTCTTGCCCTATTTCCTTTTAGTCATCATGCAGCACTCCTGAGCTTGGAGCAGGTGATCCTTGAATATCAACCACCATTCTGGGGCCCCCTGCCCTTCTGGGCTTTATCCCATGGAACCTTACTGAGCTGGCTCCTGAAGAGGCCAAAGTCTGCTCTCTTGAAGTCCAAGGCAGTGAGCTTGCTGCACGCTCTTCTCACTGCCCTAAGGATCATCTCATGATCACTGCAGCCAAGCATCTGCACTGCACTGCACTGCACTGCCTTGGAGCATCACATTTCTCACCAGCCCCTCCCTGTTGGTGAGTACCAGGTCAAGCATGGCGCCTCTCCTTGTTGGCTCCTCTATTACTTGCAGGAGGTAGTTGTCTTCCACACAATTGAGGAACCTCCTAGATTGCTTGTGCTGGGCCGTACTGTCCCTCCAACAGATATCAGGATGGTTGAAGTCCCCCATGAGAACAAGGGCCTGTGAGTGTGAGGCTGCTCGTATCTGTCTGTAGAGTGCTTCATTTACAGAGTCCTCCTGATCAGGTGATCTGTAGCAGACCCCCTCATTAATGTCCCCCATCGCAGTTCTCCTGTTGACTGTAACCCACAAACTCTTAGTTGGCCCCTCCCCAGGCAGCATTCCACATTCTCCAGCCTATCACTGACGTAAATAACTACACCCCCTGCCTGTCTGCCCTGGCCTGTCTTTCCTACAGACAACCAAACAAGTTTGGTTGTTTTTAAAACCTTTGGTTTTTTTTTCCATCATTGTAAAATGTCTTTAGTTTCTTTCTGCTAAACAGATGCTTTAAGTTCTCTACTTTTTATCTTCTTTTTTTAAGCTTTCTGTATTTTGGAGGTGATATTTTGTAAAGGGATATCTTGGGGGTGAGGAAGAGGAAAGAATATCTAAAATGTCATGGTGATAGGAAAATTTTAAAAGCTCTTGGCTCAAACAGGAAGCAAGAGACACAGAAAAAAGAGCCTGCAAAACAGTGTGTCCTCTAAAATAACCTACTCTACAATCTCTGCTTTGAAGATTGTGTGAAAGCAAAGGTCATGACCTGGAGATCAAAGTAACAGAAGTCAACAGAGTAATTGCTGGTTGCTTCTCTTGTACCCGCACTTGGTCAGTCCTGTGGGTGTATTGTTTGCAGTAAAAACTTCAAACATCGTGTTACTGAACTGTGAAAAATCATCTGGGTCAGAATGTATTAGAAAGCATTTGTGAATGCTGCAGGTGACCTCACCTATTTTCATTAAAGCGATATGATTGTGAGAGATGTATGCCATGTGTGAAGTTTTCAGTGCTTGTTCATTCTTCTTTGCTCCTTATTGACATTTCCTGGAATGATGCATTCATTAAGTGCTGTTGACATGGAAACAAGGGCAAGTGGAAACAAATGCCTGAGTTTATTTTAAATTAGCTTAAAAGTACATGTACTAGATATACTATCTTTGGCAGGGGGAGCAAATGGTGATAACCTTATGAAGTCCTCTTAAGGTTTAACAGCAAGAAGGGAAGTGCCCGCATTTTGTATGGATTAACTTTTCAAGCTAAATCAGCTATTCCCACCCCAGAGGTTTGATTCTGTGAAATGCTGGGTCCTCTTACAGCATTTTCAGTTTCCTTTGTTTTGTTTTATTGTGGTTTTGTTTTGGTTTAGTGTTTGTTTTGTTTGGTTTTTTTTAATTGAGACAAAACCTACTAAGGTATTTTAAACAGTCTTGTGACTGAATTTGGACGATAATACAACTACATAAATGCATATTCAAAAAGTAGTGGGAGATTGGAAGTCCTCACTCATTAATGAAAATAATGCTAATATATTTGGTCAATATCACTGAATTTATTGTTAAAGCTGTCTTTTAGCAAGAGGGATCGAAGTCTATGGTACTTTTGTATATGGTTTTTATGTACTTAAGTAGATGCTTAGGGAGATGCTTACATCCGTATGATCTATGAATCTGTGCTACTTCACTATTTGCATGAGGCCTTGTCTGTTCTACAGTACCTGGGAAAAACCCTGTATCAGATAGACACACAACTTCCATCTGAGATAAGCAAATGTAAGGGTTTATGAGCAAGGGCTCTTATAATGTTTTTGTTCAGCCAAATAAATTGAAGTCCATAATATCCCAATTTGTCCGTACTAACACAGTAAATCAAGACATAACTATAATCATTTTTACATGTGTAAAGACATTTTTCTAATTCATAGAGGTCTTTGCTACATTGAAGTAAAGCAAAAGATGATATAGGATTAGGAGGCAGTCTGGATTTCTCAGTGCTTTGAGAGCCCTTTGGGATCATGTGCGCTAAAGTTACACAGAGGCTATGTATTACTCTGACATACCTCATGACAACATCATACCCTCTGTTCTGGAAGATGTTGGTTTAAGTTTTTGACCTGGCTTCCTTAACTCTGTATTGAGGAAGTTTTGTTGCAGATAGAAATTCTGCAGCCAGTTCTATGCTGTTTGGTGGGGTAAGGGTAGGGGTAGGGAGTTAAACTTTTCAGTGATGCAGAAGAAGCAATTACAGGAGATAATCTAGTTATTTATAATAAACATGTTTCTCAAGCCTGTGTTTTGTTTTCATCTCTCCCTGTTTGTTGATGTAACTTTGCCAGCTTCAGGTTATTTATTATTTCTAGTTTGCAGTAACATAACTGAGAGCATAATCAGCCCTTCAAAGTCTGAAATAAGTATATTATTTTTATGTTCTATGATTGTCAGGGAAAGGAAATGCAATAGCACAGAAAATAAAAAATGAAAGTAAACACTGAAACAAAGTGCATTTTGCAGTTATGATACAGGTAGAGTTAGATTTTTTTTTCTGCATTCTTCTGGGCAAATATTTCCCAAATTTCCACTGCCAGATTAATTTTGTGGTTTAAACTGAAATATTGATGTATATAGTACAGTTTTATATTCCAGTTTATGTTAATAAAAATACAAAATTAAGGAGTATACAGAATCTAGTTCTTACTATAGTCTTTCACTAAAGGTTCAGTGGAAAAGTTTATTTTCTCTGACAAACTATTATATACAAATTTAGTATACTTTTCTTGTAGTAGAAGGAGAGAAAAAAAAACAACAAAAAGCAACCCCAAACATCCTTTTCCAAGTAATTTATTGCCACTCATAAGATTTTCTTATAGCATGGCTCATGGGTGATGACATTATCTTTCAGTATCAGGAGGCCAACCATGTTGTTCAACTTGTCTGCTTGTCCAATTACTTGTCTGCGGTAATAAATGAATTGAAGGCCTTTAGATGCTATGATATTATGTGTGGGGTTTTTTTTTGTTTTTGTTTGATTTGTTATGGTGTTCACATATCTAGAATAAAAGTTTCCTAGAAGCATTTTGATAACAGTAAGGATTAGTATACCAAAGCTCATTAAAACTGAAAGAATTTTTATGCCTGAACCTGAATGGCTACTGAAAAAATAGGTCAGAATGAAATTACACAGTAGCTATTTAACAAAAATAAGGAGTTGACCTAAAAGTTATTTACACGTCTGTGTTTTGGATCAGAGCTGTCAAATTTCTTGCATATGTTTAAAGTAGATTTGTTTCTTTCTTCCGTGTGATCCTTTAAGGAACACTTACACATTCTTTTAGAACCCTTTTGCTTCACCTGTGAAACTCTCCTAGAAGAGTGAACCATAACTGATTTTTGGGGTTGAAGGAATAGCTCAAGGACTATGTTTTAAGTAACGACTTTATGACTGTTACACAGTGAAGAACTAGAAACACACAGAGAATATACTTGCAAGGTAACTGGTAGGTCTTAGTTCATGTGTTTGTAAGATAGAATTAAGATGACAAGTCTGTGATTCATTAAAAGCTGTAGGGTGAGTCAGTATCAGAGACAGTATTTCTTTATATGAAAACTAGAATCATGTATTGTTTAATAAATAGCAATAGCTGATCTCAGCTAACTTTGTTCTGTCCCTTTCTGAACTCAACATGTTTCTTCAAAGGAAGGCTTTGCACCACTGAGCTTTTGCCCGTGTCAATAGCAGCTAAATCCCAGACTCATTGCATTCCTTTGAAAATGCCCCCTCAAGCCTGTCCCTCTTTTCCAATATCTTGACAGGTCTGTGTAAAAACTGTTAAAATAGTACTAATCACATGCAACACTTACAAAATTGGTAAATGAATTGTTAATCTTCCTTGTCATTTTCACTTAACTAAGACTGAAATAACATGAAATGTGATATTCTCTGGTCTTTTTCGATCTCTGAGTGTTCCTGTTTGTGTGTGATGGATATCTATTATTAGCTTATTTTCATGGGACTCTTGGCACTGGGAGTTAAGGAAGGGGAGATGATTCTGGACAACAGATGCAATTTAACTTGCATCATTCATTTCCTTAAACCATTAGAAGATCAGTTTACAGGCGGTGATAAATGGAACTCTAAGCACCTTCCTGTGTCTGTTTTTTTTTCTGTCTTTGGAGGTCACCTTTATCCTCATCACTGAAAACACTAACATTTTCTCACACCATTGCAAAGATGTTAAAACCCAGTAACAACAGCACATGGAGCGCTGCTAAGTTTCAAAACAATTAAAAATAAAGGGGGGAGAGGAAGGACAGCTGAGCAGGGAGACCCTGCCCCTCAACCTGTAACCTAAAATAAACCTTTCTAAACTTATAATGTAAAATTCAGATGGGCTTTCTTCATTAAACAGTGTTCTGTTTTGCAAGACTAAAACAGGTACAATGTGTCATGCAATTTATGGATCATAGTACCTGCCATAAGGCATTTTATGATTGCTGCATTCTGTGTTATTAGTAGCTGTCTTTTTCTGCAGCCATTGGTGTTTGGTAATAGTCTTAAACCACCCAAAATTACTTACCTGCAAGCAACATTCCATAGTCCCCGTTGACAGTTTGAATAAGTTTAGTGCCCTTTTGTTGTACTTTACCTTCAAAACAAACTGATTGAACCATCAATAGCTCCTGAAAGCTGACAGAGGCACGTCATCTGGTCTAACCCTCTGATAGCAGGTTATCTGTGGGAGTTAACCTCCCTGCATTGTTAACTGAAATGTTTTATGTACTATGCAACTTTAGGATACTGCTGTGATAACCTTAGTAACTAAGTCATACATCACAGTAAAGAGATTTTGTGCAACAAATAACCCTGGATTAAATTTACAAGGGTTGAATTGATATTGTAAAGTGTTCATTCCAGGGCTTTGGTAATCCTTTCCTGTATTTTTTTATGGCAAACTTGTGTTTCATTTAGATTGAAGCTGCATCTCCATATTTCTAGCTAAAATATACCCAGGAAGCCCAATGCTTTTCTTCAGCTGTTTAATAAAAAAAAGTATCTTATTATTTTCATATAATATAGAAATCTTTTTATCCCAGATTTAGTAAAAGGAATATGAATAAGTGGGATCATATTTTGAATCACCTTTTAAAAGAATTAATCACTGATATACCTTCGTTCTAATGGTGGGATAACCTTTATGGTTACTTACTTTTTAATATTTGCTGTCCTTGAGGAGTGCAAGTTAAAAGAAAATAAATCAACTCCAAACCTGTGACTCGTGGTGTAGTTTGCTGTTTAGCTTACTTGGGTAGGTTTTTTGGTTTTGTTTTTGAATTGGCAAGTACTGGTGCTAATTCTGTTTTTTGGAGTGCAGTCAAGATGGCTTAAAAATACAAAAATACATTTGTATAAAGGAATGCTATTATAATTTGAAGCTCTTTTGAAATGATTGAGAGACTGACATTAGGGCTGTGATCCAAAGTCAGCATAGATGACAGTGCTGTCTTAGTCTGTTGTCATTTTTGTTGCAGCCTGCTTTTCAATGGCATATTTCATTCCATCATTAAACATTTGCTGATTTTCTAATACCGATGTTTTCTTCACCTGAATATTCATCTTTTCTCACCCTACACTTAGTGGGTGTCTTTAGTCATTTTTAGCTTCACTCTTCTTCATTCCTGACATATTGTTTCCTTCTGTACATGTCTTCATTTGAAAGAATCTGTTGTCATCAGAGCTTTTCTGCCAGCAATGCAAGATGGATAGCTTCTCCTCCACTGAAAGATAAGGGCCAGCAAAATGACAGGGAGGACTGGAAGGGCAGCCAGCAAAGCTGGGAGGAGTCTGAGAATGTGTCAGTCTGGTAGATCTGTAGCTGTTGTTTAATAAACAGTCTTAGGACATATTCTGTTTTGTAAAGTGGTTCTCTTTTACTTCTTCTAGTATCATTGAAAGTCATAGGTTGAGAATTCATATTTAAATTGTCTGAGCATTTCAATTAACTTCTTAACAATTCACCTCATGCAGTGCTCCAGGCTTGGGCAAGAGTGGCTGGAAAGCTGCTTGGTGGAAAAGGACCTGGGGGTGCTAATTGATGACTGGCTGAGCATGAACCAGCTTGTGCCCAGGCAGCCAAGAAGGGCAATGGCATCTTGGCCTGTATGAGAAATAGTGTGGCCAGCAGGGCCAGGGCAGTGGTCATCCACCTGTACTCACACTGGGGAAGCTGCACCTCGAATCCTGTGTTCAGTTTTGGGCCCCTTGCTACAAGAAAGACATTGAAGTGCTGGAGCGGGTCCAAAGAATGGCAACAAAGCTGGTGAAGGGTCTGGAGAATAAGTCTGATGAGGAATAGTTGAGGGAACTGGAACTGTTTAGTCTGGAAAAGAGAAGGCTCAGGGGGGATCTTACTGCTCTCTACAACTGCCTCAAAGGAGGTTGTAGTGAGGTGGGTGTCAGTCTCTTCTCTGGAGTAGCAGGCAATAGAACAAGAGATAATGGTTTTAAGCTGTGCCAGGGGAGGTTTAGATTGCGTATTAGGAAAAAAATTTCTTCACAGGGAGGGTGACAAGGTATTGGAACAGACTGCCCAGGGGAGGGGTGGAATCATCTTCCCTGGAAGTGTTCACAAACCATGTAGATGAGTCCCTCAGTGACATGGTTTAGTGGTGGTCTTTGCAGTCCTTGGGTAATGATTGGACTTAAAGGTCTTTTACAACCTAGTTGAATCTATGATTCTGTGATTCTAAAACATGTTACCACACATGGTATTTGATAGTCTACTGAATCAGATTCTATTATTTTCTAATTTATGAAGCTGGTGCCTCAGAGGATAGGTTTATTTTCAGCATTAAATTTTGCTTGGTTGTAGAAGGGGGGTCTTACAGTCTTTTCTGCATGTTTATATGGTCTTGAGGACAGTATTATAATGTAACTTTTACATCTTATAACACATTTTTTGTGTTTTGCTCTTTTTCAACGTGTTATGTTATGCAGAATTTTCTATTACTTTAATTTCTTCCTCCCAGTGCCAAAAGAGAGTGGTATGGTTAGGAGGTTCTCTGACTGACTGGAGTTTTATGCAAAGCAGCTAGGCATGGGTAACATTATCAATCACCTTTCTACCCCCTGCCAGGAAAAGTCTGGCACTTCCCTCACTTTGCAATGTCTGCTTCACATTTGGTTGACTAAATGTAAATAACATGTACTTGAGGTGGTTGGATATTTTGATTTGCCATGGTTGTGTGCCTTACTTTGTTTCTGATCTGCCATGTTCTCTCCTTTTACAAGCAAGGAGGCAATGGTACTTTTTTTGAGGCTGAAAAGATGCTGTACTTTGAGTAAAAAAGGTAAATAGAATAATGGAATATAGATGGATCCTACCATGAACTTTGAATTCTTAAAATATTTTTAATAAAAACAGTCTCTCCCTGTGTGCTTCTGCATTTAATCCTGAGCTGGTATACCTATGCTATAAGGACACCTTGTCTGTCTAGCAGGACCAAATGAGAATTCTCATTCCAAATGATGCCTGTGTCAAAATGTAGTCCTGGAAAGCAGAGACCAGGAATAACTCTCCGTGCTTTCTCTTGACAAAGTCTTTATTAATATTAAGATTTTGAACACGTGCATACACTTCTTACAGGACAAAGAATGGTGGTTTAGTGTTTATGGTGGAAGACAAATTATACTGCTCCCTGATTTTCTGTTCACATTTCTCATGTTGTTGATCATTGTGTTTTCAGGAAAATATGACAATTTCCAATTTATTCTATTTCTGAGTATACCTTATACCTCACTAATACCTACAGGCAACATTACATGCCCACAGTGATATTTTTTTAAATCTGTTTGATCCATCCATTATTAAATTGTTGGTCAGCTTACAACAAGTTTTGTTTGAGAGAGTAAAGTAAGTATTGCAACTTTTTACATAAACTGTATTGCATGAAAAAGGTGAACAGAGAGAGGAAACAGACTGTTGCTGTTTATTGCTGTATAGTAATTTAATTTGTGATTGTTTATCAGTGGATTTTAACTGTGTGCATTTTACTATCTGTTAGATATTTTGTCCTGCACAAATTGACAAACCTGAAATTTCTTGATGCTCGGAAAGTGACCAGGAGGGAGAGAGAGGAAGCCTTAGTAAGAGGTGCCTTCATGAAAGTGGTTAAGCCCAAGGATGCTAAGGTAGGAGAGTTACTAGAAGTAACAACAATGTGATTCATTAACACTGTTTTAAAATAACTCCAAAAACTTGGCTGTGTCTTTGAGTAAAATAACAAACAAAATCTTTCAAATGAAAGGACTGGTAAATATGGTCAGGTAAGGGTCCTTAGTAATTTTTCTGTGTTTTAATATCAAACTTTACTGTTACATTTGGTTAATGGACTGTGGTTATGTTATCAAATTCCTGTTTTCCAGCCTCTGTTTCATGTAACAAAGTGACTAATACGTGTCACTGAGCTTAAAAGGATATTTTTACCCTGTCTAAAAATATATAACTGTGTGATATGCTTTTGGGAAAGAATGCAATTTTTCTGACAACTTGTCCCCTCCCTTGTATGTTAAACACAAATGTCTGTCGCAGACCTCACACCTATAGTGTTTATTGGCTTTTAGTGGACCAGCTGATTCTAGTTTTCAGTGATGTTTCTTAATGTGGTCGCTTGCAGCAAGCATTGACAAAATCAGAGAGATATTTTCAGTAATCTGAGCTTTTGATACTACTTGCATCAACTCTGAGCGTGCTGCATACTGCTGATGCAAACAGAATGAGATGTGAATTCCCCCCTTTACCTTCTTTTTCCATTGCTGATCGATACACGATAAGAGCAAGCTGAGCTGCAGAGTCTTTTCGTGCTGAAGACCTTTCTTAAAACTTCACTCAAGTTTTCAGTCTACTTGCTTTCTGTTTGCTGTTTTGTTCTCTAAAATACAACATCAATAATTTATTGCAGATTTCCAATAATGCTGAATGACATTGTAGCAGTTATGGAAATGAACTGTTTGGAAGCATAACAGTGTTGCTAGATAAGTGCATTATCATGAATACAGTCGTAGTGCATAACAAATTTATTCAGGCTGGTTCACTTTTAACTACTAAAATGTTAACAGTTCTGGTACTTGCATAGCTTTGATAGATCATTTACCACTGCCTTTAGTTATGTAATAAATGAAATAATTTATTTCTAATCTGTTGTGGATATATTATTCACACCGAGCCATCTTTGCTGAATCCGGCCAAATGCAACAACAGAATTGTGTTGGATGTAGCATACATGCATTATCTTCTTTTAGAATACTTACCTAATCAGATTTTGGATCTGGTGAAGTTTTTTCTTTTAAATTTTATTAGCAATTAGATTTTTTTTCATGTCAGAGTCAGTTCTTTGAATTTTGACCAACTTAATAGTGTTAGAGAAAGCAGAATGTTTCTGTTTCTTAAATTTGAAGTTTCTTTTCTAGATGAAACCAGTCAATAGCTAAGGGCAATTTACTTCACAAATGTGAGGATAACGTCTTTATCTTTTATATCTGTAATTGAACCTTTTGTATAGTTTTGAATTATTTACCCACTAAGTCTTATGTTAAAACATACATTTATTTCAGCAAATTTGCAGAAGGCTCAAATTTACTGTTGTTATTGCCACACTAAAGATTTTTTTTCTTCTTTACAAATGGCTTGGTACAAATTGCTGATGGTAAAATCATTGTAAATGCTTTCCATGGAGTGAATTAATGCTTTTTAAGGTGTTACAAAATTACCCTTATCATACAATATTATATACATATTACAGAAGTGGCTAATTTAAAATAAATATTAAATTGGATGCAGAGCTGATATTATAAACCTCTTAAAATTGTTTTAAATTTGTGCTTGTTTCCTAGGATATTCGTGCTTTTAGTATGCATGCATGCAAACTCTTTTTATGCCTGAGGAACACTCATAGAGTCTTCTCTGCGTGTGTTTTTAGATGCAGATATGTATACATGCGGCTATTTATAGCTATACTCAAAGACTAAGCAGCATTCCTCTATATATCGCAAACTTGGTGTGTGCAATAACTGTACTTTCAAATTCTATCATATGTTTCATTTTGAATACGTAATATTTTTTATTCTTCAGCTGTCAGGTTTTCTGAATCTTGTGTGCTCTGTTCATCAGTTCCTCTCCCATATGTTTGTTGATATTTTTGACCAGCTTCAGCGAAATTTAACAGACAGCTCGTGGTAATATAGTCCAAGCTTTCTTAAACAAGTTAGAGGAGAATGCACCTTGATCCAAACTAAGAGGAAGGCTGCAGCATATCCTGGTTTGTTTATCAGGAAAACTCCTTAAGAAGTGGACCTAGTGATACCCTTCTGATAGTGAACTTCATAAGAATGTTTTCTTTCTTTCCCCCAGTGTAGTGTCACTGTGTCAGCCTCTGCTTGCCAGGAAGAGTTGAGTGGTTAGTATTTATGCTGGTGGATGCCACATGGAAATGTTGTTCTGCCAGATGTAGTAACAACAATAAGCCTATCAGAGTTGCTTTTTCAGAGAAAATGAAACAAGCACACAAACAGCTCCCCGCTTCCCTCCCCCCCCCAAAAAAAAAAAAAAAACACAACAGAAAGTCTTAAGTTAGGTTGTTTTTTTTTTTCCCATTATGGTAGGTAGGAGATAGTATGGCTTATTCAGCATAAAAAACACTGATGATCTAAAGAGGCTGTGATGTGGTGAGTTGTTTTCATTTTAGTCTTGACATGAAATACTTGGGAGAGCAAAATACCCCACCAAGAAAAAATACACAAAAATGAGAATAAAAGCAAGAAATTTCCATCTGACTAGTTTTGCTCAAGTGCAAAAGTATCTAGCAATCACCAGTCGTCACTAAGTCATAAATATTTTATTTTATATAAATTTTTCTACTCTCATTTTTCCCTATTTGTTCTTTCTTTTTTTTTTTTTTTTTTTTTTTTTAGCATAACAGAGTACTTTCTTGTGCTTTGCTTCATTTCATCCTTTGTTTAAAATACATCTGTTTGTGATATGACTGTCTTTTGGAAAGATGCAGTCATTTATTAGAAAACAGTTTAATGTTACAATGCAATGTTCCATCTCACTATGTAAGTGAGCTAAACTTCATTATTCTGTGATGTTTATGTTTTATTTTGTCAAAATATTGAACATTGTATCATGCCTGATTTTAATAAAGATTGGGTAAACCTGGCTGGGTAAGAGGCGCTAAGCCAGATGAGGCAGCCTTGTTTAATGACCAGACCATGACCTCATTTCACTGGCATAGTGTAGATCAAAGTGGAAGATGCCTGTCCAGTGTGAAGTGTGTTTCTGGGCATGACAGCACTTCACATCAGAAAGACAGCTCAAGAATACGACAGTCAAAATTGCTTAATTATGTCCCAGCTTTGTAATTATTCATCCCTGCTTCTACAAAGAGTACAGTTGTCATTTCTTGACATAATTATTTAAAACTGTACCCTTTTTTGCTTTACAGGTATATAAATTGTGCTTCCAACTGCTTCGTTTTTAAAACTTAGAGATGCAAACCAGAATGTGATTTGAGAATACATTTTAAGGCTCCATATTTTTACATTTCATATGATATAAATAACCAAAATGAAATTATGATATATCAAAGCACATATTTTCATCTTTTATAGGTCTGTTTTCATGATCATTTAATCTAGATGATAAAATGTGGATATTTCCATTATATCTAAAGTGTGTTGCTATGAATACACACTGCAGTGTCTAAATATTGCTTTACATGGGTCAGTGCACTTCCTTTTATAAGATACATATATTTCCCAGTATTTTGCAACCCCTCTACCCAGCGATTGTTTTTTAGCTTACTTCATTTTTTAAGGTTAGCATTTTTATCAGTTGGATTTATAGTGGCAAAAGCAAGCAGCATGCATTTGGTCACATGTAATACTCTTGCATCTTATAGAACCTAAACATCAGCAGGTATACTTCTAAGTATCTGACTTGATATTATGTGGAGTTATTCTGCTTTCGTGCAAATTTACCAAGAGCATTTTGTCCACTGGGTATAAGGGAAACTGTACAACAAAAGATGGCAGTATAGGTATTTTGATTTTTTTTTTTTTTTACCCTTAGATGCATTGTTTCATTACAAGTTATAATTATGAAACATGACATAACATTTGTTCTCTAAGGAATTAAGATGGAGATGCTTAACCAGAAAGCTAAGTCTAATATCTGTGTTTGATGTAATAAATGTATGTGATTATGGCTCACACTGTTACATGGAGTGATTTTAGTACTTTTTGTCCTTAACTATTTAAGAAGAATCATATTTTTCTTCAATTGATATATCCTATTTGCTTCCAAGAATTTAGGCAAGGCATTAGCATCTCATGGACCCTTTTTTCCCCCTCCCTAAATTACGAAAATGGCTCTAGTTTTAAAAAGTAAATACAATGACCAAAGATAAACCTTTGGAGAACGTCTGCATTGCTCAGTTGTTTGGTTTGTTTGGTTTTTTTTTTCAGTTTTTTTCCAGCACTGTTGTGTAGAGATCTTGACTTATGAACATACGTCATTTGGAGTAGATAGAGAGCAAAGGGCTTTTAAAATATAAAGAATCATTATGTCAATGAGCTGCTAGCTAGTAAGATATAAGAGATCTTCTATATAATAGGGTTTCTTATTGACCAATATCAAGGTTTCACATACTAAAACAGAACAACATCATGAATTTAAGACTCCAACTTAGACTGTGATGCAGTAAATAATATTGACTTCAAAGACATTGTAGCAGTCATGATACTCTTTGGCAAACTGAAGTTTCCTTTTTGCACTTTGGAGCAAAAGTCCATAACATGATTGGCTTATAATGCCTTAAGGACCCATCAAAAAGAGGAATAAAAAATAATTAAAAAATAAATCCAGAATTTATACTTCTATCTATGAACACTTTGATGGTTTAAAAGAAAACATTGCTGAGTAGGATCTGTGAGATAAAAGAGTGGTGCTTGCTAGACCTAAACAGGCAAAGCTAAGTTCAGTCATTTAAAAATTTTTTGGTTTTAGAATCCCTTCATCTAAAGCAAATCCCTTGATACAAAACATATGTAAGCAAACATATTTAAGTCTATTTTTTATTTAAAAAAATAATTAAATAATTGTGTGTGAATAACATTTGCTTTTTTTTTCCTAAAATGGTGGATTTTACTTGTCTAAAACTGGAGTGTGACATATTGAAGTAAGGCTTTTTTTGGCCTTCAGGGAATAGGTGAAATGATTAATGTGGTAGAATAGTAAATAAGAAAAGCATTGTGAAATTTCAGTGTTAAGAAGTGATCAAGGTGTTGTAGAACTGAGAGATTATCTTACGTCTTTCATTCTGTTTTCTGATTCCTTATGGTATACTGATCCACATTTAAATTTTTTAAATTTAGTTGGATGCTTAGATTTTTATGTTTCTATTATCCAGTTGGTTATAAAGAAGACCAGAAGAAACTTTTGGATATGATCCAATTCTTGAAATACCAAATAGTACTTTTTACCTTTCTGTCTCTGAGAATATCTCTATGTCCCCTGGATAATAACATTGCAGTAAGAGCAACGGTATGCATTTGTGTGCATGAACTCACCACAAAGCATGGTGAATCCAGAAATGAAATTTGAGCTGTTCCATTAATAAATACCCTATTCAGAAAACTTTACAAAGGTGTCCTCAGTTTTTTTTAGCCACAAAAAATCTATTGCCAAAATATGGATATGTCTTGATTTAGTGTTGAGAGGTCAAAACTGCTATCACAACTCATGGTGCTTGTAGGGTAAATTAGTAACGTGAAATTTTAAGAAATGGAAAATCTAATTATTGTAGTTGTGCAAGTGATAAGGGGCTTAAGGTGTGACTGAAAAGGTATATACTAGACTAAGAAGCAGGAAGCTGCTAGTTTATCAAGCAGCTAATGGAGTTTTATAGAACTCCACAAAAGAACCTGTGAGACACTGTGAGAAAAGGTATGTAGACCTGTGAACATACAGTTACAGTATATAACGATACAGGTGAGCAAGCAGTGCTACTGTAGTTTGGATCTTGCCTAACATAATCTTTGAATGAAATAATTCAGTAATTAGCAATATTGTGTTGCCTTCTTTTACATTTCCTTTGGTTA
Organism: Pezoporus occidentalis; assembly: GCF_034315485.1. NCBI lineage: Eukaryota > Metazoa > Chordata > Aves > Psittaciformes > Psittacidae > Pezoporus > Pezoporus occidentalis. Next base: position 357,411 of record NW_026912951.1, on the reverse strand, counting down.
TATATCAGATTAAATGTGCGTATGATGAAGAGCCATAGATTCTTTTCTTTGGTTCAAGTTATTGTGCGATAGATCCCGCTGTCTTTGCCTATGTTCAGTAGCAGACTAGTGTTGCATTGCTACATAGCATGTCCTCCTAGTGAAGAAGCCTAATAATATATTTGATCTGTCTGTGAATTTGTGCATCATGTGAGGAAGCTCTTGCTCCTGGAAAATGTGGAAATAATAATGGGATCTAGAGCAGTCTACTAAGACCAGTTGGTAAAGAGTTGCCCTTCTGCTTGCAAGGACAGCTGTGTTGAAGCAAACCGAAAGGCAGGCTTGGGAAGAAGCAGCCAACAGTAGGAAGAGAAGGGTCAGTATCCATAGAAGTGAAGACAGTTATGATAGTAAAGTTGAAGATGGGAATCCAAGCTACAAAGAGCTTGGAAAGTAAGAAGCTTGCATGCAGTAGTTGAATCTGCAAGCAAAAGCGTTTAAAGGGAGTTGAGAAACACAGTGAGTTTAAGCAGTGGGGACTAAGCTGCAAATATGCAGCTGCTGGAATAACAAGGGGATGTATCCTCTTTGCTTAGCCTGCTGTAATTCCAGCTGTCAAAACGGAAGAATAAACAAGTGTGTTTAATGTGTGTTAGGATAGAGGGGAAGAGTCATCTTCATTGTTTGTTCTTGTGGTGATAATTCCTGAGAAACTGATATAGATTTAGTTCTTTGGACATGTATTAGGTGGACTAGATTTCAGTGTCTAACTACTATTGAAAGTACAGAATGCAAAAGGTGATGTCTCTTTCGTAATATTATCCCTTTAAAAAGAGAGCATGATTGCCACGAAGCCCATGTCCATTTAGCTATTAATGATCCCAGTGCACTTTTCAGATAGGAAGTGGTGTTACTCCTGGAGCCCTGGCCTGGTTCCAATTCAGGTAATTACATTCTGCCTCCATGGATTTCTCTGCAGTCTCAATTTACTAAGGCATTCTTCTCCACCTTATGCCCTAAACTGTTATGTAGTGTTGCAGTGTGCTAGTTAACCAGCTGCTACTTAGCACCTGAAAGGTGTCTGTCTTTCAGTAGGAATGAGCAAATTAATCCCTTTGTAAGACTTATTTAATATTTGTAAAACACTTAAGAGGTTCTCTGATGAATGGCAGTAGGTACTACATCTCATTAACACATCCTTTTAATCGAAGAAGCTAACATGACATTTATTACTGCTGTTATTTCATATACTTTCTTTTGTTGTTATTGTTCTCTTCATGGGTTCAGAAGTATGGAAACTTCAGTTTGTAGATGCTGCAAGCATATGGTCTGGCTTTTGTCTTGTGATCAGCTTATTCAGTCTACTTAACAAAATGCTATTCAGCAGAATGTAATACTGTGATATCAGACAGTATGGCAAGAATTGTGATTGGTTTAAATTCCCAATGGATCAATATGGCTAGAATTTTATCCTGTAAGTTCTGTTTGGTTTTCTTTTGGAAATGAAAAGGCTGCTGCTGTACAAGCAGACCTTAATGAACTCTTCTGTGGTTCTTTTCACTAATGCAGTGGATCTCATTATCAGATGACACCATTATTAGGCATAAGAGTTCATATGTTGCGTTTTGTCAAAATACCTTCCCCACCCAATAAAACCCCAACAAACCCAAATATGCTTAATATGGAATTGGCAAAACTCTTGGGCTATTCTTTGACTGTTACCACAGGTGATGTTTTCTATTTTTTAATTTTTTAATTTTTTTTGTTTGTTTCACAGCAAGCTTTGTGGTGTGTATGTATGCTGTGTTAAGACCTGGCTTCACTGTTTCACTGACCCATCAAAAGCTCACCAGCTGTTAGAGATAAATGTGGTCACGCATATGAAGACAAAAATAATTTGTCTTGTGATCTTTCCAGAATTGTGTCTTGCAGTAATGGACGACATGCTGTCAGGGAGATCATGATGTAAACAGAGTTGTATTTTACGTTAACTTAACCAAGTTCTCTAGGCATTCTCCCTAGCAGAGGTTATAATGTTTTTGGAAACGTGATTCTCACATACATAGGAACATTGTGTGAACCTTTAAATATTTTTTTTTGCATAGCACGCTCTCACAATTACAACTTATTCTTTCACACCAACTTGTATTGCCACATAGTTTTAGGTTTCTGGTATTTTGAAGAAGGTAAAAAAAGCTAAAGGTTTATAGAGTTTTATATAATAAGATTTGTTAAATTGCACATTCATACGCAATTTAATATCCATGAAATGACTAATCGCAAGTCATCTAGACTATACAGTTGTTGTCAGTACATCTCTGTGTACTCTTCTGTTTTTCAGTAGTCTCTTCTATTGTTGGCAAATCCTAGGGTCTAAATTACTGATGGCTTCCCCCAGTCTTTACAGGGTAATTTTTCTGGATTTGAAGGTACTGTTCTATTTCTTTGGAAATAACATGAGCACCTAAAAATAGCAGTCTAGTGTCATTTTAGATACTCTAAAGTATCTAAATCCCAAAGTATCTAAACCCTAAAGTTTAAAGCAGGTACCTGTAGGGATGGCAGTTAAGTATCTATGAAAGATGTAAACTTTTCTGGAGCCACTGTGGGAGGCTTCTACAGCAGAAGCAGCTTGTGTTTAAGTGGCTGAATCCTGCCTTTCCTGTTGTGCTGAAAGAGCGACCATGTGCTGCAAAAGAGCACCAGAGCATTATAACAGTAATCCTCCCCTGCACTAACATCAGCTAGAATGTGATCCAAGAGGGCTGATAGTGATGAAGTCATCTTCTGAAATCTCAAGGATGCCAGTCACTCTATCATCATTTGCAGCTAAGAGCATGACTGTTTTGTAGCTGGTTTATGAGTTACTTCAGGAAAAAGAATGAATAATTTGTTTTCAGAGAAGGAATAATATTTCTCCCCTTGTCTCCACCCTTACCAGTAATGTTTAGGCCAAAGGGCTATTTTGTAAGAAATCCTGAACTTTTTTGCCTGAGTTTCTAAAACTGCCCCCTTCATCAAAGAAAAAGGTCGCAGCACAGTTTCGTCTGTTTCCTTAAAATCATATTGAAGTTACAGATTCTGGTTCCAGTTCATGAATGTTAGTTGAATGCTAACCTCATCGTGTTAAAATATGGTGAGAATAATTTATTGAATTCTGTGCCTGGTTAAAAAATACAGAGCTAATTATAGCTTGTCGTAATCAGGCTTGCCATTGAAAATATTACCCAGTTTGAATGAAGCAACAGATTTTGAATAGACTTTAGGGCAGTGTAATGATAGTCTTTATACAGTCAGTTTCCACACTCTTGGAATCTCTATTGATTTAGGCGAAAGGCATAAACAAATTTATCCTGATCCAAGCACCCTTTAAAGCGCTTAACATGTCTTCCACCAAAATCATGTTGTGATTTCTCTGAACTTTGAATATCCTTACTTTTTTTACTTCTTTTAAAAAATCATATCCATTTTACAGACCCACCTTTTCATTTTTTTAAACCTTAACAGAAGAGCATTTTGCCCATTTTTCAGGCAATGGAGCTGACATAAAATATTACAGATTTGGTGACTTTGGTTATGCACAGAAAGTTCAAAAACATTTGTGACTGAGGATTTGAGTTCAGTTTGAAGAAATAAGTTGTTGTCCTAAATTATCTTTGTTGTTCACAGCATCTGAGGACAAAATATGCATTTCAAAACATAAAAATTGTCATTAACTCTGCCATTAAGAACTTCTCTGGTAAAGAAAATATCAATAATTTGATAATTTGATAATTTGATAATTTGAATTGATTGGACTAGATGATCTGTTGAGGTCCCTTCCAATCTCTAGCATACTGTGATACTGTAATAATTTCTCAAAAATAGCATTGCTTTCAATCCTGTTCTGTGAATGATCTGTTTTGGAGCGAGGGTTTTTTGTGACTTTAGCTGGCAGAGAATCTGTCCTTAAGTGCATATAATGTTTAAGTATATTTAAGGTATGCTTCAATTCTAATGTATCAAATGCCATTTTATCATTATACATACCTAGTAAATGCATGTGCATTGTCCCAGAGATGATTCGTTGCTCTTTCAGTTGTGGTGGGGCTTGAAAACCTTAAGCATTCTTTCTTGTAAAAGAGCCTGTGGGATATTTTCTTAATGATAAAATTACAATTGCCTTTGTGTTTCTAATTTATGAGCTTGAAGAGAAGGAGATTAAGATTTCTTTTAACATCAATACAGCAAACTATCCTATATATCTTACTCTGGCAAGTTTTACTAGGAAATGTAGCGTTTGAGTTAAAATAAGTAAATTCAGGATTGAGAAATTAAGACCTTTTTTTTTTTCTTCCCACATTGTAAGACTAAATATACAACGTTGTTCACGTAACAGTTACAAACAGTTCACTGTGTAGGCCAAATGCTCTCTAATGCAGTAAAATTAAGAAATAATATGCTTTGAAAGTGATTTATGAGTGTGGTTAAACTGCCAGATTTACAAAGAAATAGTTCAGATCTTGGGAAGCCTCAGGAGTCACGTCAAAAATGAATTTGACCATGATTTAAACTGCTACTTTTCTTACATGACATTTAATATGTGTACTTTGGAGGCCCATATGTCTTTAATAAAATGGCATTAAGTTTTAAATATGATATAAATGCAGTCAGTTTCTAAATTCATAACCTTTTCCACAACTCCAAAATGCTAACCAATAAGGGAGTCATACATGCAATAAAACATAAACCTTAGAAAATAGTTTTTTATTAGAATGGTTAGACAGTTGGCAGCTGTGTTGTAATAAATACATGCAGCCAGTGTGAGTTTATCAGTCATTGTTTACACTGTAAACAACTGGGACCAGACAACTAATTATAACTGAGGACCAAAGGTCATGAAAAATATATTTTGTCCCTTGGATGTGTACTTGCTAGATGAACCTTATAATGCTAAGAAAAATAATTTATTAAATAAGAAACACTGTAGTATGCTTCCCAGTTGAATTTGTGTGAGAATATACTTTTAGACTGTTCTGAAGTAGTATGTATTTCAAAAACTATGAAAAGACATACACAGCTTACAAAGCATTTCAATGTTTAGTAAATGGTGAGCAAAAGAGTTCAGTGTTTTGTGAAAACAGAAATACAAGACTGGTATATGCTGAAGTTTATACTCAATAAGAAAAGAATGCTAGCATATTTTGAGAAGTATTTCTCTGCAATGTGAGGGATTTTATTAATTTTATAAAATACTGTATTTTAAAATTGCTTTCTGAAAGAGAAGCTAGCCCACAGCAAAACCAGCTTTCTAGATAGCTTGAGCTTTTATTCAGAACAACAGGTTCTGGTTTGCTTGCTGAGTTACCCATTTATTCAGCATGCATAAAACAGTACTGCCAGCCTGATCCCATATTCTGGGTAGTCTGACATTCTAATGAAAGCTATTGAAATGGTGTGGGAGTTGGGAAAAGACAGATTTTCTGTGTACTCTTAAGATTGTATGGGGGTGGGGGATAAAAACTTGATCGTGGTATACTTTTTCCTCCAAAATGCTTTCAGTGATTTCATTTCTGGTTGGTGTGGTTCTAGAAAAATGGCAAAAAGTAAATTAAAAAAAGTCTGCTTTGAGATGTATTACAAGGCATATATTCAAATGCTAATCTGTAGTCCTCCAGAATTATTGGTCCCCTAGAGCATCCAGAAAATTATTAACAGCATGTAATCCAACTCAGTGTGAATGCATCTTTACTCTGTTGGCCAAATCTTTACATAATACAAATCATTCTACCTATAAAAGCACAAATATGTTATTGTTCTCAACAGGCAATTTAATGCAGCTGTAGGGAGGAGAATAAGAGAAAAGAAGATTACAAACTACCTGATCATGCTTTTATTTCTCTTAAATCTCTCATCATTTCTCTGTGGTTTTACTTGTTTAAAGATTGTACACAACTGTGCTGTCTATATGAATTGAAAAGCAAATCAGCCTAAATATGAAGTTTCAATGGGTGTAGTTTTGGGGGGATTTGGTACATTTATCACAAATAATCATTACACCCCAGAAGCAGTGCAGAACCTGTAATCTTTTTTTTCTTATAATTCCTTTGAAGGCTTAAGTTTTGCTGTAGGAAGCTCATTCATATTTGCCACCTCGCTGTGCAGCTTTAGCTGCAGAAGAACTATTAAAGTTAATTGTTTTCTGGAGGGTTTTATCAAAAGGACTGTTAGTGTGAATACATACAGAAAGTATGTGAATGAGGAAGAAAACATTTTATTGAAATAATACACAACTATCTGCAGTCATGTTGTGGAGTCAGGATCCTGCTTCAGTAATACGATATGAATTTGACTGAATTTAACTGGTAATTCTTGTAAGCAAGGAGGTGGATCCACTGTAGCATGTGTGTCTCTTATTATTGCATTCTCCTATTTTTACCCCTGCTATTATACTGGTACCAGACAGTGCTTGTGAGTCTCACTGTTGCATTTTGCATCTATATGAAAATAATAATGCTCTTTGCATTGCTTTTGTAATTTTCTACTAAGCATGTGTCATTATGGTGTATGGGTGTTACCTAATCACCAAGGGTTGAAAATTTATGTAAAACATTTAAATAGGAGTAAGCAGTCAGGCTATTATCATTATTAGTTGCAAGAGAAAATGTGAACTAAATGTTTGTTTCAAAGTGGAAGGTGGATGTACCAGAGAAGCAGTCTCTCTAGGAAACAGCGGAGTGGTAGAGGCAATGAGTGTTCCTGTTCTACATGTTCTTGTCAGGCCCATCAAGCATGAACTGGAAGAAACTGTACATAGTTCTATGGAAAAATAGCATTCCTGATTTTGAAACAGGATGTCACTTGCATGTTTTGCAGTTAGGTACAGGTCAAGTCCATTGGATTTTTGAACATAAAGCATAAAATAACTGGTGTTGCTGGGTCTTAGAGCTATTCTTGGAGAACTTGTTCACTTTGAAGGCATTTTTACTGGAGTTTTGTGCTTTGTTTCATATTGCATATTGTTCCAGAGATGTCTAACAGGCCACAGTATTAATCCATTGCCTCAGGTCTGCTTAAATTTAACTGTTGGTTTTGTATAATGTCCCCCAGCTTTTTCCCTTTCCCTTATGTGATGATGTTTCATATCTTTATGGTCTGAATAAGACTCTACAGTACTATTTACTTCTAAATAACAAGCCAAAGAAGTGTGCAATTTTGAAGGATGGAATACTATAACAGGACTAGGCAAAAGCACTGTAAGTGTGGCACCAAATTCTTCTTTCATATGAAGAAAACCTTTGAATCCACTTTTACTCTTTCAGGATAGACTCTGAAGGAGTGGTCAGCTAACAAACATAGATTTGTGCCATGTCAAATGGTCTTTCCAGAGCAGAACTCATTCAGATGTCTGCACACATGATTCGTGTTTCAAAACAACCAATCATTCTCTAAATATAAAGAAATATTGCATTGGCAATATTTTCAGCAGCAGCTATACAGGTAATTCACTGATAGGAGTAGTACTCTAGATTTTATTGTTTATCTCTGACAGCAGAGAAATCTTACAAGATGAGAAAATAATTCAGATTATGAATAGAAAAATATCTTTAAGTTGAGTTCATGTACCAGGCCAGAATGGTGCATGGCTCCTCAGTAGAGGACATACCTAACTTTCTGGGAAGCTTTGCTTCGAAGCCATTGACATTTGTCAGTAAGTAAGAAAAGAAAAAGAATAGAATGGATTTTCCTGATTTATTTTTGGACATGCAACTAGAGAGATCTGATTTTTCATAACAACTTCTTGATTTCAAGGCAACAGCAACATAGCTTTGGGGTCTTTTTCTCACCCATATGTTAACTGGTTTCTCTGGCAAGAACCTCTGAAGAACTGTTATTTATGTGAAGTACTCTTTTTCTCCACCCTCTTCTCCACCTCCCCCCAAGTCGAAATGAATAGATATGTTGTTGTTAGAGAACTTCCTTGTTTGTCCTCTTGAGGTCATATTTTGGCAAGTGGGAAATCTATTTTTTGATTTGAATAAACCCCTAGTGAAATATGGTTTGGCTTGTAAAAACTGCTGTATACAGAGTCAGTGGCTGTCTTGTCCTTTGCAGCCTGGCCTTCTACCTTCTGCCCAGAATGCATGGGAAACCAAAAATGGCTGGCTGAAGCAGGACTACTGAAAATTTATGGAGCTCCAATTAAACCTAAAATGCATTAATTCAACCCTATAAATCTTGTCTAATATTGATACAGTGAAGTTAACATGAGGGCTCCTGTGGTCTGGGAGAGCAAGGCGCATACCTAATATTCTTTGCAGTTTTACAGCTGCAAAGCAGCTACGTTGGAGCATAGACTGTTCAGTGATCGTGGAAGTTAATTTCAAGTTTATTTTCAGTCAGAGAATGTCAAAATGTTGTATGTAGATAGATAGACAAATTTGGTACTGCAAATTTGAAAAATTAGTATCTTCTTTTGGCTTCTATGTGGAGAAGAGGTTCAACTGAAGATTTTGCCTATACTATAGGTACTTGAAGATGAGAGTAGTCCCTTCTAATCCCTCTACTGATAATAATGATGAAAACACTGAATTATCTTGGTGAGTGTTAAGCTGGATACACAATATATTGGTTCTGTGTGGCAGAAAATATATGCTCTCTTAAAGAAATAGTCAAATCAAATACTAATATGCCATGTAAATTATAAATGATAGGTACTTGATGTCAAGGTGGAGAAGAGCTTAAACTGCTGGTCTGTCATTTTCTGATCTATAATATCGGTGTGATGGAATAGTTTAAGTTGGTAGAAACTTGCTGTAGTGGGAATAAAATAAATAATTTACTTTTCCTGTGGCTGAACTTCCAGACCTAGACTTTGTATCCGTAGGAAAATCCTCCCTGAAGTGCAATGGCTAGAAATAAACTGTGTTATCAGTGGAGACAGGCTTTCATGCTTTCTTTTCTGCACTATTCAAAGAAATACTTGCTTTTCTGATGCAATTTGTATTGGCGAAGACTTATTTATTTAAAGGGAGAATGGACTGCGTGTTTGGCTTTCATGTAGGTTTTCAGTGCTTTTTCTTCCCCTCTCAGAAACAAGTCAGAAAAAAATAGCATAATGACTTTTTCCTTTGTTAGGGGTGTGGAAAAAGCTGTCTATCAAGAAAAGATGATGGGCCAGGTAAGAAGAGAATCTTGTAAGGCAGCCTGTGGAGCATGAAGGCTATTGGAAGGCTGGTATCATGGCGTTGATGCAAATCTTGTGTAGATTCAGACATACATTTGTGTGCTATTACCAGCCTTCTGGGATTTAAAAGAGGGTGTTTTGAGGGCTAAGAGCTTCATTGTCTTCACAAAAATCTCGTCTTTCTCCAAGTTCTCTACATGATGATAAGTCTTTTAAAGCCCTGTGTCAGATCTGCTCTTCATGTGATGTCTTTATAAATATTTATATAGCCTACTGAGGAAGAGTCAATCCATTAGAATGCTTTAGGCTAAGATTAACACTCTTGAAGCCTATTTAGCCAGATATGAGTTTACTTTATTTAATAACATTAAATTTACTCTAAGTAAAAAAAAGCTTTTTTATCAGATAGTGGTAAGATCCATGAAACAGGTTTATTAATGTCTAACTATCAAATTATACTTGCCTCAGAATTCATGGAAGTAGCAAAGTAATTGCCCATTTGATTTGAGACAGATTAGCATGTTTGATAATGTTGAAGCTGTTTCTCATGTGTGCAGGCCCTTGCTGAGGTTATCCACAGCCAGCCTTGTTTTGACTCTTATACCTAATGAAGCAATGCTGGTCTGAGGTTGTATAGCAGCTAATGCTGGGTTTTTTTCTTTTTCCTTCTTTAATACATACAATTCATGATTTTATGGCATTCATGCAGCAGTATCTTATGATTCATAGTTGATTCCTGCAGATATCTGTAAATCTATAAATATTTGCCACAGACAAATTGCACATAGTAGAAGTGGATTGAACCAGTATCAAAGTAGTGTTAGTGGCGACTGTTGTTCTGCTACTGCTCCAACACTGTTAGCAGGCGCAAGATTCCTTGTGTTGCTGATAGCTTTTAGAATAAGGAAAACATCCAGGGTGTGCTTATGCATAGCACAGACCTCTGGCAACACTGGAGACAAATCTCCCAGTAGTAGCATAACTTTCTGGTAATTCTTGCCGACTTATATAAGGGACAAGTATACTTGGGTTCAGTCACATATGCCACTGCATATGTGACATATACGCCATAGATATATGACATATGCATACCAGCATTTGCATGCTTAGATGTCTATTTATAGAAACCATCCAACCACAGCCCTCCAAAACAATCATTTCCTTTAATATTATACATTTATTATCCCTGAATCTTTGGTACGTCTTCAGAATCTAGCGGTAATAGAAATTCTCAGAGTTGAAGCTCCTGAAACTACCATATTGTCACATTTTAAGTGTACCCTTGAAGATTATCCACTCCAGAAAATAGTTCTTACTATTACTTTGTTCTCTTTCCCACCTTGTATATAGAACATGTTGATCCCAAATTCTTTCTATGCCACTCAGACAAAGAGGGGTTGAGAGACAATTACTGCAGTGTGGATCTAATTACTGTCTCTGAAATAAGAATTGATGAATGCATTTCGTCAGGTCAGAACCACTCCCACCACACGCATTGTTTCTTTTCCTTGGATCTCCTTTTCTATCTTTCTCTACCTGCCCTTGCTTCCTGAAGTTGGACAGATTGACTCCTATGTAAGTGGTAGGATTTGAAATAATCTTAATGTCAGAAGGATGTGATCAAATTACAAGAAAATGCAATAATCCTGAAACACTTCCTTACTTTGCAGTCACTACAGTTTAGGTTAGTTTGCCTTTTGTTGTGCCTTTGCCTTTGCCACCCCTTCAAGAAGAAATCCAGGGTGTATTAGAAAAGCTTATGTTTTCAAGAATAACTTTTTCCCTGATTAATGTGCTTTAAATATAGATGCCTTAGACTGCTTCAATTTCATATATATGAATTTTTTATTTTTTAAAAATGAATGTCCTATAGACAATTCTGGAATCACAAACTACAAGTTTTATAATTAACTCCTCTCTTAGTTCCTTTTGAGTTTTCTTCTGTTAACTGGGCTCTTTTTTCTATTTTTTATTTGTATTTGATTCTCTAACTAAGGTCATTAGGGAAGTAAGTAAGTCTCAAAGTAGCAAGTGTAGAATTTTAACTTTTAATTTATTTAGCTTAATTTAATTTTCTGGACACTTCTAAAGTTAGTTTGGTACAATCATACCTCCAGGTTCTTCTAGAGGAAAAAAGTTATTTTTATTTCTCTAATTCTCTCTCGTTTTTAACTGGCTCTAAAATATAGTAATTTAGTTTGTAAAGAGTAGATCTGCTTAGTTTTATCAACTTAAGAGCTGCACTTTGGTAGCTGATGAATAGACTAGACTAGAGCTGCAGCAGCTGCTCTTGAGAAGTGAAAACAGGCTGTAGCTGTGGAGAGTAGGTGATGGAAAATCTGAACGTTAAGTCCACTTTTCCTCTTTGTTTAAAACAGCATGTCTGTAAGTTGATTTGAGAAGCATTGATAGGAAAAAAGTTGTAAAAAACATAGAAAAGACACAACTCAACTGGATGGGAGGAAGCTAGAAGTGTAAAGCAGTTTATCTTGTGGGATCAGAAATGTACGTCATCTTGAATGAAGCTAAGAAAAATTTAGATAATGCAGATGTTTCCATTACAGAGAAGTTAAACAGAAGGAAAACCCTCTCTGAAACCTTCCTAGCAGAATTCAGTTAAAGAAGTGTTATGTTTCTTTACCACTTCAACAGTTAAAATACACCAAGTTAATGCTCATTTGGCAAAGACTTAGACTTCTGTTAAATGTAATTTAATGGATACCAGTTTAGTTAACAAATTCTGTATTTTGAAGAACTGTCCCCAGATCCACATAACTGGTGATTATAACTGCTTTTGTCTGTTTTGAAGTACTTCCTGATGAATTTAATCCTATCTATTATTGAAACCTATTTAAGTTCCATTTAAAAGACAGCATTTCCATGTAAGACTCATTCATCGAAATTAAGCACATTTTTAATAGAAATTCTTCTGAGTATTGTGTTTTATCACTACGTTTGTCTGACTAATATTAAGAAAGATTTAAGTTTTACGTATAATCTCAAAGATAGCAAAAGTCGCACAGCAAGCCCCACGTCCAAAGATACTTGCATTTGAAGACCTAAGTCATGTTTTTCATATAAATCATATGGAATGGCCTATTACGAACACCTTGTAAAACTCAAAAGGCTTTATGATTGTTAATAGCTTTTGCAGTAGTGATTTACTGGCTAATTTGAGACAAAATATGTTGCAGTGTGGGCTAAGAGAATGTGTTTACCCTGTCTGCATAAATAATATTATGTTATTGGGTGTGCACTTCAGAAGCAAGTGGAACATCTATTGCCTTATATCTTCCAAGTAGATTTGACATTTCAACTTTTACTTATGACTTAACCTGGTTAGTGACAAATTATAAAGTTGAATCGTACATTAATTTTTTTCTCTGCATGTTATCCATCACTGTACTAACCTGTGAACTAAATGTAAGTTGTAACAGTGGTAATCACTCTGTAACTGCAATTTATTCAATTGAAGACCATCTTATTAGTGTAAAAATAGTTTGAAGAGACATTTTTGTAATGACTGTGATAAAACTTTGATGTATCCTAAATGTGTGCAATGTAAGACATTTATAGTGGCCCCAAGTGTAATATTAACACAGCCTTTTAATGCACATAGAAGGAGATCAGTTAGTTTGATGACATTATCCAATATAGGTTAGATTCTCTTTTGGAGTTAAAGCATTGCTTGCTTCTTCTAAATGTCAAAAATAGTGGAATTTGAAGACAGTCTAATGAATTCACATCTTTTGAGATGTACTGGACAGGTAGCATTGCAAAGAGGAGTTAGATATTCAGTCCATACATGCGATAGCTAATGTCATTTTACATTTTATCCCTGATCTGTATACATGGGGTCTGCTGGGGTACTGTGTCCTATATTGGTAAAACCATCAAGAATTGTAACTGCCGTGTCAGCTCAGTTCTTAGCTTCTCTGTTGGAAAAGTTAAAAACATAATGGTTAAGCAATGAACAGTTAGGAATACTCTCAATAACATGTGTAGAGATGGTGAAGGTCCTTGAAGAGTTATGTAGTGGGATCTTGCCCATTTAGAGATCTGGTGATGGATCCAAGTGGTAGATCAAGAACTAAAAGCATCCATACGTCATCTTCCTCTGTGAATTCTTAAATATAATGGGATTTTCAGCTTTTTTTTTAATTATTATTATTATTTGTTATTTACGAATATTTACATTATGTCCTTTTAAATACAAACAGGAATGGAAATTCTCAGAACAACTAAAGTGAGCAATAATGATTTCCTTTTATAGAAAACTTCCCTAAAAGATATGAAAAGATGGGACAGAATATTAACAAACACTTCCAGTTCAAAGATTGTCTTACAATTGCATGACTCCACAACTGCTGAAGATTTTGCAAAACTCTTCTTAAGATTCAAAGTTTCTTTATAATCTTCTCATTTTAAGAATAAAAAAACCTCCTGCCCCTTATTAAAAGAGATGCCTTAATCTACACTTGCATTACTAACACATATTTTTTCACAAATGATGTCATTACATTCATGTTTCTTTTCAATCCTTCGTGTGTCACTTTTCCTAAACTTTTCTTCAGTGACCTTCATATCTCCCACAAATTCACCTTTTATCAAAGATTGTTCCTCATTTTTCTTTTTTTCTACCTATGATTAAGTTTTGTTAAAGTAACCAAGCACAAAATTCTTCGTATTTCCAGGAAATCCATCTGTATTTAACAAGCTAGTAATTGCAGGTTATTTGTACTGATACATTAATTAAACATATTAACTTCTTAAAGTACTGTTGTTACATTTTGGACTACGTATCCTTAATGTAAATGAACTTGACTTTAGAGTAGTTGCATAACAATTTCACTGAATAGGAATAGCTTTGTGGTGGTCTGTAAGATAGTTTTGTTGGGGGTGAGAGGAAAGGACAGAAAAATTATATGGAAAATAGTGGGTTTTTTAAAGGTATAGTGTGTCAAGATACCCTCGAAAGTCTGTTTGCTGTTAATACTAAAGAATTCAAGAAATCACTTAATTATCAGTTGGCTTATTTGCAAGTGTATTTCTCAGTGATTTTTCTCTCACAGTGAAATTCATAATAGAATAGCCTCACCAGTTTTTCAAACAAATGTATGACTGAGTCCTTTCAGAGTTGATAGTGGTCATGGATGAGGTTTGCTAAATCATAGAATTATAGAATGGTTTGGGTTGGAAGGGATCTTGAAGATCATCCAGTTCCAACCCCCCTGCCATGGGCATGGACACCTTCTACTAGACCAGATTGCTCAAAGCCCCATCCAACCTGACCTTGAAGACATCCAGGGACAGGGATAAATGTCAACAGAAAATAGTATTTAACATTATACAAGACACATTAACATTTTACGCAGAAAATTCTTCAGTTTATTTACATTTCATAAGAAATATTTGAAAAATTAATTTCATTTAACAATATTAAAAATATTAAAACTGTGTCACAGACTGTTGAATAATAGTTTAAATACTTCTTTGATCTGTTTGCTGTGCAACATTCATTGTTTGTGAAGTAGGTAACATTTCTGGAGATAATACTCCTGAGTTGAAGAGCTATTGTTCATCAAAATGCTCATTGTAGTAGAAAATAATTTCCCATAAACCTTGCTGTAAATCACTTGAGTAAAACCCACAATGCTTGTTATAGACAATCTGTCTTGTCTGGTGATAGTCTTAGTAAGCTGTGATGGATCACTGTGATGTGTCACTGGCAACATGTTGAGGTTTGATGGGAGGCAACTTCCAGAGTTAATGTTCTGCTTTCATATTTCTAAATACATAAGTAGTCTCAATTCCATCTCAGGAGAGAAATAATTAAGTTTACTTTACCAATTAAGATCAAACTGCAGAGTAGCAATTGGTTTCAGAAAATGCCTACTATTATTCAAGCTAGAAATTGCTCTCAGTGGTCACGTCTTGGCAGATAGTTGGACATCACTGTTTTTGGAGAAACATGCTGCCCCCACCTAGTGCAGAATGGAAAGTTTTGTACCTAATTTAATAAATTGTAGTTAGGCTTGTCAGGATTTCAGTTATGTCAAGTTCAAAAGCTTTATATGTACCAATAAGAAATAATTTTGAGCTGAAATGTCATCCTATCCCTCCCCACCATGAATCACTGCCCAAGACATTACTGAATAATAAATGTAAACCCCAAATTATTTATTTGTACAGAGAAAACTGTAGAGAAAACTCCTGTGATTCTAGGATTGCTGGAAGAATAAACCAGCAGTAAGATTGCTGGAAGAATAAACCATGTTTTCATGGTTATGAGCCATGAAAACATGTACATATAGTGAAGAAAGCTCAAAAAATAATGTAAAATCTGATATAAATAAAATGTGCATTTACAGATACATATTACTTAAAAACATAAACTTGGGAGTATAGTAAAAAAGATGCTATTTTTGAGACAGAAAACTATGAACATTGTAATGTTTGTCAAAGTTTATAGGAAAATACAAAGTAAAAAGTAATTTTTACCAAGAAAGATACAGAAGTTCCATTAATTTTTTTTTTTCATTAGAAGACTTGAACCCATGAACTTCCCATCTCATCACATTAAAAACAAATAATCATTCCATAGGTAAGAAATAAACACTGCATGTCTCCCCAGACTTTCATCAACTAGATGATATATCTACCTAATAGTTAAGGACAGCGGAAAAAGGAATATGAAACATAAATTATAAATTATAAGTCTTTGAATATGAAAAGTCAGATTGTTAAGTGCCTCTTTTTAGCCACAAATAGAATGCTAATGTATGTTTTATATTAACTTTATGCTACCTTAGAGAGATCTAACATCTATTATCACACTTTGTCAATGAGAACACATGTCCATCTTTTAAATGAAGTAAACAAAACCAAAACTTTGTAATTTCAGCAGTGATCACAGTTTGATATATGCTGCAGAAAAAACAATAATTTAAGAATAATTCAATATCATGGTTTAACCGCAGCTGGCAACAAAGCACCACACAGCCTCTTTCTCACTCCCCACTGCTGGTAAGGTCGGGAGATCGTGTCTTGCTATATAGTAGCCAGGTCTACATCTAACGCATCATTAAATGATCTTGTTCCAATGAGTTCAACAAACCTGAATGCTATCAATGCCACTGAATCATATAGTTTTCCAAGTAGCAGTAGTTCTGACTTCTAAATGCAAGTCTGTTTCTTTGTGTCTGTACTTCACACAGTACAAATACCTTTGAGTGTTGATGCCTTTACAGGTTGAAATGTGGACTACAAACAGTAATGAACATTTCTGTCTTGAAACAGCAGCCACATTTCTGTGACAAAACACTTTATTCTTTGAAGCTTCTTCCTTCCATTTCAGTGAGTCAGAGTGTTGTGTTGTTGAAATGCCTACAGTCGTCTTTAGAAATTCCTAAGTCAAAGCAGCCTAAAACTTTCCCTGGACATGGCTGACAAGTCCTATGATTTATCAAGTTAGCAGCATGGGAAGGAAAGAAATTCTTAACAGCAAATTCTCCCTTTGACTGTTTACCTTAACAGATACAATTTTTATGTTAGTTACTCTATTTCTTAAATCAAAGCTGGTTAGAGATTTAAAACTTCAAGGGGAAAAAATACTATGCACACACACAAATATATATATGTATATTCCTAGTTCAAAAATAACATCCGCTGGCTAAAAGGGCAAAGCAGTAGTACTAAGTAACTCGTTTTCAAGTGGAAGCCTCAATTTCTATGGGAAACCTGCTCAATTTTTCTGTGTGTTTGGGACTATGTTATTACTTCTCAAAAGCTTAATAATATTTATGTTATGCACAGATGCAGGAACTATTAAGAACTCATATTGCTACTGTTTAATTTATGCATAAGTATTGCTGGTAAATATGGAATGGTTACTGAGAATTTCTATATTTGTGAATACATGACAGGACACCTGGAATCTACTTAGCTGTTCGGATCTGTTATTTATGTTCTGAAGATGCATACCACCTTTATGGTGCTCAGATATTAATCTCAAGAGTCAACTTTCACTTTGTAAGGAAAAATCATTATACATTTAGTTGCTATATCCGTAACAGAGGCAATTTTGGCTGTGCCTACATTGTAGTTTTGATTTGGACTTAATTTTGGCTTCGGTTTTTAAGCTATGATCATGTGAGTTTCTTCTCTAAGTTGCTGCTGAAAGGCAAGTCCTGCTGACTGAGATTCTGCCAAAAACACTGCCTTGTCGGCAGTGCCTCTTTACATGCCCCTGTTATTCCCTACTCTTCTGGCTCAGCTTATCTGATTGCAGGCATGACTTTTCATAGGATGTCAGGAGACTCATCTGGGACTGATTCTAGTGTTTGAGCATCTTGTGTTTAAATAACGTTGGAGCAGAGGTTGAAGATTTGTGTGCTAGTCATAGCTGAGAAGCAGTCAGTTTCACTACCCAGCAGAAAATGGTTCATGTCTGCACCCATGCCTCCTCTGCTATGCTTTGTTCTAAACTAAACTGGATTAAAGACACTGGTAAAGCAGAATGGTCTTTATTTGGGAAGCAGCACTAGCAACTCTATTTGCTACCTGAGTTCATTTATATAAGCACAGTGAACTTCTTGTAAAGAGATGCATAGTGGTCTTAATTCCAAGTTGGTTCTTCTTATTCCAGCTTCCCCCAGACATAGCAAATAATGAGTATGTGTGCAGTTAAGCTCTGATTTTTACCTGAGAAGGAGCACTAAGAGCTTTCTATACCTCCACAATTATGACTTGCCGTTTTATGTATCAAACCCAAGTAAAGCACTGTATTCCTTAGATTTGCATAGCTTAAAGGAGACTATGTCCTTAATTGGGGGGATATGTCGTGGAGCTTAACAAAACAGAAGCATGCAAACTGTGGCAGTGTGTGTGCTCAGAGTGGGACAAGTATACAATGCAAAAAAATAGCTTGCGTATTCCCCGAGGAAATAACAAGGGAATTATTTCTTCTGCTTTAACATAAACCAACTCACTGAGATTGGAAGAATATGGCCACTTTTTAGGTAAAAAAAGCTAATATAAGACAATTCCTTGAAATGCATAGCGTTATAAATGAACTGTCTGTAGAATGAAGGCCTCAAAGAGATGTAATCAAAATGAACACAGATTAAATATAGGTAGACAATTGTATCTGACTTGGTCATATCTTTATAGCAAAATATTTAGTACCTGTGAAGTGCATCTACTAAAGAGACTAAAATTATAAAATCAAAGCAGTACAAATGGTTCCTCATGCCTTTTTTCTCTTTCTTATTCCAGACTCTTGGCAGAGATTTAACATTTCCTAAAAAGCAATTAGATTACTTGTATTAATGAGTTCATCTTTGGTATTTTTCATGTGAGCTTTATGCCACATTTCTAGTGCGTTCCATTCATTTTTGGGGAAGGTGTGTTTAGTATAATCTGTATTTATTTTGCATGTTTCTTCTGTTGGACTTGAGCCATATAAAATAAATGCTATGTTTATTATCCCCTTTGACTGCAGTATTTCAAGGACTTTCCCTCTTAGCCCTTCTTTTGGAGGCTCCTTTCCAAGGGTTCTTTATGTCCAGCCTGCTAGACTTTACAAACTGGGATGAAAAAATGTGTGTTTGCCTTGCCTCCCTTGAATGCAAGTTCACTTGTGTCTGAGCTAAAAATGTGAAATTTGGAACTGTTTTGTTGAAAAATTTAAAATTCTTAGAAGGTTTGGAGCAAAATGGACAGTGGAGTAAAGCAAATTTGCCACAAAAATATACACATACATACAAAATATTTCTGTATTATTGAAATCATTATGTATTATCAGATACTTTTATGACTGACAAGTTTTGAAATTAAACTGTTTTTAATGTACACTTTAAAAAAGGTTATAATCGTATAATTTTCAAGAAATTGTAATTTTTTGTTGTATGTTCATATGCATTACAAACCTGATGGAATTTTTAATTGACACCTCATCCAGTGGTCCTCAAGACTTCCTTTATGCTGGAGCAGCAACTTAAATGGTACTAAGAACCAAAGAAGTTATAGCCAAACAAAAATTTTTAAAAGTGCAATCTTCATTACAGAGCTGCTTATGTTGGTGTAACCTAAGGATAATATGCTGATACAGTGTTTGCTTAGCCTAAATTTGGGATTCATGTTTTAGGAATCTTAGGTGGTGTTTATTATTTCAGCTATTTGTAAACTGGACTTAAGCATCCTCGGACAGCGTTCGTAGTTTCAGAAGAGAGGGATGTGATTGTTTCTTGGAATAAGACTACTTTTCTGCACACAGTTTTAAGGGGCTAATATTAAGTATTCACTGCTCTTTCTTATCCTAGGGCTTTGTGGTTTTACTGTAATTTTTACTAAAATAAAAAATCATAATAGCCACCTTTCTGCAATTTGATGTTCTGTCTGTAAAAGTGAATCAGCTACGTCTGATTTTACTTTTCATTTATACTGGAGGACACTGGTGTGGAATGCAACTGAAAAATCAGGTCCAAATAAGAGGAAGGTTCATTTTTATTAAATAGAAACATTAAAGTGGTTTCTCACTACCCATTCCAAGTCAGTGGAAGTTGTGTTTCCATCTGCCCAAGGAGTTACTAGAAGTCTTGTCTGGCGTGTGTCTCAATATCTATAAAGCTGTGGATCTTAGTAAATAATTCTCCCAGTGGAGAGGTAATTGCAGTTATTGTTATCCCCTATGTACTTGCAGGTGGGGCGTTTTGAGAAAAGCTGTGTGAAGGGAGAAAAGGACTAATTTTAGTAGGGGTGGCTTCATGGCAGTGGTTAAAACAATGATGGCAAGTTTTTAAAGAAAAAATTGTTCTTCCATCTTACATTGTTCTTCCAGATGCTCCAAACTTTAACTTCTTCCCACATTTATCTGCTAAACTGTGCAGCCCTTTGAGAACCAAACGTTTTAGGAACAGTGTTAAATTTTACTTGGTATCTTGCACATAAAGTCATCCAAGCACTGGGCATTGTTTGTCCCCAGCAAAATGCTTTGCAGGTAATGTGTTGAGACCCATAAACGCATGGTATAGATTGGCTTCATATTTACTACACATGTAGTCTTTTAGAATGAAAAAAACCCAGCGACCTAGTGTATTTGACAGTACAGATACAGTTGCAGTATACCACAATAAGTATATCAACTTGTAGGAGACAATGTGGATTTAGTAAGGGTTATTTTGTAGTCAATCTCTGATACTTTAGGATGATGAAATCCTAATTTAAATTCCACTTATCTAACCAGCTAAAATAAACTTAATAGGGAAATGGCAACATTAAGGAATTGCTTTCCATAATCTTAATTTGGAGATTGCAGCACCTGACAAGAAAGTCAAACTGTTGTTTGATAGATATAGCCTTTTAATAGTTTGAAGGTATTAACAAATAATTTGAAATTACAGTCATTATTTAATTTATTGGAAACCTCTTAGAGAATATGATTTACACCAGTGACAAGCTTTTTGGTGTAGTATAAGAATCTAGAACTGCAGGCTAGAAAACAGCGAGCTAGACTACAGAAAGTTCATTTAAAAGTCATGTTTCCAATATAAATTATATCCAGTTGTGCAAACATGTCAAAGTTTAGTAAATTGGGTTTGTTTAATGTAAACAATCTTTGACCAAAATAATAACATAACTTCAGAAAATGACATTATGCTCCCACTTTCAAAAAGTTTCTATAACTCAATGCAAGAAAGAGCTCAACCATAATTCTGTGGAAAATTATGATTTATTAGATCCAAACTTCGTAAAGCAAGCTCATAAACATGTTTTAATTTTCTTTATCGGTCTGTGTTCTAGAGACAGTATTAAGACACAGGAGCAGTCTTTTTCATTGATTGAAATGGCTTGGACGTCAGGGTTATAATAGGTGCTATTAGAACTAACTGCTTAAAAGAATTAATTTGTGCAGGTGTTGGCTAAAAGAGTGGAAAGAAATCTAGTAATAGCCACATCTTCACGTGTAGCAAAAAGCAGTGTATGTAATTTTATTTTTCAAAAGGCATATGAAGAGGCACCTGTGTTTGTAACATCAATAAATACTATTTTTGGATGAATCAATAATATTGCTACTCTTTGGATTTCTGCATGTAATAGGAGCTGTATAAACATGGAGCAGAAGTGGGAATAGCTTTTCCAGAGAATATAGCATTTAATATGTTGACCATAGGAGATTCTGAAATTTGCATGTAGACCTAGAACCAATCCAATTTGGTTTTTTGTGTTTTTTTCTTTCTTTTTTTTTTTTTTAATGTGTATAAATTTTGTGAACAAGACTGCTGACAATTACAGGCTTCTGGCCAAATCCCATGAAGCATTGAGTGTCATGGCCATAATCCAGGACATTACCACGGCATATTGTAAATAGTTCTTTTGATGTCTTCAAAAGTTAAACTTATCCTAAATTCTTAGTTGTTTGAATTAAGACTTTTCAAGATAGAAGCTGAAGTGAAATAGTGAAATTTTATGACTGTTGTGGAATTGAGAAAGACTTCGTATCAACCTAGTTTGAAAGAGTAGAGTCCAAAAACGTGGGGCAATGAACAGTTGGTTCTTTCCAAAGAAGTCTGTGCAGTGTCACAGCTTGCCAAGAGGTGTCCAAGAGGTTTAAAGATCAGCGCATGCCAAAGTAATGAGTCTAATCTAATCCCTGGAAGAAATAGGCTTTCCAGCTATAACTGGAACATTTAATTACAGTTTGAATTATGCAGATTCAGGAGATATATTTTCCCATTAACTAGGGAGGTTGAGAAGAGGCTGCACATGAGAAAAGCAGATGAGGTTTGTTGTTACTGGTTTGAGGAGGGAACAAGAGCTCCCACAGTCAGGAGATGTCTGATGCATCTGTACCGTCTTTACTGATATGGTCGGAAGTGTCTGCACTGAATCTATCAGAATATTTCAAAGCAGAAAAGGGAACCTGAATTCACATTGACATTACCCTCCCCCAAAAGCAAAGTTAAAGCTCACCATCACAGTCCCATTATTAGTTAATGAGTCATTTATCTGCAAACCTGTGCTTAAGTGTGACATGGGGCTTGCTTTTTACTTTCCCTTTAAAAGGGGAGAAAACCTACAAGGTTGTTCCAGTTTATCAGCAGTTGAAATGGCTAACTAGTATGTATTGAAGCATGCAGAACTGCATGTGCTCAAAGTCAGTTTTTGTGTCCTCATTTATAGGTCAAATCACATGCAACTTTACTTGTTTTGCACTTCCAACTACCACTTGTTTGTAGATTCTCTGGAGAGAGCTTTGGTTTGAAAGGAAGAGAAAATGCTGCTCTGTTGCTGGCACTGGTGTAGCTGTCAGGGACGTTTTGCCTTCCACGGAGGTCATAAGTTGTCACTGGATCCCATTATTGGCAAGGAAGGGTCTGGTTTTCATGGCATTGCTATTTGTTTTGATTTGGTCTCCTCCTGGGTGCACAGATTATAGGCCAGTAAACCTCTCTTTCACTGACTAGTGTGGGAAGTTCCAGCCTTTCATAAACCTTAAATAAGTCTTAACTCCAGAATGCTGCCTTTTGGAGATTAAATTTCTCAATGTTTTGCTGTGTTTTTAGCCCAAGGGTACTGTTGACGGAAAGCAGTGTTTTTATTCCCCGATTGCTCTCTCTCTCCCTTTCTTAATGTTGCATTTTTCTGCATTATTGGAGGTATCTGTGTTTGAAAAAGGATTACTTTAATCAAAACTTAAGACAGATGATTTGCGCGTTTCCTTACTGACTGACAGGAGCCTAAGTTGCACATAATCTTTTGCGAAATATAGCCCTTTTGCAGCATATCGGAAATTTCAGAACCAGAAGATTTAACCTCTTAATACACCTAATTGAAAAGCTGTTGATTTTGACAGTGCCAGCCAATAGTGGTGTAAGCTGCCTGAAATTTGCAGACTGATTTTTTCTTTCCTTTTTTTTTTTTTCCTAAACTAAACACATAATTTTCCTCTATATTCCTCTCATTTAAGGTAATTTATAATCTTCACTGCAGTAAAGGCAAAAATGAGCGTCCCTTAAAGAGTTGCCTTAAAGGCAAAAGAGAAATCATTGCTTTAAACCTGAATTTTGAACACTGTAATTTTGGAGAAGCAAACTCTAAGCAGCTTGCCAGTGTTCCGTTGAGATTTTGCTGTAACTTAGATGTATCAAAGGCATAGAATGTCTGTGTGGCTTTCAGGCACTCAAAAGAGAATCTTTCAAATATTTTTCAAATACTCTGAAGGAAGAGTTATCAAATCTGAGCCTTTATCAGTCAGATGTGAAACTGTTTTGAGTATAAAGTAGTAGAGCTGCCTCTCACTGCAGACACTTGTCTCACATTTTATTTTTCACCAGAAATAGCTTCCAGAATATTTACAATCCTCTGTCCTGTGTTCCTCCGTCCCAACATGACTCTGTAATACAAAACTGGTACGAACTTTCTGGAGAGCTATTTTTTAAGACCTTCATTGCTAAAGCATTGGAGTGGGGTGCATTCTGCACTCCCATCAGAAGAATTTTTGTCCTGCAGTAGTTCACAAGTTCACAGGTAAAGTTAAAAGTTACTTGCTGCTGCTTTCACAAAGCAAGCTGTCTGTTTGCCTGCCATGGAAACCTTTCCTGAGATTTCCTAGTTGTAAAGGATAGGTTCAGAGTTCATATGGCTTTTTATTGTGCCCTCTTTGAGGGATAGAGGCTGATTTGCAGCACTATTTAAAGCTAAGATGCCAAATGAAAGTTCCTCGTTTTAAGTTTGTGCTTACACAAAGCTTCTTTGTGGTTTTTTAGGCCTGTCAGACTTGTCAGGCGTGGTAAGAAAAAGTATATTGTTTCCAGCACTTGGATTCCTTTCCTTCTGACATCTGCCACTCTGTAAAGATGATAAATTCCTGCCTCATTAGCCAGGGGTGTGGGATTACAGGCTGACAACACATTAATCACCAGCTTCTGTGGCAGGCTGACTAGCAATAGGCATTGTTAACAAAACTTTTCTAATATGTCACTCTTCTCTATGACAGCCTGTAATCAATCATCTTGATTGACAGTGCTGATAGATTACACTATTTATACTTTGTGTAATGAAAGATAGCGTTTCCACCTACTGTCATTTCTAGGCTAGCTATGGAGGATCACTGAATAGAAACAAACACAACAAAAAAACCCAGGCCTCAGCTCAGCATTGTGAAGTTAAGTCAGACTGCCTTGTAGGTCTTTTGTGGTAGCTTTCAGAAGAGGTGTATTGTTAGGGAACCTGGTAAGCACATGCGTTTAAGTAACTCTTGAACTGAGTGTTTCTTTGCTGACTTTGTTGCAATAAACTGTCAGGTCAAGTTCAGGCAGGTAGGAGATTGTGTTAATCATATGGTGGCTATAGCTTCCTTTTTCTACCCTGTCTTCTCCTGTTGACACCCCCACCACCCCAACCCTGGCCAAGATGGGAGCTGATTTAGATGTTGATGAAGTATGTGTGTTTCATGATTTAGAAGGCAAAATTATACATGTTTCCTGTAATTGTGTGGTGAAGGGAAAGTAAACACAAGGAGGAAGTGCAAAGCCAATTTGCCAAGACAAAGCAGAATTTGTGTTGGAATTTGTTGCCTTTTGAAACTTGGAAAATTAGAAACAAGATCAGGATTAAGGTGCACAATGGAATTAAGTTGATGCTTTGGGTTTTTTGTTGCTGTTTCTTGTTTTAAAATCACTTGATTATTACCTTTATTCTTTACCTCCTGAAGTTATTTCATTATGCTGTAGTGGAAGATTTAACATTGACTATAATGGGAGGACTAAAGTTTCTTGTAGCAAATGTCTGTTAGAATGGCTATTTTTTTTTATTCTTTTAAAGTTGGTTGCTTTAATTTCATGTTGATTTAGTACAAATAAATGCTTCTTAATGTTATTGTAGTGGCTCAGTTATCTTTATCATCATTTATATATGCATCCTGAGAAATTTCATATTAATACATAATTACTTTATCAGTAAATTTATTTCTTCATCTATCTGCCCCTGTGTGCGGTGTTTTTTTGTCTCACTGGAAAGATTCATGTTCTCAGTCATGACAAGAAACTTAAAAATCAACCTTTGGATTCTAGGAAATAGGAGTTGGAGCTTAAATTATAGTACTTCGGAGTTGAGCTAAATTTAGGCAGTTGGGCAAGAACGGGGTGGAGAAGATCATCTAAACTTTAATCTCCCTAAGAAGAGTTTTATTGTGAGGCCACAATGATTAATGAGAAACCTGGCCATCTGATTAAGCCCCTCTGTGTCACAGGATATGATTAGTAGGTGACAGAGACTGTAACAGTATCCAGCCAAGCCTTGTTTCTTTCACAGCTCAGACTGTTATATGATTAATGTCCCCAAGGGCTATCTCCAGGTCAGGCAGGGAGAACCTGTCAGAACAGGTGGAAGTGACAAATTCTGCAGAAACTCTTTTTACAAGAGCGGCAGCATGCAAGAATGGATGAATGGGGACAATTCCAGATGGGCTGGTTGACCTTTCTGTACTCTGAACAGACACCGAGAGCATCATGGGAATGAAACATAGGAAGTATCAAAAAGCTGCAGATGTTCCATAGTTATTGAAGAATTATAACATTGCCAAGTTGGATGGGTAAAATGTACAACACATCATATTATCGCCACTGGTTTATGCTTTCTGATATGCTACCGGAGACTGTAGATGTAGTGTGTGTGTGTATAGACTAGATAAAATACCGCACACTGTGTTTTATGGCAAGAGGGGAAGATTCTTTGCTTCAGTACAGATAAGGCTTGATAGACTTGATGGCTTAGTATAGCATTTTCCTGTACTAGTGTATATAATCTATCTCGTTCTCATCAATACTGCTCCATTTAGGGAAAGACAGTCTTGGAATTTAAAATAGTTTATAAAAGTCCTCATTCCTTTTTATTAGGTTGTGGTGATCTAGTAAGATATTTTATATCTTTCAGAGTACTTTCACCTCTTAGGTCATAGGTTCAAATCTGCGGTTTAAGTATCCTGACGTACTCTAGCTTGCAATATCACACAACACAGAATTAGCAAGGGGATTGCTAAAGTATCATCTGTCAGCTAAACAGACCGTTTTATCACAGAAATGGTATAAAATATTTTTGTAGTACTATAGAGGCAGAGAACGGAATGTTAGCACTGGCATCCTTATGGAATTCCCTCTGCAAATGCTTAATATTCAAAACAAAACCAAAAGTGAAACTGGAGACTAAGATTCACCCCAACTCCAAGTGAAGCAAGATTCTTCTGTGCAAACTTTATTGCTGTTATGCCATTGTTATTAGTGTTTGGTACTATTTTTGGCCATTTATAATCTTGCTTTCTTCAGGTTCTGTTTTAGCATATGCACAGTATCTTTTTCAGTTTAACTGTAATAGGTAAATTTATGTAATTAATGTTGTGGTTTTTTTTTTCTCAGCTTTACATATCTTTGAGAAGAATGGTTTCTTTCCATTTTACAGATGAAAATGTGGAGTACAGAAATACGATATAGTACAGTCAAAGTAGCACAAGTTATTGTGCTCCAGCATTAGGCTTTTGCATTTAATTGAACTTCTTTATTCTGTATTTTCACCACTTTAAGGGGAGCCATTCTGAATAAAGGCTCTCATTTCTGTGGTTCTAAGACTTTTTGTTCTTTGCCACTGTTTAAGCTGTCAGAGAAAGCTTTGGGTAGGGTAAATGCCATGCTCCCTTGAGCAAATCAGCTGCCATATGCTATAATTTACACTTTCTGAATCTTTATTGGCTAGCCAAAAGGTCATTTTTCAGAGTGGTTTTCCCAATATAGAATTAATAGAGGAAACAGACACACTTCAGTGGACCAGTGACAGTAGATGGCAAAGCTTCTCTTGTGCATAGTCACAGAGTGGCAAATAGGGAGAATGTAGGTTAAGAATGAACTCTAAAAACTATAGAGGAAGACAACTAAAATCTCCAACTTGAACACTCCAGATGTTGACATTGGTTAGATTTTTATTTTCTAATTTGTTCAAAAATACACAAACACACGAATCTCTCGTAGCATAAAGATTTTATTGGCATTTTCAAGTTTTCTCTCTTACTGTGTTCCCACAAAAATGATAGACTTTGATAAATTGTGACAACTTATCTTGTAAATAGTTTGCCTTGCCATTGTTTGTTTCAAACTTAGCTATCAGTTTTTTAAACTCTTGTCACTGTGTATCCTTTCCCATAGGTTGATCAGTAAATCAGAATGTAAGCCTGGATATGAATTGCATGTCAGCTACAAGAGGAGACAAGACTGACTTTTAAACCTCTATGCAAACCTGGGAGGAAATGAAAACTGTATCAGCAATCAAAATGCATGCAATTTTACTATCCAAAAGAGGTTAAAAAAGGACATGTTCATTTTAGGGGTAATTTGCTAATCCAGATGCAGAAAATAAGTATCAGAGTGGAATATTCCAAAGTGACTCAAGTCCTTCAATAAGCTTTGCAAGCTTTTGCATTTTTGAATGTGATTGCATTAGCAATGTATGTAATTTGTCTTATACAGTTCAGTGCCTGAAGCACTCTATCTGAATTTAGAATTACCCTAATGATTTTAGGAACAGGGAGGTGCAGGGGTGCATCTGGTATATTTCATAATGCACTCAGGTGTGTTTCTGTTATCAGTAACTCTAATGAAAGCTTAATGTCGGTTTCCGTAGAGAGTTACAGAGATGTCTCTGTTTCCTTAATTCATAGGATGTGTGTTGATAGTGTAAAAGGGTTTTGTGAAATAGTTGTAATTATGACATATGATTTCAAGATTATTAAACGTTTATGTAAAAGAGCACCTGCAATAGAATGGACATCATCATCCAGAGAAAATGCAAGATGTAGCTGTAATAGAGTTAAACCTATTTTTCTACAAAAAGGTGCATTTAAATCTTTAAATCTAGTGAATATAGTATAAGGCATAAAAGGTTGTCCATGTTTTGCATACAATTTGTAGTGATATCTGTCTCCAGACCTGAATTGAACCTTGTGGAGAATTGCTGCTGCATTGCCTAATGAATTCATTGTGGAGAGGTATTTCTGGTTTTCATTCAAGATATTTACTGGCAATATCAGGAGGGGAGGAGATAGAAAAATCATGCTCCTCACTAGTGTAGCTAAGACCACAGTGAACTTAATATGCATCCCTGCTTCTTAAAAAAGCCCTATTTCACTGAGGACTACCTGAAACTGTGCAAGCAGGGTAATTCTTTGAGCTGAAATAGCTGCAGAGAGAGGACTTGGGTGTAGAATATAGAGTTGTTCTGGTATAGCTGTATTTGCAAATTCTTTCTAGTACAAACAGAGCCACAGGTTTTGACAAAGTCTGTGTGCATGTTCAAGCAGCCTCAAATACAGTTAGGTCTGTCTTGCCAGTGCTGCATTGCCACAGATCTCAGCTATTCTTCACAACCATATCCTTCTATCCCAGGAGAGCATATGAAGTGAAAATGGGTTGGCATTTTCATCGTGTTGGAGCCTGTATGTGCCTGTATGGGCGTGATGGGGCATAATGCTCCATCAGCAGGGCTGGAATGCTTGGGTTCCCTGTAACCACAGATCTGAGTTCTAGCTGAGCTACTGCTGTGGAAAATAACTTAAAGTTTCTGGCTGTTTAATCCAAAGTAGATGATTTTAATGCATCTTCTCTCACCCGTCATCTTTACAATGTGCAATAACAATGCGAAGAGTTTCTTTTGTAATGAAGATGAGTTTGTCCCTGTGGACTTGGCCAGATTAGGACCAGTGCTAATTGTCAGCCTCTG
Organism: Pezoporus occidentalis; assembly: GCF_034315485.1. Classification (NCBI taxonomy): domain Eukaryota; kingdom Metazoa; phylum Chordata; class Aves; order Psittaciformes; family Psittacidae; genus Pezoporus; species Pezoporus occidentalis. The sequence continues at coordinate 328,502 of NW_026912951.1, read as the reverse complement.
AATAGGGACATAAAAATGGCCATTTTAAATTTTGTATTCTAATGATTAATCTTTGTAGTGAGTAGAGGAGACCTTGATCATCAGCTTCTTTTTGTTACATGGAGATACGCAGTGTAGCTTTGGCATTCGTGAGCGCCCAAGTACTGTAACATGTCTAGATCTTCTTGATATCAGCAGTTCTTTCTAATATACACATTTCTAGACTGAATGCTGCTGTATTTCTTTTCTACCTGAAACAGTACTGTGGTAATAACAATGTATATTTTTTTCTTGCCGAATACATTGTGAAATTTAGGTCAGGGCTGTGCAAAATAGAATCTTTCTCTTTTTTTTTTTCTTTTTTTTATGGTAACTGTGCCTGTTACCATACCATTTTTTAGCAGTTATTCAAAGAACACAGGGCAGTATGCCAATAACAAGCTTAGAAAATATGTATGGTGTTCCTGATAATGGCATGATATTTTTTGTACTTTTGCTCTTCATTTCATCTTAATTAATCCCAGTAGGAAAGATTGATTTTTATTTTTTTTTCTTTTAAAGCCTTGTAGCTAACATCTGTTGGTGTTCCTGGGGTCATTCTTGTACTGTCCTGTGTTTGACATTTCTTGTAAAAGAAGAGGAATTTGTTCGTATTGACATTAGCTGCCTCAGTATCTCTCAGTGGTGCAGATGGCCTGTGAATAAAGACATCAAGCTAATAGGCAAGATGACAAGCCTTGATAGCACTGGTGCTCCTCATGCTTAAGTGGCAGGGCAACATAGATTGCTTCTGCTGGGGAGGTGCTAGGTCTGCTGGCACTAAAGCATATGGAATTAGTTAAAAATGCAGTGGATCCTGGGTACCATTAATAGTACCATGAAAATCCCTGGCTGGCTATAACAGTTTCTTTTTTTTTTTCAATGTAGTATTTTACATTTCCTTGAGTGGCAACACTTAATGAAAAGTGTATGCATATAGAAAAGAGATTCTTAATTTACTCTAGTTATTTAGTGATTGCAACTGTTTAATGTATCAGATTAAGATATTTCTGAAAGGTTTCTTCATTACATTGTTTGCTTGTGTGGTGTTATTAGAAGAAAACAATGAGCATCTTGTGTGACAAGAAAGGTAAAACAAAAAATGTGAATCTAAAGGGAGATGTGCAAGATACATCCTGAGTGCATATTAAAATATTACTGTGGGAATGTTTTGGAAAACATCATTGAAACCCAAATTTGGAAAATCTGGTTCTTCCACAATGGGCATTTATATTATCCTCTGGAGAAGACATACTGGAAAACTTGGCATTTCGAAGTCAGCTGGTTATTTCTTGGGTAGAATAGAAAGAAAAGCCGGAATTCAAAGTCTAACAAAGCATGAAAGGGAAAGATAATTAAGCTCTCAAAAAGCAGAAGATTAATAAGTTGCTATAATTTTAACAAGGCGGTTACTTGGCAGAGCCAGTGGCTTGGGATCCTTGTGTCTATGTAGTGTGTAGGTCCTTTCCTAGGGCTCATTTGGGATAAAATATAACTGAGGAAAGTTCAGAGAAATAAAATGGGTTTTGCCTAATCAGTGTAGGCTCCAAGTGCAAGCTTTTTAAAAGAAGCGTTTACAAAGACTGACTTTAAATACTATTATCATGGTGTTAAAACTGGGGAAAAAAAAAAAAAAAGGTGCACAGTGTTTCCCTCCTACTGCATCTAATGGGAATAACTGTTTTAAATGGAAAGACAACACTGTTTTCCCAACAGTTTGACAAACAAATGCTGAGAAGTTAGTCAGCTCCTTTATAATAAAGTAAAAGCACTTAGTTGAAATATTTCACTTCATGAAAAGCAGAAAGTGAACAAATATGTAAATAAAAGCCAGATTTTTTTTTAACAAAATCATTTTAAACTGGTGAAATGGCTGTTAAAAGAGCAAAGCAAAAAAGGACGGTCACTTGAAAATATTTGGGATACACTTCATCTATATAAAAAAGCCAATATTCAAGTCTTACCTCTTGAAAAATCACATTTGAATTTATCAAAAACTCAGTGAGCAATGCAATCAAGAATGATCATGTATATTACTGTGATGTGTTTGAGTCTACCATAGGTAGAAACTGCAGATTATATTCTTGTTTTTCAGGAATTTGTCAGTTCTCACTTGCTTTGGTCAATATTTTTGAACGTCTCAAGATGAAGTGATTTCAGTTACTTTAATAAGGGATTTTAGCAGTTTTATTTGCTTGTTAGTAGGGCTCTGGGAGCAAACACCTGTACCAAGGAATGTTTACACCAGTGAGGATTGAGTAGTGTTTGTATGTGCAATGCTGAATGTTATAAATGTTGCTGACATTAAACAATATTGTATTTCTCTTCTGCCTTCTCCCCTTGTGTCAACTTTAAGAATTCATTATCTTGTAGACAACTTTTATAAGAGGATCCTAGAGCTTTTGAAATGTGAATTATTGAAGCTGCTTTCTGTACTTTGTAGGAGAGGAGAAATTTGCAAATTAGACTTGCAGTTTGTTGAGATTACATGGCATAGATTAGATATATGAAGTGACATGGGAGCAGAAGGTTCAAGCTTGGCAGCCTTCAAAAAGGTTCATGTTTGAAGTCACAGAACTACTTATTCCAAAAGATGGCCATTCACAGAGCTACCTGGTAACCAAAATAGACTTGTTAAAGCAGAAAGTCATACAGGTGGGCCTGGCAGTTGGCATAGGTTCAGGGAGAGGCATGTAAAGCTTTACATGCAAAGATTTCCATGCACACAGTTGCATCACAATGGTACATGTCCAGCAATGTTGACATAAATGGTGTCTTGTTCTCTATCTGTCAGATGTCACTTGAAAGACAGCTGTAACTAAGGCTTGCTAGTGTTCTGCTTCCTTCATTCAAGGACAGTTTTTGGATAAATGGTCTTGTGTATCCAGTCCTCCCAGCAGCTCCATCTTATCTGCAGCTCAATTACTCCAGTTTATCTACAGCTAGAGAGTTGTTCTTTAGTTGCTTCTTTGCCAGATCTGTTACCCTTTGCACACCTGCTAAGATAATTTTTCCTTCTTTTCATCTTCTCCTGGTGTTTCTTCTAAGCACTTCCTATGGTGCAACAACATGGTCCATCACTGGAGGGACCTGCTTTGCTTTTTCTGGAAATTAAGGACTTTTTCCACAGATTTCACTCTTTACATCCCTTCCTCTATTTAACATTAGTAGTGAAGTTAGATCTATTAGAATAATAGAACCATAGAACGGTTTGGGTTGGAAGGGACATTAAAGATCATCTAGGGATCTTAAAGATCACAGGCAGGGACACCTTCCACTAACTAGGGCAACATCTGCTGTTCTTTAGCTGGTGGCTTTGTTTGTGGATGGCTGATTTAGCTATTGGCAATTAATTCATATATATTTTATTGTGACATACTGTGAAGCCACATGATTTTAATAGGGGAATTGTGTTCCTCATGCCTCTCTCCTGAAAGGGGTGATAATTGCACAGTCATAAAAAAATTGACAGCTGCAATTATGATGCTTGAAGACCATGTGGCAAATTAATCCTGAAACTGAGTGAAGTCTTCAGTTTAATAGTCACAGAGTAGTCTGTCTTTCACTATAAATATGATCTGTTTTACACTGAGGAATCTTTAAATCCCTTTGTTACAGATGATTCCATAGCTCTTAAATGGCCCTGAAGGAATCTGCTTTTCAAAGCCTGTCTAGTGCTCAAAATATATTTTTAGTGTGTCAAAAGAAATCCTGAAAAGAGACTGATTATTGTACAAATAAGATGTAAAATTTATATCTTGAAGTTTCATTATATGCAGGCTCAACATTTCTGGAAAATAGCTAAATTTCAGTTATGGTGAAGAATCTGGAAAGCTGAGAGAAAGTGTAGGGAAAAAGCACATTGCTAGTTCTTGGTTATAGTCAGTAGAGCTTAGATGCTTATGGATGTACTTGGGGAATGTGTGTACATATAGATTTTATAATCAGTGTATATTCATACTGTATGTGAAAGCATGCAATAATTCATTTTAAGAAAGCTGGCTGAAAAATAACTGATTAATACTGATTGCAGAGCATTATTTTGCTTGTAAGTCCGAGCTTCACTTAGAGCAGAACTACGGTCAGGGAGGCTGGATTAATCTCTTACAGCCGGGTTTTACAGTCCAAGTGTAGAGCTCTCCTCTATTTTTTGGAGCTATGTCTTCATCTCAACACAGGAAAAAAACAGATATTGTCAATAAGATACAGATTTCATTTGTGAGTTTATATACTGCTACTGATTCCTACTTTTTTTTTTTTTTGGGGGGGGGCTCATAGTCATGTTTACTAGTATTTCTAAGCAAAAGTTTCTCTTTCAGTCACGTGTTCTCTTATAACTTGATGCTTCCCTTTGTCCCTCAGGGGTCAGTACTGAAACCAGCACTGTTTAATATCGTCATCAGTAACATAGTGGGATTGAGTGCACCCTCAGCAAGTTTGCAGGTGAGAGCAGGCTGAGTGGTGCAGTTGAGGGGCATGCCTGAGGGACAGGTTGCTATCCAGAGGCACCTGGGCAAACTGAAGTGGGCCCGTGTGAATATCCTGAGGTTCAACAAGGCCAAGCGCAAGGTCCTACACTTTGGCTGGGGCAACCCCAGTATGAATACAGGCTAGGGATGAAGGAATTGAGATCAGCCCTGCAGAGAAGGGCTTGGAGATACTAGTGGCAGAAAGGCTGGATATGAGCCAATAATGTGGGCTTGCAGCCGAGAAAGCCAGCTGTATCCAGGATGCATCAAAAGAACTGTGACTAGCACGTTGAGGGAGGCAATTCTGCTCTGGTGAGACCCTACCTGGAGTACTGCATTCAGGTCTGGAGTCCTCAGCACAGAACAGGCTCAGACCTGTTTGAGTGAATCCAGAGGAGGGCCACAAAAATGATAAGAGGAATGGAACAGCTGTCCTGGGAAGAGAGGCTGAGAGAGTTGGGTTGTTCAGCGTATAGACGAGAAGACTCTGGGGAGACCTTAAAGCAATCTTTCAGTACCTAAAGGGGACCTTTAAGAAAGATGGGGACAAACTTTTTAGCAGGGCCTGTTGCAATAGGACAAGGGGTAATGATTTGAAATTGAAAGAGGGTATATATAGACAACATATTAGGAAGAAATTTTTTACAACGAGGGCAGTAAAACAATGGAACAGGTTGCCCAGAAAAGTGATAGATGCGTCATCCCTGGAAACATTCAAGGTGAGGTTTGATGCGGCTCTGAGCAACCTGATCTGGTTGAAGATGTCCCTGCTCATTGCAGTAGGGATGGACTACATGATTTTTAAAGGTCCCTCCCAACCCAAACTATTCTATGATTCCATTCCCATGGATCTTCTTTTCGAGACAGTTGTTCTGGTTTAAAGTGACTTTGAGATGGCAGTGGCTTTTAAAAACGTCTTGATATGTGTTGTTTTGAAACAAACTGAGTAGGTGCTGGTTAATCTGCACACGGACATGCTCTGGGTGATATGCTACTTGCTGTGGTGGCTGGTAAGGTGCTGCTATCTTAAAATTTCATGAGGAGCTGGAAATCTTTTACTAATCAAGTTGTGCTAAGTTCTCATACTGTGAGTCCTGAGCTCTCAGTGTGACCCTGTCATTGTACAGTACAAGGTGTTGCATGGTAGAAAAGCTCATTAACTTCAGTGTATTCCTAAAACCTCCTTTAGAGTATTCTGATGTAAAACAAAAGAAAATCTGGCTTATACGTTTGTTTCTTATGTGTATTAAATATGATTTGTTACATGCCACTTTCTTTTCCTTAATTTTATATTCTAATAAGTAGGTTTTTTGATGGTCAGATTCTCAAAGTTTATTTTTTATACTTATTCGTTCTTTGTCTCCAAAATGTCCCAGATAATTTTATAGTTCATTGAGCTCAGAATTTTTGAGCTATATGTTTGCACAATGATGTGTTTGCTGCAGCTTCTTGTGATATTCCAAAGGGACTGTACAACACTCAGCAACAGTCAGCTTGATATGATCTCATAAGTGGAGTCCTAATTCTGGTTTGCTGAATTGAAGTATTCGGAGGCAAATCTAAGGACTTGCATGTATCTTGAGTGAAAGGGTTATATGACAGGTGCAAAATGAACACCAGGAGATAGTTTTCAGATATGCTTTCTGGTTTTAATTGTGGATCCCATTGCCACGTGATGTGATGGATGCTGCAAGATTTAGAGGGTTCTAAAACATGACTTGTGATAGTCCTGGACACCTTATCCTTTTCCCTCCCCCTCCCCCCAGATGCATGTAAACAAACACAAAAAAAGAGCTTTAATAATTAAGGGAATCCTTGTGCCACAGACTCATGAAGCCTTGGAGATTATAATGGAAAAGTTATCACCGTATACTTGTGCTGTTCTACCTTTTCAAGGCATTCATTTCTTAGGTCATTTTCAGAGAGTGGCTGTATAGACCTCTTTTCTTCTGATCATTACAGCTGCATTTATGCTTAATCTATTATTTAATAATTTAGGAAAGGAGTGGGGTTTAGCATTTGGACCACTGCATTTCAAGGTTGACTTAGTGTATTCTAGTACAAGCTGGTAGTAGTTGGTTCATGTTGTTTTCTTGTTGTCCATGGCTGGTACATTCAGTGAACATATGAGACAGTTCAGCGCTGGAACTGGCATTACTTGGAACATATGCTGTGAATCATGGACAAAGAGATGACGAATACTCTTTCTCAATAAGGATAAATGGAGTAACAAATTAGAGATCTAAATAGAGTTCTGTGAAAAATGATGTTTTGAATTATGTAGAGGCTTGTGTAACCTTATTCTGGGATGTGCAATTTTCAGAGTTTTCCATCACCTCAAATTTGCATTTAGTTTTGGGCTTGGACAAAAGTTTGGCCAAACCTCAGAATTCAAACTGGGCTGAAGTTGCCAAAAGCTCAGGTCAAACCACATAGAGAAAAAATCTGATGTTGCAATATTTGCTACACAGGACAGTGGCTGGGATTGGAAACTACTACACTGGCTTAAGTATAAATAAACCTGAACAGCTGTCATCCTCTCTAGACAAAGCAAAAGGAATCAATTAAGATTCAGTACCTTTGTGATGAATATATTTGATATCAAAAGTCTGTGCATCAGTTTGTGTAGTGCCTCCCTGTAAGCTGTCAAGCCCATTGTTGGTAATGTTATATAACAGTATATTTTTGTTCTTAATTCCATTCTTTTGCTTCCTCCTATCCCCTTGTGTTTTAAGCCCAGCCAGTAACTCAGAACCACCATTTGTTAAAAATAAACAAATAAATAAGCAGTCGCTTGTTGTTTAAATATCCTCTGTCATATAAAGAACAGCATAGGAATGTGGAGAAGACATAGGAGGAAAGAACTTGTGTTTCTTGCCTAGCATGTTATCCATAATATCTCCAGAGGCAATGTGAAGAGGAAACATGATGTGCCTTCACTCATTTTAACACCTTCAGGAATGTTTCTTCAGTGTTTTATAGTGCAGTGTGCAAGTCCATCATGGCTGCAGCTAAAACGTTCTTCTGAAATTGAATCTCTATGGACTGTGCACGCTGCCCTTAAGTGTCATAGCTATTGTACAAAATATGAAGTCATGTTCAGAAGACAGTTAGTGTTACATCTGGTGCAATTTTTTATAATGTATGTATTTAGGAGACTATTTACATTTGCTTGAGTTACAGTTTTATTACTTGTAATTTTTGTTGCTGTTTGTCTCCAGCACTCATTGTACCTGTTATTATTTTTGCCATATATTTTCTTTTAAATTGCTTAACTTTTGTGCTATTGCGAAACTTCTTTTCCATACACTAAAATCTGTTACTGTGTGTGTATACAAAACTAACAATCATAATTCCTTAAAAAAAGGAATAATTTTCATTTCTTTGAGTTTCAGTTTATGAAATACTTATTTTTAGGAAGCTTTATTATTCCCAAAAATAGCTATGTAACTTTTCATAACTTGTCTTTATTTGGAAAAAAGAAAAAACAAACACCAAAACAGAGAGCAGTTTGAGTTTAGAGGAGGTTTATCTGGCACAAATCTTTGAATATTTGTTTATTGATTATGGTCTACTTGCAAGTAATCCAAGTGTCAGATCCTCTCAGCTGAAGCTGCTTGAACTGCATTATGGGTGTTTGTAGGGCTTCCAGTTGAAAGAACTGGGAGACAGTGTGAAAAGCCTCAAGCAATATCAGCAATAACTGCTTCAAGTAACCAATCTGCTTGTATTGCTGAATGAATTGCTGATATGGATACAGCCTGTGTGTCACATTCTGGATGGGTTTTGCTCTATTACATTACTAGCTTTTTCTAGTTACTGAGAATTGTCTCATTTGTTTCAGACAGTTGTGTCATAACTGGCACTATTCAATTATAGATTAGCTTTCTTGTTAGCAGTGTCCTTTGAAAGAATTAAAACTAAGACTTTGATCTGTGTTGGATCTGTTGAAACTGTTTATATGTAAACCAGTCTGTAGAGTCTTCAGAGAAATTTTGGTAAGTTGGCAAAGTGGATTTAAAACTTTTAAAGGCCTATTTGCAATACAGATAAGTTCTAACATATTCTTAACTCTTAGAATTGAACCTGCAAGTGTTTGTCAAGGCTTAGTCTGCCTACTTAACCAGTAAAAGATTTAATTCTCACATTGAAAGTGTTACAGGTTTTGCCTTGAGGTGTACAGTATATTTTTGTTTTGTTTTATGGAAATGGCAGAAGTATGCTGCAGCAAAGCTGCTGCAGTAGCTTGTTGCTCAGATGTTTATTCAAAGATTCATACTAGTTTCGGTCCCAAGCTGCATTTCAAAACTGTAGAAATTTTGCACTCTTTTAAAGAGAACAATGCTTTAAAACTAAATATGGCACAAACCTGAAATTTGCACATCAGGTAAAGATCAGAAACAACCTTCTTTGTTCCACTCCCATTAATTAACAGAACAGAAACATACCCACTTATCTTTTATTAATTTTACTTTCAAGCTAAGAGTTTTGCAGTGAGTGTGAATGTAATTCTGAAAGTCTGTGTCCATATTATGTATTTTGTCATCAAAGCACGTTTGGTTACAGTTACCAGTTTTGAGGTTGTTTTTGTTTTTTTTTTTTTGTTTTTTTTTTTTTTTTTTTTTTTGTTTTGTTTTGGTTTTTTTTGTTGTTGTTTGTTTGTTTGGGTTTTGTTTTTTTTTTTTTTCTGTCTGTCTAATGGTCTTCAAATATGTATCAACTGTACACTTAATGTTTTTATTTCAACTTTGGTTAGTTAACTTCTGCTGCTTCTGCTGTTGTGGCACTGGAGACAAATATGTCTGCATTTGGTACTAATTATTGGAGTAATGAGAAAAGGTGGGCACATCAGTTATTTTTCTGAAGCTGTTTTCAAGAGTTAGTTGTCTCAAAAGGTAAATAATGATAAGAGGTGCAGTGTTTTATCATAACTTTTTAAAGTGCCTAATGCACTGTGATACTCTGCCAAGTGATGTGAAATAAAGTTTCCCTTTAAGAGTGCTTATTTAACTGAAAAAGTCTCTTAAAGGCTTGAATTACATCCTGACTTATTCTGTGATTGTTATACTCCATATCTGTATTGTTTTTAACAATAATTAATGGCAGCACAGGACAGAAAGTAGTACTGCATTGTGAACATGAAAACTGCTCTATCTGGATAGTCAGTAAGGGAAGAAACATTTAATTCAGATCTCAGGTTGGTGATCTGGTTTACATGGCTACTACAGAATTAAATAGATCAAGACTGTCAGAGAGCAAATGATCTAACATACTGAGATGGAGATGCTTTTTCAGGAGACCAAAGGCAAAATTTCATGGATCCTTGTAAAATCCATTAAAATGCTCCTTAAATGTCCTATTCATTAAGCGTAACTGTGGCTCAGGAGAATGTTCAGAACTAATGGCTGAAGAACTAAAGCTGTGTTCGTTACATGTGATGCATATGTAAGCAAACATTAATTTTGCTTAGAGTTTTTAAACACATAGCTGTTACTCGTAGCAATCACAATAAAACCATAAATTTAATCCAAAGGAAAGAAACTGGGTATTCCTGAAAGTGAAGGACAAGCTACCAAAGTGGTACCAAATAGTTAGAGTTTATGCTTCTCTACCCTCACAACAGCTGTTCTAGTGAACTGCCCACTCTTAACCTGTGTTTCTGTACTCGCCATTTTTTTCCTAAACATTGGAGGCTTTACATCTGTTGCTATTATTATTTTTTTTTTAAATAACACATTAATGAAAGCAATGTGTTATCCCCAGCCTCCTTTATGGGCTCACTGGCTCACAGGGCTAAACATGGTTGAATGAGACTATTGTCTAAGTGACAGTTTCACAGTGAGATAAATCTCATAAACTCAGATGACTCTTCATTGACAGGAACTGCAAAAATGTGACTTGGTCATGTACACATTTTAAGTTTCTGTCTAAACATTTTTGATACTAGAGTGGTACCATTTATGCTTGCTGTTTCTAAGGTCTCAGACAGCTTTTCTAGGGCTTCAGAAGTAGTCCATAAAGAATATGTCAGGCGTTGGCCTTCCTATGGAAGGGCTTAAGCAAACAGGGAACAGTTAAAGTGTCTCTTCTTGTTTCTGACTAATTATTATTAATCAGGATATCAGTTTAATTAAATATTAGAGAAGGACTAGGATTTTATGGGTTATATGTGGATATGGGATATGTTTCATATTTATGAATGCATGAAGGGTAGTTTTATTTAACTGTGAATGAGCAAACATTCTTTAGTTTATTGAATTCACACTAACAGGTTAGCTGTCTGGTTCCTTAGTTCCAGTTACTTGCCTCTATTGCTGTCCAGTGTTCACAGGATGACCCCAAAACCCCCAAATGCAACAGGGAATTAATGTAGCCTTATGCATTAGAAGTCCTGTTCCTTAATGTCTCCATCATGACGTTTTAACATCCTTGTCATTGTACGAGTATAGCTGCAGAATGGTGTTATTGGTCAGAAAATCATCCAGAATACCTTACTGTGTTTACTCTGGCCTTCTGTAGCAATGAAAATAAATGCAGGAAAAGTGTGCAACTTGGACATATTTTGGCTTCAGCAGTAAACATCTGCTTACTGTGATTTGCAAGCTGAAGTATGCTTTCACCGATACAGCAGCTCAAAGGACATGTTAGAATTTTTTTCATGCAAATAGAATTGTTATGTACTCTTAACAACAACTACAAAAGAATGCAAAGAACTTGTGCAGAAAGTACAGATTCTAAACCAGAGTAGAAAGTACCTCCACTAGCTGCTGCCTTATGAATCATTAACTGTACATTATATTTACTCTTTTTATAGTATATTAGTACAGGGAATAGTAAGGGCGGTGTCCAACATCCATCACTATAGTAAAACTTAATTTTGAATCTCGCTTAGGTAATTGCAGCTACCTTAGAGATGTCGCAGCCTATAGAGTTATTTGTTCCTAAGTACTTTTTTCCTCCCCTTTGATCTGGCTTTTTGATTGAATTTATGCACAAGACAATGAGGTAACAAGGACATTGTCTTAATCTCTTGCCACTCCCTCAGCTCTAGTAGAAGACCTAAATGCAGGCAGTTGTGATTTGGCCCCATGCAGTGCCCAGTCCTCTCCTGTAACAGGGACAATTTGAACTGACTTTCCAAGATGATTGCTTTCTGATCCTTCAAAATTGATTATGTGGTCAGTGAAAGTTTTTAGGGTTTTTTTCACAGTGTGCTTCTGTCCTGGTTATTACAGGAATAAAAGATGAATTTTAAAGATGTCTAATTTTAGTCAGTAAGGGCAATGCTGTATGTTCAGCTTGATCTCTGGTCCTAGTGGGCTGCTCAGAGGCCAAGTCCCCTGAAGTAACACAAAAGATGCAGGATCCCTTTAGTCTCAAAACAGAAAATTGTAAGGTTTTTGAAAGGATCTGAAAGAATGACAGTCTCTGTTACGGAGTAGCATAGTGGAATTTGATGTGATGAATTGTAGGGAAGGTTGTGGTCAATTTTGAGCGTTAGGCAAAAGTGGGCATTTCTTGAGGCAGGTGTGCTTTACCCTTGTTTGGATAGTTGTTATCTTCTAGGTGTTTTGAGTATTTTTAATTTCTATTTTTCATAATACTTGTTGATAACTGGTACTTTAAAATTCTGTATCTGCATTCTTCTCTGTCCTGTTAATCACATGGCTCACAGTTTAGAAGATGACTTTCAAACAGTAGTGGCATTGTAGCACTGATGATCTAAGGATACATGCAGGTCAAATTTATAAGGAAATGTTGTATCTTATGCTAGCTCTGCTGACATAGAAAAGAAAGGAGACCTTTTAGATGCACTAATCCTTCTTCAAGCTACAGAAATATGCATTTATACAAGTAAGCACTGTAAATCTGAGAGATTGTCTCTTGGGTAAGTAATGCAAGTTCAATAGTGTATTATGTTTTGAGGGGGTGGGGTTGGTTTTATTTTCTCCTTTGAAGATTAGTTTTTTAAATTTAACTCTTTCCATAGAAATGCCCCTAATCCTGTGCAACAGCAGCCTGTGTGTGGCAGAGAAGAAAAATTGCATTAGTCAGCTTTGGTGTTGAATTTCTTGAGTATTTTGTTGGATTGTTATAACCATATTCATATATAAATATGCTAGGCTTTCATTGCCTTTTCATTGGGAATGGAAGCAAATAAGAGAGCCGATGAGTTGTCAGGTGGAAACCATCTTTCATGAAAAGTGTATGAATAGTATTGATTTTCTTAGTTTGTACTTCTGGACATAAAGTAATAGATTGAAATGAATCATTCAAGCTACTGTGCTATTTCTCTTTACTCTCTCCCCTCACATGCACACCTTTTTTTTTCCAAAACTGGTTTACAATTGACCTTAACTTTAATGTCTTTTTTCTTTTAATTTTGGAAGAAGACACTTGAAAAATGTTAAGCAAAATTTTCCAAACTTTTTGAGGGCAGTTTACAAATGTTATTGTCAATAGTTCAAGTGAGTATATGTGTGTCCACACCTAAATAATGTGATTTTCAGTTATATTCATTAAACTAAAATAGCTTTTGAGTTTTATTGAAGGTGATGCTACTATAGTAGCTTATTAGTAGCTTAGTATAGCTTAGTAGCTATTCTATTGCTTAGAAAAAGTCACATCATACGTAACCTATTACATATTTTTTAAAATATACCACTATTGTTGAACAAGGACATCTTTAAAAGCAGATACAGGTTTTCTTATGGTCTTGTTTATTCCTGATCTGTTCCTTTTTTTTTTTTTTTAATTCCCATGGACAAATAATCACTTAGAAGATGGATGTCTTCTCCAGTCACTGTCTATCTGCATAATAATTTCAGACAATACTTTTCATTATATTTGTGAAACGTTTTCCTGTAAACTTGAAACCTGAGTAGGCCCAAGAGCAGCACAAAAGCAATAGAGACAATTATTCATAAAATATTTTGTTTATACTATAAAGTAACTTTGGAGTTATGTTGGCTTTCTCTTTGGGATGACTACATAAATGCCTATGCCATCAATGTCCTTTAAGGATTGTTGAGGCAGTGGAAATCTAAGTCTTCTAAACAAAACAACTGTAGAGAAATCCAGAATTCTATACATAGGATAGCTGTTTAGTGCCCTAGAATGCTAGACAATGTGTTAACTTTTCTGGTTCTCCTTCAGACAGAAGCATTTTGTGAACCAGTTCTGAAGTTCAGGATATGTAGTGAAGAGTGTTGGCATTGAAAATACGTCTTCTTCACTAAGTTGTCTTTCTCTCTTACTCTGTAGACTTGAGGCAAATTTAAAGGAAAAGTGGTAATCTTCATGGAAATTCATGCTGAATTTTTCATTAGAATAATTTTATTGTTTAATAAATCAAAGGAGAAACATTTAAATAAGAGGTTACAAACTACATCTCTGTATGTACATATTTCTTTTTTAAAAGTTTCTCCTGTACTTCTGGTGTCTCTTGCCAAAAGGAAAACATTTGCAGCTGTGTTTATCTTCTAGCCATCTCCCATTTCTTTTTTCTTAAATATTCTTGTATGAACACTAATAACTCTAATATAGTTTCTAATAAGCATCTATACAAATAGAGTGTTACATTTCAGCATAAAAATGTAGGCTTTAATAGTAATAGAATCAGTTCTTTTCCTTTCTTTCCTGTATGCCCCTTGTATTCCCCCCCCCCCCGCAGTCTGAAAGTCAGATTTGGGGCACATTGTTAAAGTAACTGGGGCCAGCTTAAGTCTTGTTCCCTATAAACTGTACCTGTTCATAAAAGTACAAGAAAGCATAATTGCTGCTGATACCAACCTGCACATTTTCACCAGCATGGTATTATTTTTAAGTTATTTGCATGACTATATCGGTGGTAATCATAGATGATAATTTTTGATTTGCAGTAGTTGTATGATAATGAACAGAGTGCTTCTCTTGGATACTGCATTTGAGATATTTCATGATCTGGTTTTAGGAGGTTTTATATGATTTGATCAATTACATTATATGGTGATACATTTATTCTGTGTAGAGTTCATATGTTTGGAGCACAGACTGTAAGTCAAAAGCAATACATTTTAATCAGTTTTGAGCAAGTGACTACCTTGTTTCACCAACATAAAATTAGAATAACACACTCCCTTACTTCTTTACACACAGCAATGCTTAATTTATTAGTAAACTTATGCAGTTTAAGAATTGCCAACAAAGGTGATGATGCCCAAAACAGTTGTGTAGAAAGCGTGCTAAGTAGTCAAATGCTCAATAAAATTGGAAATTAATTAATGGTGTGGAATCCTAGTTTACGAGCTATAATGATTAATATCAGAGAAAAGACTGGTTCTCTACTTCAGTAAACACAGCGCTGCCTTGTAATAAGATAGAGGATCTGACTAGCTCAGGAACCAGACTCTAGGTGGAACGGCCTCTAAGTGAGATGCTCTACCCTCTATCTACTTTAAGTGCCAGCAAAAGCTGGTTCACACCAGTAGGGAAAAATAACTGCCTTCACAAACTTGAGTACAGCAGTTGATGAGAAGGACCTTGTGCTGCTTAGAACTATTGAGTAATTTGCATCATTATGGACAAAGAATAATTTTCCGGGAGTAATCAGATTTACTGAGTTGAACTTCAAGGCATAGGTCAGTCACATGGAGTTTGAAGTATCAGCATATGAAGGACAGTCTCTCATAAATATATAATTAAATTATGTGCAATGAAATTAAAATACTGAAGTAGATCATGCAAGCATGTTTGATTCCTATTGGCCAGCCTGTTGCAGAAATGTTTTGTTCAGTGTTTGGGTAGAAATCCATGAGTTCAGTGGTTTTATTTGATTCAGTAAATGGATCCTGAGAGTGCTCTATAGCAGAGTGCTATGTATGTATCTCTTCTTGTATTTATAAAATGTTTGTATTCCACATCAAATGCTTATATCATTCATTACCTGTGTATTTGAGATGGTGAACATAATTTTAAAAGTTATTCATCATGATCATATTTATCAATATATGTGTGTATATACATTCTTGAGGCTATGCATATTTATGATGGTTTTAGCTAGAGATCAAGGGTACCTTGAATTGTGAGGAAGAGTTCATCTGGGAATCAACAGACTGGAGAAAACAGTCAAATTGCCAGTAAAAACTTGTCTGTGATATGGGATTGTCTTAACAGTCTCATACCAGTCAAGTTAGAAGTGAAGAAAAGTAGAGTTGTATATGGAGCCTTTGACATTTGCCAACTTGAAATCTCATTGTCAGAAAAAGCGTTGCCAGTTAGAATAAACAAAAAGCCTTTTTCAGGACTGATAAAATGTTTTGGAAATGGCAGCTACATTAAAGCTTCCACATCACAATGAATTCAGAAAAAGCTCTTTTTCAGGACTAAGGAGGAGATTCAAGTTGTCAGCAGCCAGTCTGAGTCTGGCAAACAATGTAAAGCACTTAGGGCTAGGGAACTTTAATTAGGACTCTCTTCAGGCTAAACAAAAGTTCTTAGTCTTCATCCTTGATAACTCGCTGATTGGCTTCTGTTGTACTGACAAATATTGATATTAACTTTGACAAGAGTTTGTGTATGTGTGCCGTTCAATCAAGCCCTATATTGTTATCCGAGTAAAAAGTTCAGTCTTGTTGGGTGCAATGGGTAATGTGGGTGATATATTGCAGCAATGGCTCAAAACCAAGATTACTGAACTGTTTTTTTGTATTGTGTGGGTGCTTTTATATAAAAGAGCCTTCAAGTAATAACTCCCTTTAGATTTTATCTTTTCCTTACATCAAATTCATTGTGTATAATTTTGCACTAAAGTTTATTAGCCTCATGATATGAACTGATCTTGGAAAGTTTTGCAGATAGATCAGGAGTGTTATTATAATGTATTAGTTTCAGTGTCAAAAAAGTTTTTAAAAATATAATTTGGTTCAAAAGCATGCTCTTGTGGCTTGAAGAATTAATTAGAAATATATACTAACCACTGGTATACTATAAAATGAGGTGTATTATTTATGAAATGCATTAGAATTTGATCAGGAATATTTTAGAAACAGTGGTTTTGTACTTTGATCAAAGTCTGATTATTTTAACCTTGAGTGAAATTGTTCATTTTTTTTTTTCTTAGATTGCAAGGGAAGATCTCTGTTTTCCTAGAAATGACTCTGTTTTTTATATTTTGTCTCAACTCTTTTCTCAGTGTATGTCATGTATACATGATGGTGAGGCTAAAATTTCATATTTAGTACTTTCTTCTTACATACAGGAAGCACACTTTTTTTTTTTTGAGAATAAAGGGATAAATCCTGTTACTGAGTTGTTACCATATCTGTTACCACTAGTGGTAGAAATGAGATATACCGCAATTGACTAATCAGTGAAAACAGATGTTTGACTATACTAAATCTATACTACTGCAATTACCTACACAGATGAAACACTATTTAAAATTACACAAATAACTCCCTCTCTAGGCACATTCAGAACCTGCCTGGATGAGTTCCTGTGTGAACTGTTCTAGGTGGCCTGTCTTTGGCATGGGGTTGGACTAGGTATCTCCAGAGGTTACTTCCAACCTTAATGATTCTGTGTTTCTGTGAAATGTTATATTAAATCCCAAACTTTAAATACCTACATTATTTGAAGTAGCTTTTTGTTTTAGAGATACTATTTAATGAATTTGTCATATTTGTCAAAAATTAATTTGTCATAAACATGAAGCAATGCAGGTCCTTTTTTGGAGGTCTGTTTTCCAGTGATTTTTGTGATCTTAGTCCTCTTATGAAAAGTATGTAAGTTCCTCCAGTACAGAGAAAGCTCTTGAAAGCTCTTACCATTTAAAAATGTAAATAATGCTCTTATAAGGATGTTTCGGCTTTAAAATCCATATGTGTTTTATCTGCAGATTTCAATTCCTTTGTCAGGAAAAGCAGCATAAAATTAAGAATAACAAGAGAACTTCAAGACATACTTTGATCTATTTAAAGCCTTTTAGATCAGCAACTAACAAAAGTAGCTTCAATTATATTTCTCTTGTTCTGGGAGTATTTACTTCTGGTACTTCTTTAGACCAAGATGCTAGAAAAATTCCAATTCTTACTAGAATTTTTTTTTTTTTGTAAGTTAGTCTGCTTAAGGTAATGCAATGCCTTTAGAAATCTGTAGTTGTAGTCTCTTTTCTTGTTTTATTCAGCTGGTCTTTTTAGGATCTGCCCTCTATGCTTTTCTAGTGTAGGATTTCTTGACTTTGATCTGGGTTTTTTGGTTTGGTTTGGTTTGGGTTTTTTTATGCGTGGCATCATACTTTCATAGTTTAATTTTTTTCATGTTTTTTACTTCTTTCTTCTCTGTAAAGAAAGCTAATAGCTAGTATGTAATCAATCATCTTTGGGCCTCACTAAGATTGGTTTTGAAACTAATGGGAACCATTGGACTTTGGACTAGTCCTTTTGTATTTCTGTTTTCAGTGACAAATGAAGTGAAAGCTTTTCTTCTCCTGCAGTCCATCTGTGCTGTGTTTGGGAGCATTGTGCTAGTAAATCAAGGACTTAGAGGGCCTTTGAGTTGGCAATATTGAGTAATTCATGGAGGAAGTTCTTGTGTTGAAGCTGATGAACATGTCAAGCACTATTTGCTTGGATTTGCGCTATTTCCAGTCCCAACTGAGAAGATATAGAAGATCGAGAAGATATACAAGATCAAGAAGACATAGAACATTATCAGCACAAAACTTCTTTTATCATTTAGCTTTCACCTCCACCCACAATAGAACAATGGGTGCTATGCCATCTTTCAATTCTGGTGTTAAGCAGAGAAATGCTGTCTCAGTTGTGGTAGAAGAGCTCAGCTCCAGTCTATGTAGAATGCTTAATTACATTACAGACAGTGTCTAATGCTGTGAGATTCCATATCATCCAGGATATAACATGTTTATATTTCCCAACTGATTTCCAAAATAAATAGTAACTACCTCAGATTACAAAGAACTGCTGTAGTGTTTAACTGCAACAGGGGGGAAAATAAAACAAAAGAAGTTATGCAGTCACTCACCACCTCACATTGGTAAACCCATGTCCAGGTAGATCCTGAGCAAAAAATGACTAACATGCCTAAACCCACCTCCTTGCTGCCTAATTGGGCTAGGCATAATGTTATATGGCATAGCATATCTTCTTAGTTAGTTAGGATCATCTGTGTGGTTGTGCCTCCTCCCCAACCCTTCGTGCACACCCGATCTTCATTGTGGAGGCAGAATGAGAAATGGGGAATGACTTGATGCTGAGCAAACACTGTTCAGCAATAGTTAAAAGATTTGTGTGTTGTCAGTACTGTTTTGGTCACAAATCAAAAACACAGCACTATGTAAGCTACATATGTAAGACCTAGTACAATTTCCTACTTCCCCGTTCTTTACCCCTGCCGTAAGTTTTGAATTTTAAAATGCTCTCTCCAAAGCCAAAAAAGATGATCAGGTTGAGAAAGGAATAAGGATAATGACCAAAGGAAAAAGTCTGTATATTTAGTATCCTAGATTGGTCAAAATCTAAATCACTTGACAGATAATTGTCTGACAAACAGTGTCTTTGATGTTAAGCTTTAGTGAAGTAGAAAGTTCCTTAGCTTCTCCCTAACAGTCTTTGGGTGGTCTCTTGCCTGAGCACCCTCTCACCCTGCTGAAGTTTTTTTTTCCATGTGACACACAGAGTACAACCAGTTACACACCACTTTCTCTCTGAGTTCCCGGGGAGAGAAAGGAAGGCAGAAAGAGAATAAGAGGGAGCTAGAGCAGCCAAATACAGTTTAAAATAAACAACTTCTAAATTAAAAAGAATGTTAAATACAGATCATCTGCTCAAACCATGACAGCAGATTTAATTCCTTCCTCCCTCTACCTGATGGAGATGCGCCTGCAGGGCTTGCATCAATTACCTGTCGACATGGAAAATGATTGATGAGCTGCCTCAGGCACTGGAGTGTACTTTGTCAACCACTCATAATTTATACATCTTATCTCTGCCAGAACAAAAGACAGGACAGCATGCACGCTGAAAGACGGGGAGGGGGGAAAGGGGGAAAAAAGAAAGAAAAAAAGGCTGTTTGGGTTCCAGTATGTAGCGTGAGCTGATAACATTGATGGCTATCTGTTTGCTCCCACATCAGACATCTCCTGGCATTTTCTACTGCGGCCGCTTCAGTTTTCCATTCCCTGCTGGAAGATGCTGACATAGAAAGCATGGAGTAGTTTAGAGTTACATTTTAATTACACTACTATCTACAAGATTGTCTGGAGCACTGATGTTTGCTCTGACCTTTTGTTTTAATCAGCACTCTCAAAGCATGCTGTTAACCACAGTGACAGAGATTGATAATTTATACAGTGGGGTCTTCTTATAAAGCTTTCATTTAGAACCAATATGGAAATCAGATACTTTGACATTCAGGCATCAGTTTAGAATGTACTTTATAGGTGAGTCTTACAGTAACATAGAAACAAAATTTGAACTTTAACCTCAAATTGTAATCAAACCCCAAATAATATTTTTTTATTATTTTGGTGGGGATAAAATATTTCTTAGAGGTTCTTGAAGCACTTTCAATCACAGTATTTATTCAGTACTTGCTAAGAAATACGAGATAATCCTCATATTCTAGTCTAACTTTTTAGGAATAGCTATATTATTTACCCGGGAAAGGGCTTATTTGACTGCCAACCTGAGACGGTGTGAACAAGGCTTAGTTCCAAAACGCATGCTATTTACTGTCATTCAAGTGTCTCAAATTGAACAGCAAAAATCTCTATGGGTTTTGAAATTTTTATTTTCTAGTTTAATATCTTAATGAAATTTAATGTGATCATTTGTCTCCCTGGACAAGATATGCTATTCTACCTCTTCAAAGTCTGCTATGCTGGGAACAAAAAAGTCTTTTAGGTGTATTACTCTGTGTTTGCTTGGAAAATTGTACTGAATTTGACTACAAGTCATATTCATCCTTCTGCATGATTATAAGCATCCGTGCTGTTCTGAACCTACATATATGGTACTAGTGAAGGATTAAAGAAACAGGTTAATACAAAAGAAATCTGAGAAGAAAATTTCATGATACAATATTGTGGAATATTGGAAGTTTTAGTAAATGCTGTGCGCTACAGAGTTCTGTGGTATATCAAGTCCAGTGCTAGTATACTGGTAAGATTAGTTTGTATAGTCATATTTTCAGGTGC
This sequence comes from Pezoporus occidentalis, assembly GCF_034315485.1. NCBI lineage: Eukaryota > Metazoa > Chordata > Aves > Psittaciformes > Psittacidae > Pezoporus > Pezoporus occidentalis. The sequence goes on along the minus strand of NW_026912951.1, from coordinate 307,820 downwards.
TTCTCTTGTCCTCTGTTGTCATCTTACTGTTTTAGAGGCAACTGCGCAGACTTGTCAGGATGTTTTCCAGATTTTTAAGAAATATTCAGCTTATGTGTACTTTTTTTTCTGACACTGTGTTTCAGCATGTCTGAGGAGTTATGAGGCATCTTGAGACCAGTTTAGTATAGAAGCTGTTGGTCTGTAGCTCAGCATTTGAAGAATTATAGAGTGTAACAAAAAGCTTCTGGATAGAGACATAATTTTCTCAGTAATAGTTTTACTTTACACAGTGAAATTGTGAGCAAAGCTTTCAACCAAATCTATTTTGTCTGTTTTTTAAGTTAAACTGCTCCAGTACAGTTTTCTTCCTTTTATCATGTTACAAATCCAACAATGTATCAGGCTACCAAGTCACAAAGAATTAAATTAATTACCACAAGCCCAAACCTGCAGTCATGCATGGACTTCAGAAACAATTAAGTATACACAATAGCCGCTGGTTGTTTAATTCAAAATTGTTCAAAATGCTATTTAGTTGTATCAATAGAGTTGCTAGAAAAACATGACTGTATGTCCCCTAACTAAATAGAAGACTTTTCTTTTCCTGAAAACAGCGCATCTGTGTTTTTGCTTCCATGTTACCAAAATAGACCTAAAATTCAGAATTGATAAATGCAATAGCAAACAAGAAAGAGACTGTATTCTAAGATTGACACTGTGACCTTGCATAGTGACATGCCAAACAGGTTTAGCTATAGAATATGAGAAACTGGGATGAAAGGAAACAAATTAAGAGTTTTGATCAAGCAGGTCATTTTGATTATTGCAAATAGCATTGTAACATTGCTGCAGCCCTTTTAGTGGAAATAAAATAGGAATGGCTTGCTCAACTTATTAAACCTATGAGACTATGAAGTGGTGAGACTGAAACTTACTTTTGCCCAAGTCCTGAGCAGTTGTAATCTTGCTCTGCTTATGTTTCAAGCTGAGAAAAAGCTATTAAATGTGGTCAGTGTGAGCCTCGGCCTGTGAATCCAGCTTATTAGCAGGATTTATTAGGTTCAGTATAGTACAAGAGTAATATAGATGTATGACATTTTTTGGTTCTGTGTGGACTGGGTAAGTTCTTTTCTGTCTTTAATGCAGTATGTAAGCACATTGAAGTCTTGTTTAGAGAGGGAAAGTCCTGAAAATCCTAGAACTAACATGCACTGATCAGTATGAGACAGAATTTCATACAAGATTACTTTGAGAGACAAGCATATATATTGCAAAGGCAGTTTAAAGAGACAGCCATTTGCAATCAGTGGGGGCAAGAGATTCAATGTGGGACAAACACTTGTTTCTTCGTGTGCCCATCAACCTATTATATGACTTTGCACAAGATATTTATATCTGTGCTTTATGCTATTTTCTGTCTTGTCATATTAGGTTGTATTCTGTTCGAGGCAGGGCCTGCATGTTATTATGTGATTGGGAAGACCCCAGTACTGGTGGTATCTGACCTTGGATAAAGCATGCAGGTGATTTTTTTATATGAATGAATAACAATAATGGTGTCTTTGGGTAATAGGAACTGCACTGCTGCTGTTATGTATGACAGATCAGTAGCTATCATCTAAGAAAAAGAAAAAGGTCAAACAGCTTTGTGAAAATCTTGTCTAATTGCTAGCGTTATTGCTACTAAGCTGTGAAAATAGCACCTTTGTTTCATTTTTGTACTCTTTCATCCTTCTACACAGCAGTCCTTCATTTTGGGCGTAGACTAACTTATTCGGAAGGCAATATTCTTTGCCAGGTAATACTATACTTATGACTTATTATAAGAGCCTATGTTCATATCCAGCTTCTGTGAATGGTGTTTTAGAGCTGTGTGGTACACCTTCCCATAGTTACCTCTCTGTTTTCCTGTACTCCTGCCCCTCCTACCTTCTCCCCATTTCTCCTCAAGCCCACATCCACATCCCATTCTCTGTGGTAAACCAGTTCTCATAGATGTCTGAAACAGATTTATTTATTTATTTATTTATTTTTAAAAGTGTCCTCACTTTGTTTTTAAGTATTTTATTTCTTCCTAGTACTGAGCTGCATTTTTTTCTGTTGTTTTGTTTGACAGGCTGCTTGTAGATAGAACAGTTTTCCATAAGGGATTGAAATCATACATCAAATGTATTGTTTTTTATGTAAGCCACTTGAGAACAATGAAAGCAGTTCCTGGAACCCAAATACCATTACAAATAGATTTATTGTAGTATGTTTTCTCCCACCTTTTTCTAGAAGTTATTACTTTAATCTTAAGAATTTATGTAAGTAGGCTTGTAGCCTTTATATGCTTTGTGCATTCACTTTTGAGACTTTTTAGCTATTTAGTGGTGTGGTGTTTAAAACAAGTGTTATCAAGGAAATAATTTCAGCTTTACATCATTTTTTTTTTTTTTTATATTTCCCTCTGAATGCTACATATAAAATAGCCAGATGGTAATATAAAAGAGTTATAGTAAATGTCATGGAAACTTATCTTCACATTGCCCTTCGCTTGGTATGTTCATCTCAACCTACAAACACCAAGAAGAGATAAAGTTGTAATATCCCTTTGTCAGAAAATTATATAGAATTTCAATGTCTTCAAACTTTAAATGTATCTAAGAAAAAAAAATACTAGAAATATGTGCAATTAAAGTCTTTCCAGCATTTGTAAAAAAGAGGAGAAATGCTTTTAAACTGCTCTCCTCTCCTAAGCAAGAACAAAGCTATTTTGAAGTGAAAATAATTCCCAAACTATAATTATGACAAACTAGATCAGATGTTCCTAAGGGAATAAATCTTTATTTTTCTGTCATTTTAATATTGCGCCTAAATCAAATCTCAAAGGGGGAGAAAGTTATTTACATATTATTGTCCCAGAATTTAATACATTCAGTAAGCATCAAAGTGGAACAACTCGTTTAAGTTAGAGCAATATCTGAAATGCTTTAGTCATCATACTAGATGAACTAGAGTCTTGATAGTTTTTATTTGTCTCCTGGTTCCAGAGGATACAAGATTGCTAATTATTCATGAGATGTATTTGAAGTTCACTGTGTTGATAGGTGAAAAACCTACTGATTAGATAGTTGTTATAAAATGTGGTGTGTTTCCCCAGCATTCTTACATTTGTCCAGTCCCAATGGCCATATGCATTAAAATGGTGTCAGATGGAGTTGTTAACAGATCCTCCATTTATTTTAGGTGAGCTATTGGAAAAAATGCAGTATTGATGAAGCTGACAATACAATAGAAATGTGACGTTCTTCTTGGGCATTCAACTGATGTCCAAAAGTACTGGAGGTAATGTAAATGGCAGGCTGTGAAGCCATACTCATTGATGTTAACAGACACAAGATTATTAAGCCACTCTCAGTTGCCATCTACAGGAGGTGGTTACGTTCTTTCACGTTATAACTTTATACAGATTGATGTGAAGAAATTGGAGAAGTAAATATCTCAGTGAAAAAATAACAGAAATGATCAAATGAAGAAGAAAAAAAACAAACCATGAAAACAAATTAAGGAGCCTGAAAAAGCCAAAATTGTAGCTGTGTTGAACTAGACTGGTAATCAAAATGCTGTGATTGAGCAGTGAGCAATTTCCTGCTGTCTAGGGCTGTCCTTACCTTCTCTGTGAGAGTGGCACAAAATTAATTGTTGTATTTCAGAAATGCATTTCTTGGGAAGAAGAAAAAGGCTATTTTACTTTATGGATCTAGTTGTCATATAACACCATTAAAGTCTGCTGAAGTGATCTCAGTTTTTCTGTTAAGTAACCCTATGCCTTGAAGTCTACGGTATATATTTTAGTTAAAATTTGGAAGGAAGTAAAGTGCAGGTTTAATGCTAGTCTCACTCCTGCATTAACAGGCACTGAAATATATTTAAAGAAAAAAAGAGACACTTTTGCTGAATTTCTTAAATTAGTCTTGAAAACAAATGACATTGGACTGCAAAAAGCAAGAGTGTACTTTCTGCTTGTTTGATGACAGCTCCTTTGAACTTGGTTCATGAGGAAATCGAAATGATACCTAACTGTACCTAAGTGATTCTACTACCTTGTATTGTAGGGTTGATAGATATATAGAGATCTATGTTTTGATAATTTTTCTTTTTTGCTTTCTGAAGATGGCCAAGAGAGACATTTTTCTTTGTTCGCTCAAGAAAATTTGGATAGAACGTACATGCCTGTAGTTAGCATGATCACTTTTGTGGAAGTAACTCTGTATTTCTGTTCGTATAATGGCTTTTTCATTCGATTTTCATTTTTGGTGTCTCTAGTTTCTACTTTAGAGAGTTGCAGGACCCAGCATCCATTGTCTCTTTATTGTGATGCATGCAAGGAGAGCAGTTTTAACCTTCCAATCTAACACATAAAAAAATTGGATTGCACATTTGAAGTAGAATGAAAATGATGCATAGGGAAGTAGATCATTTTATAGGCTACTGTTCTGTTTTGTAGAATGATAAATAATGATGTAAAATATATTTTCCTTTGCATGTTTAAATTGCTTAGTGTACGTAACCGAATTTAAAATAAATTCAAAAATGAGTGCTCAGCCTTGCTGAAGGACTTGGAGAACTGCTTTATTCTTACTGTCTTCTAATAAATAAGCTGCTATGAATACAGTGTCTTGTTTAGATCTTAAATTTTAATTGGAATTTTGCAGATTTAAATTTAATCTGGGCACCATAAGAAGAGTCTATGCTGCCACTATTTGTCTACTAAGTTTCAAGTGACTGATTTCTTCTTACCATTCCCCATCAGTTTTCTATACCTTCCCAAGAGCCAGCTATACTATATAAACTGACTAATTTCTTTAAGTATATAAACTTGTACTTGAGTTTGGCTTTGATGGAGTTAAGGTTTTTTTTTTTGGATTTGTGACTAAGGCAGTGTTGATAGCACAGCACTGTTTTGGCTGTTGCTGAACAGTGCTTGCACAGCACTGAGGCTTTCTGTGTTCACCAGACAAGTAGGCTGGGAGCTTGCAAGGTATTGGAGAGAACATAGATGGAAGTAAACTTTACAATGAAATCAGTAGCATCAATTAATCCAATTGATTGGATTTAAAAACTATGAAGAGATATTATGACTCCATCAGAAAACACTGTTAAATCTATTAATTCTTCCCTGCATGTGCACTTTGCCAAAGCATGTGGTGTTAGATCGAATTACATTTTTTCTAAGAAAATGTTTACTTTGCAGGTGGTGCTTTTTTTTTTTTTTTTTGTCTTTGGAGTGACTCAAGTTAACACAGGTTGCTTATTCTAAGTTTAGCAAACTGACAATGGAGGTTATAGATCAATAGAGAGTGTTATGGGATTACTAAATAAGTAGTAATAAGTTTCTATTCACTTTTCCTGTTATTTTCAACTACATTCTCATATAACTATTGTAAGTACTGAGGATTGATGCTTGTATGCATTCTTTGGTAGCAATATTGCCTAGCTGTTTTAAGAAGGGCATTATTTGGTTTATATATGTGTGTACACATACATATATGACAGTGTTGTGACAGCGTAAATTAGCATCAACAACCTTTGGGCACTTTTCTTAAATACAAGTCAATTCCCTTCACTGGACACAGTGACTCTTCTCATAAATTCTTTTACTCATAAAAAGACGCATGCCTGAGTTAACAAGAATAAATATATGTGGCAAAAAGAAGGTTTTGTTTGTTCCAGAGATTTGAATGCTTGACAGTGTAGATGTGGCATAAATGTAATGGGTTTCACTTTATTTTATTTGCTTTTAGAGTGCATGTCACACTTGATTGTCATTTTTAAAGATTCATCTGTGAGAGGATGATAGTAATGTTAGGGTAATGTCACAGCCTGAAAAATCAAGGAAGGCCTTTCCAGTCTTTATTCATTTAAGTACATCCCACCCACTGGAAGAGGTATTGACTAGACCATAGAATCACAGAATAGTTAGAGTTGGAAAAGACCTTAAGATCATCCAGTTCCAGCCCCCCTGCCATGGGCAGGGACACCTCACACTAAACCATGTCACCCAAGGCTCTGTCCAACTTGGACTTGAACACCGCCAGGGATGGAGCATTCACAACCTCCCTGGGCAACCCATTCCAGTGCCTCACCTCTCTTACAGTAAAGAACTTCTTCCTTATATCCAATCTAAACTTCCCCTGTTTAAGTTTTAACCCATTACCCCTTGTCCTATCGCTACAGTGCCTAATGAAGAGTCCCTCCCCAGCATCCCTATAGCCCCCCTTCAGATACTGGAAGGCTGCTATGAGGTCTCCATGCAGCCTTCCCTTCTCCAGGCTGAACAGCCCCAACTTTCTCAGCCTGTCTTCATACGGGAGGTACTCCAGTCCCCTGATCATCCTTGTGGCCCTCCTCTGGACTTGCTCTAAAAGCTCCGTGTCCTTTTTATGTTGAGGACACCAGAACTACACACAAGACTCCAAGTGAGGTCTTACGAGAGCAGAGTAGAAGGGCAGGATCACCTCCTTTGACCTGCTGGTCATGCTCCTTTTGATGCAGCCCAGGATACGGTTGGCTTTCTGGGCTGCAAGTGCACACTGCCGGCCCATGTTCATTTTCTCATCAACCAACACCCCCAAGTCCTTCTGTGCAGGGCTGCTCTGAATCTCTTCTTTGCCCAACCTGTAGCTGTGCCTGGGATTGCTCCCACCCAGGTGTAGGACCTTGCACTTGTTATGGTTAAACTTCATGAGGCTGGCATCAGCCCACCTCACAAACGTGTCAAGGTCCCTCTGGATGGCATTCCTTCCCTCCAGGGTATCAACCGAACCACACACCTTTGTGTCATCAGCAAACTTGCTGAGAGCACTCTCAATCCCATTGTCTGTGACACTGACAAAGATGCTGAACAAGACTGGTCCCAACACTGATCCCTGAGGGGCACCACTCATTACTGGTCTCCAACTGGACATTCAGCCATTGACCACAACTCTTTGTGTGCAGCCATCCAGCCAGTTCTTTATCCCCCGAGTGGTCCATCCATCAAATTGATGTCTCTCCAATTTAGAGACAAAGATGTCGTGTGGGACAGTGTCGAACGCTTTGCCCAAGTCCAGGTAGATGACATCAACTGCTCTACCCCTGTCCATCAGTTCTGTAGCCCCATCATAGAAGGCCACCAAATTGGTCAGACAGGATTTCCCTCTAGTGAAATCACACTGGCTGTCACCAACCTCGTTATTGTTTTTCATGTGCCTTAGCATGCCTTCCAGGAGAATCTGCTCCAAGATTTTGCCAGGCACAGAGGTGAGACTGACTGGTCTGTAGTTTCCTGGGTCATCCATTTCCCCCTTCTTGAAAATGGGGGTTATATTTCCCTTTTTTCAGCCATCGGGAGCTTCACTGCTGTGATTTTCTGAATATGATGGCCAGTGGCTTCGCATTTGTCAGCTCCCTCAGGACCTGCAGATGGGTTTCATCAGGTCCCATGGACTTGTGTACGTTCAGGTTCTTAAGATGGTCTCAAACAAGATCCTCTCCTACAGTGGGCCTAAGGTCTTCATTTTCACAGTCCCTGCAGCTGCCTTCCAAGACTTGGGTGGTGTGGTCAGAGCCTTTGGCAGTGAAGACCGAAGCAAAGAAGTCATTCAGAACCTCAGCCTGCTCCAAACCCAGGGTAGCCAGTTCTCCTGATAGCTTCTGGAGGGGGCCCACATTGTTCTGAGTCTCTCTTTTATTCACTACGTACCTATAGAAACCCTTCCTGTTATCCTTAACATCCCTAGCCAAGTTTAATTCTAACTTGGCCTTAGCTTTCCTAACCTGGTCCCTAGCTTCCTGGACAGCATCCCTGTACTCTTCCCAGGCTGCTTGTCCTTTCTTCCACCTTTTATAAGCCTCTTTTTTTCCTTTGAATTTTCCTCAGCAGCTCCTTATCCATCCAAGGAGGTCTCCTGGCTCTCCTGATGCACTTTCTTCTAGTAAGGACGCAACACTGGAGCTTGTAGTAGGTGATCCTTGAATATTGAACAACAGTCTTGGGTTCCCTTGCCCTCTAGGGCTATATCTCGTGGAACCTTCCTAAGCAGGTTCCCAAAGAGGCCAAAGTCTACTCTCTTGAAATCCAGGGCAGTGAGCTTGCTGCATGCTCTTCTCACTGTCCTGAGGATCTTGAACTCGACCATCTCATGATCCCTACAGCCAAGTCTGCCCTGGAGCATCACGTTTCCAACGAGCCCTTCCCTGTTGGTGAGTACAAGGTCAAGCATGGCACCTCTCCTTGTTGGCTCCTCTATTACTTGCAAGAGGAAGTTGTCTTCCACACAGTTGAGGAACCTCCTGGATTGGTTGTGCTGGGCTGTATCGTCCCTCCAACAGATACCAGAGTGGTTGAAGTCCCCCATGAGGACAAGGGCCTGTGAGTGTGAGGCTGTTCCTTTCTATCTATAGATGACCTAGTGTGTCTCCTGTGCCTCTGCCTTCTGTGATTCTGTGAGTGATACAGCAGTACAGGACATCAACAATGAGGTTATTGGCAGTTGCAGAAAAACAGGGCACTAAAAATGCCTGCACATCCTAGATGTGGATATATGATTACATGTGGCAGTTACCTGTAAAGATCACACTTGAACACTGGAAGATTACTTATTTCCCTCCTGATGGTCCCCCAGGAAAATACAGCTTTCACTATTGAAGTTGATACCTCTTAGTTACTCAGATGATTGGTTTTCATTGCATTCCTAAAGTAAAACAATATGTTGGCATGTGTAAGAACTGATACAGAACACTTCCTTAAGTTATCTTTCTCCTCTTAAGACATCTGGAGAAGAACACTAACCTCTTCCTCCCCATCTCAGTTAAAATGTTGCATCAAATCTTTTTAAAGAAACTGGAACTAGCAAGAGAGGAAACTGTTTCTGAAAGGTATTATACATTAAAATAAAATCGTTGATATTCAATCAGAACTGAAATTGAAACTTGGAAGGCTCAGGCAAACTCTACTGTTTCTTTTATATATAGCACATTCTGTATTTTGAGATATATACCAAGAAAGATTTTAGCTCAGAGTATATATAATCCATCTGGAGCTTTCAGAGGAATCTAGAGCAGTTAGCTACTCAAGTTTAATTGGAGCTTTGACTTTGAATTGATTCATTTCTAAAAAATATACTAAATAAAATAATTATTCTGACTGTCAAAGTGTGATTGATTATTTTATTTTATTTTATTTTATTTTATTATTTTATTTTATTTTATTTTATTTTATTTATTTTTCACACAGGAAATAACATTAAAAAAAAACTGAGAGAAAACTTCAGAGAATTTGGGCACAGTAAGGGAGAGTTCTCTTTAGTCTCCTTTGAATGCCCTCAGTAAATTCATAAAGTTCCCACAGTGTATAAGCTGGTCCGGATATTATCAGCATATGATATTGTCGTGGTTTAAACCCAGTCAGGTAATTCGTTCGCTCACTTCCCCCCCTTTCTTGCCCTCCCCCTGCTCTCGGAGGGACGGAGAGGAGAATCAAAAGAATGCAACTCCCACGGGTTGAGATAAGAACAGTTTAGTAACTAAGGTATAACACAGATCACTACTGCTACCACCAATGATAATAATGATAAAGGAAATAACAAGGGAAGAGAATACAACACCTCAGCACCAGCCGACCGATAACTCGCCCCCCCTCAGCCCGACCAAGCTCTGATACCTCCTCCAACCCTGCAGTCTCCCAGCCCTTCCGGCTAACTCCCAGTTACATCCTGGGCATGACGTGCTGTGGTATGGAATACCTCTTTGGTCAGTTTGGGTCAGGTGTCCTGTCTCTGCTTCCTCCTGGCTTCCCCTCCTCCCTGGCAGAGCATGAGGCTCACAAAGTCCTTGGCCAAACCAAAACATCGCTTGTTATCAGCTCTGTTCCCGAGCTGAAAGTCAAAACACTGCACTGCACCAGCTACCAAGAAGGAGAAAAAATGACTGCTACTGCTGAACCCAGGACATTATCCACCCCTTATTCCATACCATTCACGTCATGCTCAGATCCCACATTTTCCATATACCATCACTCTTATCTTAGTGCATGGACCAGTCCCTATAAAGCTGCTGCGTCCATCTGGTCCATGATGTCAGGCTCCATCTCTTGTAACAGTCTTCCAGAGCAGGAGAGACTGTGTGCAGTGTTCACACTCGTGAATAACTTGGGCAATAGTGTCCATTGCTAAGTCCACCCCTCGATCGTGAGTCCATCTTTATGTTGCATGTCTGCTCTGATGGCCTGAAGTGCCATGGGCCCACCAGGCTTAAAATAATTCACTGTCCCCTTCAGCAGTTTCTGCAGCTTGTTGCTGGGGACTCCACACAGCTGCCTTCCATCTCCGATGTTTCCAAAGCACTGGAGGGGCCCAGTGGACTAGATACTTGCCCATACTGTCCCACACACCCTGCCACTCATGACTCTCCAGCCTTGGGGAAAATCTCCTGGTCCCACTATATCGTTGTCTAACCCCAGACAAGACCCAAATCTGACTCTGCTTAACTTCTGAGATCAGACAAAATGGTTGTGGGTAAAACACAGTCTGTGTGTGTGCCAACATGCTGATCCCCATCACAATCAGCAGGCAGGTCCCAAGGACACCCAAAGGCCATTCAAAACCTTCAGAACTCTCAGTTGATGCTGCTGTACTTGTCACTGGGGCTGGTGTAGCTGCTGTGCTTGCCGGCCCTCCCACCGCCAGCTTCTCTTTTCCTGAGTCCAGCTCTTCCTCCTCTGCCTTGCTGGGAAATGCTGCGTGGTCTCCTGCATCCTCCTGGGGCTCGGCGGGCGGCTTCCGGGGAATGCTCTCGGCCGTCGCGGGGCTGGGCTCGGCCGCGGGGCTCGGCTCCTTCGCGGGGCTCGGCTCGGCCGCGGGGCTCGGCTCTTCCGCGGGGCTCGGCTCCTCCGCCGCCTTCTCCCGCTGCTCGGCAGCCGCTTCCTTCCGCTCCTCGACCGCCCCGACCTCCTCCACCGGCAGCCGTCCCCTCGCGGCCTCCGGCCCCGCTCCCGCCGCCGCTTGGTCCCCGGGGCCGCTCTCCCGGGCCGGTTCGGCTGCCGCCGGCTCCCGGGGCCGCTCCCCCTCGGCTCCCCGCAGCCTCACGAAGATGGAGAGTAGGGTGAGGGCCAGGACGGTGAAGAGCAGCCGGACGGCCAGGTACAAGTCCACGGCCACGTCCGTCCCGCCCTGCTGCTGGAGCCCGCCCGTATTACAGGTCATTGCCATAAAGCACAGTGAGACAAGAACCTTAGCCCAGGCCCCATACTTGATAAACACTATCACTGCAAATACCGGCTCTACGTAAGTTACAACATTCTGAAGCTGTGAGATCAAGAGAAACAACTCTGAGAGCCAATACATCAGCATTGTGACGAGTGACTATTAATCCAGTCAAATCTGTCGTTATCTCAACCCTTCGTGCCCCACGTTGGGCGCCAAAAAAGAACTGTCGTGGTTTAAACCCAGTCAGGTAATTCGTTCGCTCACTTCCCCCCCTTTCTTGCCCTCCCCCTGCTCTCGGAGGGACGGAGAGGAGAATCGAAAAGAATGCAACTCCCACGGGTTGAGATAAGAACAGTTTAGTAACTAAGGTATAACACAGATCACTACTGCTACCACCAATGATAATAATGATAAAGGAAATAACAAGGGAAGAGAATACAACACCTCAGCACCAGCCGACCGATAACTCGCCCCCCCTCAGCCCGACCAAGCTCTGACCGATACCTCCTCCAACCCTGCAGTCTCCCAGCCCTTCCGGCTAACTCCCAGTTACATCCTGGGCATGACGTGCTGTGGTATGGAATACCTCTTTGGTCAGTTTGGGTCAGGTGTCCTGTCTCTGCTTCCTCCTGGCTTCCCCTCCTCCCTGGCAGAGCATGAGGCTCACAAAGTCCTTGGCCAAACCAAAACATCGCTTGTTATCAGCTCTGTTCCCGAGCTGAAAGTCAAAACACTGCACTGCACCAGCTACCAAGAAGGAGAAAAAATGACTGCTACTGCTGAACCCAGGACAGATATGGACTCACCAATGCATATTCAGTTGCCAGCTGAAGTTTTTTGCAATAAACAAACGCCTGAAGATTTCTTACAAAGGGAGAGCAGCTTTGATATAAGGAGTTTTGCTATGCTTTAGAAATGGGAGGGAAGAGAACAGTGTCATATGCTTCTCTTCTTACTTCCCATACTAAATATCTTTCTGTAGGGCTCATTATGAGTATTAAAAAGCACTATCCTGAATACACAGTGAAAAGGTGCAAGTTGTATTATAGTAGCTCTTGTATTACTTGATCTAACCTTACATTTGAGGATAAAACATGAATCCTTCAAAATGGAATATTTACATTGTTTTCTTTACAAGTTGCTGTCATAACTGTGGGTTGCCTTGTTGAAAACACATCTGATATTGACACCCCTCAAAAATGGAGTTACAGTTCTTTGTAAATGGAGTTTGAAGCATTATTTTGCATTGTGTCTTAGGAGATATTATGCAGTTGATGGAGAAAATTTAGATATTGTAAAGGTGGCATATATTTGATGGAAGTGAAAGTAGAAGCCTGAACAAGTTTGTTCTCGCACAGCGACATGAGGGTCTTTAGCAGAAAATGTGGACTGGTTTTTGCACGTGATCTCACATTAAGTTTTGAGCGTGTTCAATTTTCAAATCATTAAGCTGTTTATTAGAAGGGTCTGTCTTTGCCACTCATAAAGGTATCACTTCTGGACATGTTGCATTATGGTAGAGAGAAACATTTAAGTAATACAGACTGGCTTTCTGCTCCAGCTTATTTTCACAGACCTTACAGTGAGAAAATCAAGCAGTGAAGCATACAAAAGTAAGCTTTGCAGTAGGAGGATGGATGAGAGGGTAGTATTGTACAGTGAAAAAAGCATGAGCATGAAGCTTAAGGGAATATTAATGATGATTTGAGAAGATAATATCTCTACTAAAAATGTAAAATTCAATTAAAAAAGTTCTGTAGGTCAGTTATTTTTATCTAGTAAAAAGTTATACAGCAGTGTGGAGAGACTAAATATTTTTTTTTGACATTGCAAGGATACACAATATTTAATTCATAGCAATAAGAAGTTTCTATTCTCATTTTTCAGTATCAACAAGATATTTACATACTGTGGTGTTGTCATGTTAGAAGATGTAGCTACTCACGACAGTACGTACGCAGTTTTGAACTTATGACATTACAAGCTGGACGAGAAGTTATCTAATTATTCCACTTGTTCATGTGTCGTGGGGTTTTCACTGTGGTTTTCTTTTTAACATTTTCTGTACTTTACTATATATCTTATCTCTTATTAGAAGTTTATTAGACTTGTCTAGTGCATCGCGTTTGTCTAATGCAGCTGATGAAGAGAAACAGAGTACTTATGAAAATGACTATCTTTATTTCTAAAAAACACAACCAAACAACAACTCTACCTAACAAAAGAAAATGCAAAATAACTCAAAATATATATTTAATTTGACTATGTTAAAGTCAAAGTTTGAAAATGGCCCAAGCAATCAAGATGCTGGACTATACTGTGTTAATCAACTTTATTGCATGGTTTGTTTTAAAAACCATAGATTTCTTGTATCTGTAGTAATCTGTGCAAGGTAGCTGGGAATGTTCACTAGCTCTAATAAAGGGGAAAAAGCGACTATAACTTGCTTTAAATTTAAAAGCCATCACATTTTGTTTTTTTTCTTTTAAATCTGAAAGGCGTCTGTCTAAAATGTAGCCATTTGAAGAGAAGGATAAGGCCTGTCAAGCTACTTCTTCTGAGCCGCTTGTGTTAGTGCTTCATCTGCTTTGTTTGACATCTCTAAACAACTCTTTAAAAATGTCGATTTTGGCATGCTCCACAAAGGAGAACTGAAGGGTGTTGTTTAAGTTATTTGGGCCTTCTCTGTTTTTCTTTCTGTGGCATGAAAATGTACATTTTTTTTCCTCTGCCTTTCCCCCCAACAAATGTGTGTTTTAGCCTCAAATGACCCTGGCATCTTAACATGTCAGAGTGTTAATAAAGCGCTGAGGCTGTCATAATGTGGGGTTAAATAAAGTCTTCATGAGCTGTCTATTAAGCTGATTTTTTGTTTGTCACTTTCTGTAGTTTCTTTATCGATGCAGCTTGTCTTGGTTTGTGGGCAGCCAAGCAAACGGGCTTTGTCTTTGTTCACTGCTCTGTTTAATTCTCCCCCTCATTCATTAATCATCCCTTTGACTATTTATACCAGTGGCAAGTATAGCTAACACACTTAACGTTTTCCTTTGTCTCAGTGGCACTCTTTGTGCAGGCCAGAGGAGGGCTAATTATTAACTGTAAAGTGACATTAAAAACCTGTAGATAAGCATACAAATGCTGCATCCAGTGAAATGCAGCTTTTTTTTCTTGGTAGGATTTTTTTTTTTTTTTTAACCTTCAAGTGCTTGTGGCCAGATGAATTTTTCTTGCTCTGTATACTCAGAAGTTCATAGTAGCAGTGCCAATGTCTAGATAATTAATGAAGAAGCTCTGTTAAACCCAGAGTCTGCTAGTGTCAGGTTTTTTAGTTTCATTTCTCAGCTTAACTGGATAGTTTGTACCTTACCAGGCAGACACGGGGATTTAAATTGCTGCTATTTAGTTGGAGGCAGTTCCTGGAAAGGCTTCTTTGAAGAACTTATACTTGGAAAAGACATATGTTGTAGCTGTTTGAGGGAACTTGTGATGTCACAAGATCTTTCGTGCAGTAACCATTTTTGTTTGTGCTATAGTGTCTGCCTAATTCCATCACTTGCTACAGGTTTCAAACAAGATTCTGTTTTTCTGTGCCTTGAAAGTAAAGTGCTGCTCTGTGAAGTGAGTTCCAACAGATTACTACAGGATTTAGGTAATGTCACAATCAGCACTGTTAACTTGGAAGTATAAGTGGCTTTTCTGTTGACTGATGTTGCAACTGGAGCTCTGTATTCATAATTCATAATCATGAATATAACACATAGATGAGGCCATGCACATTGAGTTGATGGAGCAGTATGCGATACTGAGTTTTTACACATTGTTCAGTTCTACTGACACCTCTGCTGGCTTTGCTTTTGAGTCAAGGTAGATGAAACCTGTTTTCACATATTTATTATGTTTATTTATTTGAATGTGCTATGTCGTTATGGATCCCATCATTTCTTATAGACTGCATTTTCTTATTTGTGTTTATTGCATCAACACCACTACACAATATTGGCATTTCCGTACATTGAGAAATCTGTATTAAAAGAGAGATGAGTCCATAATTCAAATTATATCACACTGAATACTCGGTGCTGTGGTGAATATTATTTTTTTTTTTTTAAATGCCATCATTCTAATATGTCACCTTTTTCCTGGAGTGTTTCTCTCATAGAGAACATTTTTCATGCTAAAATTATTTATGAAATATCTTTAAAAAATAAATAACAATGATTTAGACGATGTCAACAGATGCACTCTGATCATCCTCTGGCATAATCAAGAGTGTTGACTCCTGTGACCCAGGGGTGACAGTTTTGATCGGCTTTGCTTTACAGTTCTCTCATCCTATGGAAGTGTGAGGCAACACTCATGATTAGCCAAGAGCCACCAGATTTCAGCTACATGCACAACATGTGCATACAGAGTATTTAAAATAATTGCAAAATTCCTAATCAATGGATTAAGCATTCCATTGATTTTTTGTTAATGGGGTTAATCAGATTTTTCACTGCGGAGCTTTTTTACCTCAGACTTAAAAGCTCAGGATATTCTGGTGTTCAGGAACCGTGTTGGAAAGCTAGGGGAATTGTTTCAAGTTCACATTTTTGGCTTTGACCTGTTATGTAGCCTTGGGCAAACGATTTAATCACTGTCTGCCTCTGTTTTCTTTCTAATTTTTTGTCTTGTCTGCTCAGCTCTTAACTTTTAAAAGTCTAGAACTGTTTTCTATTACACTTCTGTATTCTAAGGAGTGTAATCAATCATTAATATTACTAAAAATAATTTTTTGTAAAATATTAAATCTTACCAATTGTCATTATAAATATTGCTTACAGTTGCTTTGATACTAATTGCTTAGAGTTGCTTTTTTGATATTAAAATAGAGAACTGGAAACTGATAAATCTTCTGTGGTGCTTAATATTACTAAAAGGTATAGACAGAAGGTTTTGTTCTTTAAATACATCATATGGGACTAGATGATCAAGAATATGGAGGCTCATCTTCCAGTTTTGAGAAATGGCTGAGATAGAAACAGAGACACATATGAGGGGGGTGTGCTGGGGACAAAAATTGAGACACTTCTTAAATGTTTGGCTCTGAAAAGATAGTATGTATTAGAAGATGATTGGAGAAGTATAAAATGGAGGATGATTCAGTCCTAAACTAATGTATTTCATGAATAAACAATGACAGAGAAATTAAAAGCTTTTTTTTTTTTGAAAGTTTCTTAGATTTCGTCCTCTTCTGGTTCTTACTGAGTCTAATTCTATTTATGAGGTAGGAAGGAAAGCCATAAGCTTTGACTTACTTGAGGGTTTCCTTTCTTTCCCTATGTAATTATTATTTGTTTTTAACTTCTAAAAATTGCAGAACTGCACACAGTGAATTAACTCTATGTACAAAGGTTGTCAGCTGGGATTTAACTTCTCTTCCATACATCCAAATCTTTGCTTCTTTGTATTCCTTTTCAGTTCAGGCAGCCACACAGTTGTGGTATGGATATTTTTATTTGCATGGCTTTTTAGCCCAGTTATCTTTGACAACATTAGGACTGTATAAAACAAATTAGCATGTCACCATTTATGTCCACATTGAGGTAGGGAAGAAGAAGCAAAGAATCTAACTACAAAGTAATTTTAGCTTTACACTTTCTTGAGCTGAGATCACAAACCATGCCTTTTTAAAAATTAAAAAATGGGGAGAGAGGACTAGATTTACTTTCTTCTTTCACTTGTCATACCAATTATAATTATTCATTTCTGCTTGTTGTATATGAATGCTCTTGAGCTTAATCTAATATCTTGAATCTCGAAAAGATTAAATCCAGGCAGTGGCTACATGACTGTCCTTGAGTTTCATTTTCTGTATTCAGTCTTGCAAATATTCCTTGTTTTTAAATAATATTCTTGCTTTCCAATGTTTTAAAGGTCATCATCTAGAAGGAGTTTGAGCAGGAAACTCATCTGAGTTCAAGGAGGGATAACCTAGGCATCAGTGTTCTCTACTTTGAGTAATTATTCTTTCAATTTGTTCATGTTTAGGAAAAGTGCATAAATGTGATTTTTGATAGAGTAGAACTGAACATGTGCTAAGTGCTGCTCTTAAGCGTCAAGGACTGTTATTTATACATAAATGGCAGGTAGATCTATGTCTCCTTGTAATACTGTAAAAAAAAGATAAGTATAGCTTTAGTTTCAGTATGTGTTACTTGTGTTGGGCTGCTTGTTGATGGAAATTAAAATTTTTAATTCCAGTATGCGATGACACAGAAATTAGCTGTTCAGTTTAAATGCTATACATCACATTTATCACTTGTGTCTGCTGGGAAATGGCCAAATCTGAACAAAAATGTACCCATTTGTGCAAAAATAAAAATATTGCATTAATACTATTATTATTAATACCAGTTACTTTAATTTTATTGTAAAGTTCCAATATGTGGATCTGAATTTAATCATGAAGCACTATTAAATTTAAGTCCTATTAAATGAAAGTGTGTTTCTAGAACTGAAGATAATTCCCAGTTTAAGGGAAGTTTATGGTCAGTAGGGAAGGAGAAAAGTGATACTGCTCAAGAGGAGTAACTGGTAGGTCCAAAAAGCTTTTTAATTATAGAGAGAAAGATGGAAAATGAAAGAAGTGTGTTGAGCTGCACAACAGAATACCTTTCAAAAGGTTTTATGTGAACAAGATTATGTCTGTAAAATTTTCAGAACAAATTATTGACTAACATTGGCTGATCTTCTGCCAGTTACCAGAGAAAAGGGAAAATGTCTAGATCTTAAGCTGGGACAGTGTGAGGGCTTCATACAGGATTCCTATTTTTCTATATGCACTCTATAAAGTATAAAGAAGTGTGTGTTAGTTGCTTCAGTCACTGGAGTAGATGCCTGTTACTCCAAATGATAATTGAGAACTTGAACAAAACTGACAACTTATTTATTAGTTTTTACAGCCTAATGTTATAATCTCAATATGCAGTTGGGCTACCCAGAGGGACCTTGACAGGCTTGAGAGGTGAGCCCGTACAAATCTCATGAGGTTCAACAAGGCCAATGCAAGGTCCTGCATCCGGGTCAGGGCTGTCCCAAGCACAAATACAGGATGGGCAGAGACTGGATTGAGAGCAGCCCTGAGGAGAAGGACTTGGGGGTGTTGGTTGACAAGAAGCTCAACATGTGTTGTTGTGAGTGTGTGATCACAGCCCAGAAATCCAGCCATATCCTGGGTTGCATTAAAAGGACAGTGGCTAGCAGTTTAAGGGAGGTGATCCTCCCCCTCTACTCTGATCTCATGAGACCCCACCTGCAGTACTGAGTTCGGTTCTGGGGCCCCCAACACAAGAGGGATGTGGACCTGTTGGAGCAAGTCCAGAGGACTCCACAAACGTAGTCAGAGGGCTAGAGCACCTCTCTTATGAAGACAGGCTGAGAGAGTTGAGGGTGTTCAGCTCAGAGAAAACTCCAGGGATACCTTATAGCAGCCTTCCAGTACCTAAAGGGGGCTTACAAGAAATCTGGAGAGGGACCTTTTACAAGGGTATGTAGGGATAGGACAAGGGGGAATGGCTTTAAACTGAAAGAGGTGAGATATAGATTAGCTATTAGGAAGAAGTTCTTTGCTGTGAGGGTGCTGTGAGGCACTGGCACAGGTTGCCGAGAGAGGTTGTGGATGTCCCATTCCTGGCAGTGTTCAAGGTCAGGTGTGATGTGGCTTTGAGCAGCCTGGTCTAGTGGAAAGTGACCCTGCCCATGGCAGGGTGGTTGAACTATATGATCTTTAAGGTCCTTTCCAAACCAAACCACACTATTATTCTATAACTATGATTATTATTTTGTTTTAATTCCATTTTTTAACTTCAGGAGATCTAGATTTACCTTTCCTAACAATAGAAATTGCTGCTTGTGGATTCCTTTCTTTCCATAGTGCGCTCTTCTCATTCCAGGTTCTTTTTAGGCAGGATTGCGTGCAAATAATTTCTGCTTACATGCCACAGTATTTCATAGATGCATGAAAGATCTCACATAATAACCTACCTTGTATGAGAATGAAACCTCACATTTTATCCTGAGCACTTATAAACTGCATAACATCTTATTACTACTACTATTAGCAATGATAAGTGTAATAACATTGTTATACTGTTCTGCTAAAACTTGGCCCCGCAGAGTGTAGTTGTATATATATTTTTTTCATATTCTGCATAATCCTAGTGCAGAGATCACTTCTAAATATAAATCCTTGTAACATGATGCTTCCTGAAGCACACACAGGTATTAAAACTTGAATCCCTGAGGAATCTAAAACACCAAAAGGAAATTCTGGTATATCAACAATAATAGTTCATGTATCATTGCTGGTCAGACACCACTGACTGTTATCCTCTCTGGTTATATGGCTTATATATATAACAATAATATATCTAACGTTATTGACTTCCAGCAATTTTCCCTCCTTGTACCTGTTGTGGGTTGTTTGTTTTTTTTTCCACCAGTAAGCTGAATATAGATTTGCAGTGTTAAAAATTTCCTTGGTTATAAAAATGATTGGAGTTTGTAATATGAAAGAGGAATAAATTACTCAGACATTGTATCATATCAGACTTTCCAGTTTTGCTGTTTAATCACTTGTTATCACACTGAAGTAGACGGGGAAAAAAAACATCTTTATATCCCTTCTGTCTTGTACCACAGTAGGGAATGGCAGAGGCTAGAACTGTGGGGAAAAGGACTGGCCACTGATAATTTGTTACCAAAACTATGGTGAGAAATATTACGCTGTAGCAGTCAACAGATTTCACCTGGTGTCTGTTTCTACAAGCTCCAAAAGACACATCTTTATAGGCGAATACTATTAGCCAGTACAGATTGAACATCTTCATCAGCAGTGCGAATGGAGGCCTCTTCTGTAATTGAGACACATGTGGCTCTGTCAGCAGGTGATGGCAGACAGACACACCTGAATGACAGTGTGACAGGGAGCAGAGACAGGGGGCCCCATCTAGCCACTCTTACTGCCGGAGTGATGAGCGCAGGGGAACAGTCTGTGAATTATCAGCAGGCCAGAAGGAGATGAGGCTTAGGGAGGGCTGCCAGACAGTTTGCAATGTGCTACACATTTCTTTCAGCAGTTACTATTTTGCTATGCATAGCCTCTTGCTATTAAGCAGACAGAACAGCTCATATCCTGTGGACGGATGATAGATATGTCATATCACTGAAAAATTGTTTGTCTTCCACAGGTGTATGGGATGCCTTCTAAAGCAGACAGAGCACATGACACTTTTCAACACTCTTTTCGATACTGATTTGGCATTCAGGGTCTATCAAAGGAGAAATCTTTCACATGCAATTATGACAGAAAATAAAGGTGATGAAGTGTTGTATACAAAGAATGGAGAGAGATCAAAGGACTGTAATGAAAACTGATTACAATAAAAGAGCTGCTTCAACCCTGAGAACTACACAGAACTGCTTGGGGCATGACAACATACACACTTGCATGCACACAGGAGAAGCTGGAGATAAAATCACAGACACTAATTCATAGGAATAAATGAGGAAAACTGCATAGCTGCTTGCTTGGATATCATACGCCATGTTAAGACAGTAAAGTGTCCTAAAGTTAGAAGCTACCATTCTAACTTGGAAGAGTCTGATCAGATCCTTTTGTAAAGCTTTCTTTACTGTAGTATGGGCATAATGTGAAAGTCTTGTAGATTTATAGCTTCTGATAAGATTGTAGGATAGAAGACTGTTTTCAATTCTTCTATTGTTTTCTTGATTAATCTGGGGATCACACACAGAATAAGTCACTCATTTAAGTTTAAATATTAGCAAGGAGACTGTTTAGTACTGTTAGTTGCATACAACTGAAGAAATAATCAAGTTTATTCATCTATCCTCTTGACTCCTGTTCTGATTTAAAGCCTATTGAAATGAATTTTCTTTGACTTCACTGTATCTTTCCCAGATTCCTGACTTGATTATTAAAACCATTCATTAGCCAGTTTCAGTTAAGTGCCAAGCAGTTTTGTTTTCTATCAAATATAGGGAACTTTATGCTAAGCACCTTTCACATAGCTAAAGAAATCTTGTGTAATTGAGTTCTAAACAGGATTCTTTTTTTTTCTTTTAATACATGTATCCTTTAATAACTTGCCAATGTCATTGTAGTGAAGGACCTATCGTTTTACACAAGGTAAAGAATTGACACTCTGCAGCTGTGCTGTTTCAAATTTTTATGTTCTGTCAAGATTTCATGTAAATAGTGAGCTTAGCTTCAAACCCAGAAGGAAGAAGCATTTTTGAAAACTGCAGAGCTTGCTCTTTTTTCTCACTTGTATTCTGAATGAGTGATTTTATTTTTAGTCCCAAAGCAGAGCGTGTTACCTGGAGCAGCATTGACTCAAAACGCTTATATTTGCTAAGAGTTTTATAAGTGATTTAGCTCCTTGAGTCATGAGAAACAGAACATTTCATTGTTTGAAAACTCAGCTACAAAACTAGAAATGTTACCCACAGCGGAGATGAAATTTTGACTAATCCAGAAAAGCAGTTTAGCAGTCATAATATATTTCCAAGTTCTGGTTTCTCTTCTCAAAATTCTGTCTCCATGAACATAAGGCCTACTACTACTTACAGCAATATATTTTGCCCACTGGTTAGTATTTTAAAAATACTACCTTGTATAATGAGCAAAACTACTGCTTTTTCTCAGCTTTTATGTAATTCAAAAATAAGTGAGGTCTTTGTAAGGGCTATGGTGCATCACAGAATGAGCATCCAAAACATGTTTATAAATGTGCTTGTATAAAGTGCTAAAATCCTCTGCCTTATACTAGTCACCTACTAGTATGTTCTAGTGAATGCTGGCCATATCAGAGCGTTTTCTTTTTTTTCTTTTTTTTACCCAGTTTATTTCTTACTGTTAAATACAACTATTAGAGTACCACACTTAAACTCCATTTATTGTGGTTTCTCTCTTTCCTCTCAAGCAGCATTCCTTTCTTTGTTTCACTGTCAAAGTCAAGAAAACTTCTCTTTAGAGAGGTCAGTTTTCAGAGAGGTGACCCTTGATAGTAAGAGTGCCTTTAAAAGTGATGGCAAAAAACAAGCCCAACCCCAAACAAGCTAGAAGACTTTGACATATTCTCCTTTTTGCTCATAAGTTATTCTGAACAGAATGATTGTAAGGTGACTCCCTCTTTCTGTGTTGGTTGGTTGAATAACTTTCCCTGGCTAATGATGGATACAGCCATCTTCTATCATAAATCCAGGTACTAGTGGCTATGGAGAATGTCTGTGTCTGTTGTATTTTTGTTATTTTTGTTTAATTTTTGTTATTGTATGTTTTTGGCAGAGCTTTCAATACCATTTAGACTCATGTTCTTATTTTCAAGTAAGGAAAATACAAATAATTAGCAAATGAAATGGGCTGGTTGGGAAGAGTTTTAAGGCATTTCATTTGATACAGTGAACACTCTTTTAAGGACAGTTTTTTAAAATCACCAAAACCATAGCAACAGCTTATGCTTCAGAGAAAAGTACACAGCAGGCTAGCAGTATCTTAATTTCCGTTGCCCTTTTCGTGACCATGGTATTAATATTTCAAACTCAGTATCATTTGGCTAATGAGAGATTTACACTACAGATTGTCAGAAACTGGAGCTAGTACAGGTTTAAACAAATTAATCTCTGCAAGATCAGCTAGCTGAGCTTTGACTTAGTCTTTTGAGAGAAGGCAGCTTTAAATTTCTAAAGGCAGAAGTCAACTTATTTTGCATCTGAATAGTACTTATTTTTTATTATTTGTATAACCTAAATCTGTAAATGTAGGTGTTACCAAGTTTTCAGTGTGAAATGAGTTGGAACAGATTTCTAAGTATTGTATACAGTAAGCAAACAGTGTAAAGCATGTCTACAAAAGAACAGATGAATATTCTCAGGAGTGTGTGTATTCTTTTCCATTTAAACTGCATAAAAAGTTCCTGACATTGTCAAATGTTGCTGATCAAGAAAAATTCTTTTGTCACCTGTGTGTGCAACAAAATTTTTTGGAAGTTGAACAATCAGTGCTCTTCACCAGAAAACCTAATCTGCATTTCTTGAATTTAAGGTACAGCTTCTACTGCTTAGCACAGTAGAAGTTGCAAAGCTAGCAAAATTTGTCAATCAAAGTGTTCAGTCTTCCCTGTATCTTTAAAATATATGTTTTTTAAGGTATGAAAAAAAGAATGTTGACTGTTTAATATACTTCTTGAGAGGGAAATCTGTTTGTGTTTTTTTTTTTTTTTTGTAATTTTATATATGGAAGCAGTGGAATAAGTAGAAGAAGAATTCTGTAAATTAATTATGCTATTAGTCACTCTTGTACATTTCTAGCAAGTTATAGTACTTGCACTAAAATGAGACTTCTGTAATAAATTAAAAAAAGAGCACTGATTCATTGTTAGATTTCTGTCCACTGAGAAAAGATCTTCTTGAATTGTCCATATCATGTAGTAATGGTTTGAAAATCAGTGAGTTGTTCATTGACATTTCTAAATAGCCTGCAGAGATCCATTCCAAACTGAATGGCTTGCAACTTAATGTGCATTGTTCAGTCTTTGTATACATTACTCAGTAGTCTCAAAAGTAACTTAATCTTTGTAAAAAGCTGCATGTCTTCAGAAATTAATTTAATTGGATTATGATTATGTACTGAGGTTCACTTACATTAGTAGATTGAGAATAGTGGTCAAGACTTTTTAAAAAAGATGACTTTCAAAAACAGCTGTCATCATCTCTGACAGTGGTAGAGAGACACAGTGAATAATTCTGGGCCTACTGGAGCACAGTGAGATATTCCTGTGTAGTTTAGAGCTGCTAAATTTGGTTTTAAATTGCTTCTTCTTTCAGGTATGGGAAGAGGTAAGGCACTTCTCTTCACTCCTCTTTTACAGTTGCACTTTGTTTGGAAGAGAGGTCTGCACCCAATCTGCAGATCTGGAGATGTCTGCACCGATTCTGTGCTGCCATAGCACCCTCATGTAGCCTTATCTGCTCAGTGAAGCTCTATTTTCAATTTCTTATAGTGGAGGTGGCATAAAATGTACCACCCACTGGATTGGGGCCTTAATAGTAAGTGTAAACTTTCTGGTAAATTTTATACGTATTACAATGTTATATTTCTCTGATGACCTGTTTATATTTCTCTGACAAATTCTTTTTAGTTAAAATTCTCTATTTTTGCTGCTTATTTTTTTGGCATATGAAGACAAAAAAGTGAACCTTGTTTGCTGTGAGATAATTAAAGACTACTTTTACACTTGTCCCTTCAAAATTATCAAAATGCATGTCCAAAGTTTACAAGCTAAACATTCCTCATGCTAATGTCTACTAATTTTTGAAAAGGGCTTTGTAGCAGAAGGAGAAATAGTTATTTATAAAGACAGAGTATGAAATGCCCTCTGAGTATATTTATATAGAGTGTTAGCTTAGTAGTAACTGTATATTGTCAGCCTTTTAAGGTTTTATTTGTTGTGTTCTGAAATGCCATATTGCATATATTTCTGATGTGCTGTTGTGTAATTGTAAACAATTTTAAGTATGCTCGACTTGTATAAAATACTAGGAAAAACATGGACTGTGAGGGTCCAGTGGACCAAAGCTTTAGGAGGACTTGTGACTTCGGAAATATCAGTCTTCGTCTGTTGAAGATAATGCCAGTTGTGCATGTTTGTAGAGATGCCAAAAATTCCTTCCCAGCCACATGCCTGTAGTTGATTTGGCTCTTCTGCTAAAGCAGCAGCATAAGAGTTGCTGAAGTGAGGGGAAAGTGCGGTAGAGCAAAAAGCAGCCTGGTCTGAGAAACTGAGATCAAAGGATCCCCCTGTGGCTTCTAATCCTGGCTCTGACTTCGACTTCCATTTAATTAGAGTCAAATCACTGAGGCCTATGTTTTAAAGTGTCTGCTAATTTTGGTGAGTTATTTTTTTGGCTATGAGATGTGTAGTGTTTTATTTCTCTTTGCATCTGCATCTTTCATGAACTACATGGAATTATGGATGCTCAGTACCTTCAAAAATCCAGTAATAACTTATTTCATCTTAGGCTAAAGATTGAAGCGTTCTAAGCCTGTAGACTTGTTAATGTCAGCCCTCTCTCTTTTCTGGGTTAATTCTCAAAAAACTTGGAAACTTCTTTCATATATCGCAAGACAGTGTTAATATCTGTAAAGGAGAAGACAAAATGATAAATTCTAGGGAACCCATAAGTAAGATATTGAAATATTATTCAAATATACAAAGATTTCCTGTTGTGTTTTGGGGGTTTTTGTTTGGTTGTTTGGTTGGTTTGGTTTTTCCTTTTCCTTTTTCTTTTTTTTTTTTTTTTTAATGAACACGGCATAAAGCTGGATAAAGGTCCAGTACAGTTTCTAGGGCCACCATATGTTTTCATAGAGATATTATGTTTTTATAGTTGCAGCCTACAAAACTATGTATTTAACTTTGGAGGTTATCTCTTGCTTTTGCAGTGTAATCACAATTAGTTGTGCAGAGGGAGGTTTTTTCCTTTTTTTTTTTTTCTTCAGGAATAATTAATGATGGTAAGGCCAGACTTGTCTTGCTGTTTATTATTGTACAATTGAACCACAGTATATACAGTGTATTGACATATATTTGTATACTGAATGGCCTATGCCTAACAACTTTTGTGGATTAAAGTCTAAAAAGAAAATATTCTGCTCAGGAGTAAGTCTAACTTGAGGGCAAGTTAGATCCTAAATATGCACTGTAGACAAGGTATGATATCCTTAATTTTCATATAATCTGAATTTTGCATTTAGAATAACAAATTTATATTCACATGAATAAAAGTTCAGGCACAGAGAAGGGGAATAGAGGTCTATAACCACACCAAGTTACTTCTGCTCTCTTTCTTGTTTCTGCATATGTGTTACTCCTGTACAGACCTTATGCATACCTACTCCCATGAGCAATACCTGCATTCTCAAATCTTACAAAAGTCAGTTTGGTTTCTAATTGATGTTCTAAGCATTTAACATGCTTAATCTCTTCTGTCATCCTTAAGGTGGAGGCGGGGAGAAGGAACTGTATTGCTTCCTCACTGCCAGGAACACTAAAATATGTACAATCCAATAATACCAACGGCTCCTATGTAGTATCAGTTATTGAAATGGATTTTATTGTCATCTTAACAAAATATGTTGTTGAATCTTATGCTCTGTATAGCTTTTACAAACACAATATGCATCTTGTTAAAAATACTTGTAGTTAATGTGATATTTATTAAGCAGATCTCTTTCATATTACTATAAAGTACTCATATTGTTTCAGTTGCCGTATCAAGGAGAAATTTTATAAACAAAAAATCTGTAGCCTGAGATGTAGACTACTGTCTACTACATTGAGGCTGTTTTTATTGCGAGTCAGATGGGCAGGACAGGCTTCTGGCAGCAGTCATCTTTAGCCATTGGAAAGGTGTTAGTGGATCTTCAATCCCATGTAACTCAGTCCAGATCTGGGGCAGGGATGATTCTTTAATTGCCAGGCAGCTCAGTCCTCAGATTTCTTTGGTTTTTGCACTTGGTCTTAAGAACGTATTATCCCTTGTGCTACTGTTAGCAGGGCCTTCAGTGTATATATTTTTCATTCTTTTTGTTTGAAATATCACTCCAAAGGAGTTAAGGTTAATCATTTCCTGGAATAATTCAAAACAAGTTGTTTTTCTTTAAAAAAGATACAGCTATTTTGCAAAACACCACTAACAAATACTAGAACTACAGAAACCCATGAGTCTTTTGTAACACAGAAAGGGAACTGTGATAGTGTAGCTAAAATCCATGTTGCAGGAATTTTCAGTCATCTCAGATGTACTTAATTTTCAGCAGTGCAGCCCAGCAGCACTGCTTAGTTTATTTCTGTCTTGGGTATTGCAATCTACATTTATAGTGAAACAAAGTGGTAGTTTTCACTTTTTGTCGCAGCATGGCTGATTCATTGAGGCATTAGAAGTGGTTAATGACTATCAAGGTACCAACATTTTGTGGTTGGAATGTAGAAGTAAGCAGTCAGCAATTGGTAGCTCAAATGTTTTATTGCAACCTGTCTAGTTTAAATAAAATCACCTGTTTCTGTCAAGTAAATAGCAGGCATTTTTTTTTTTTAACTCAGATGTGGGACTCTTGGTCAATATGAAAGTTATTTTTCTGCACCAAAAGGATATGAAAGATTTCTCAACTTTTACATGCAGTTGTCTAATGCATCCTTCCTAGGTTGAGTTGCTGTGGGGAAAATGTAAAACACATTTGAAGAGCATCCTTGAAAAGCACTGTAATGATCTCTTTCAGATCAAAAAAGAAAAAAGCGAAAACAGAACTAGGAAGCTCAATAAAAATCTTAAAGGTCTGTGTAGAATATACAGCTGTTAAGATCTGGACTGCATCTTTTTACAGCTTCTCAGTGACTGGACTGAATAAAGGACATCTTGTGGTGGTAAGAGCTCTGGCTATGGTGCATAGGACTCAAAACGTAAGCAATTTAGTTCTGTAGCAAATCTGCATGGGACAAGTGTTTGTGTATGATGTAGATCAATGTTAGCATATATATGTTATTTATTTATTTATTTTTAATTTGTGTTCTGAAGAAATGACAGTTGCCTAACATTCAAAGCTGTCTTGTGTTTAGACTGGTCAATCTATCTGCCTGTTTGTCTTGTCTTTTCCTTCTCCACCAGAGAAGGAGGTGAAGATCACTGAACTTTTCATTCAGGTACTTGATGAGTGGTTTCTTCATTGTCCAGGAGAGAACAGAGATGATGCTTCAAAAGTAACTTTCTGGGTACCCTCTACATGTGGTTTCTGAAATATGCCTATACAGCCTACGAACTGGGGAGAATGCTTAGTAATTTGTGTATGTGTGTCTGTGTGCTGATGATAAAGTTTACTGAATTTATGGCTTTGGCTTAATTTTACATTGGTGGTTGAAAACTGTGCTGGTGGTAATGGAGCTCCACATCATGCTCCAAGACAGACCTTCCTGGAGACTTATTCAGGAAAATAATAGTCTTCCACCCGGACATGCCTCTGCTGGGAGAAAGAGGTTCTAGGGTGCTTTTGAAAAAGTCAGCCCTTGCTTTGCAGGTAGCATATGGATGGATATGCTGCTGGTTTACACCCCATATATACTCACAAACCTTCAGCATCTGCTGTAATCAACCTTTTTATTGCAGAAGAAATGGCTTCAAGCAATTAAGTTTTTTGTGGTACTTAGTGTTTGTATGAACACAGTGACAGGTAGAACCCAGTTTAAAGTCATGAAGTTGTACAGTCAAAGTCATAGTACTCATTTGTCATGGAAGAATCTCTCTGGCTCACAGAACTGAATCCTGAAATACTTCCTGCCAATTCAGAACATGTGCTCATTCTGCTGATGTTCCAATATGTTTATAATGAGGGTATAAAGAATCTTTTCTCAGTTTTTAGCTCAGCTGTCTCACCAGGCTTGCATGAGCTTCAGGCAAAGTAGTTACATGCCTAGAGCAGCAGACAAATAGGGAGGGTAAAATCATGGCTTAAGTCATGTGAGCCAGGCACCCTCTCCTTGCTAACACTCCTCTCTGTGGCACAGATATTAACTGTTTTTTTCTCTCAGATTATCTCACTGATTAGCATTATATGGCTAAATTCGTAGCAGCTTTCCTCAACTAGTATTTAGATCAAATGTTGCTGATTCTTCTTCAGATGTGAAGAATGATATGCATGTCAAAGGGTTTGCCCAGTTTTTGTAACTATATCCTTTGGTCTAGTAAGTTATTACCTCTACCATTCTTTGCTCTTGCCTGTTGTGTATCCTTGAGTTTGCAACAGCTCAGTTGCCTCTTGGTATAATAGCAGCCTTGAAGAGGTGGGGTTCATCTGTTTTTGTTGGATTGATTTCCTCTGCTGCTGTCTATTTGAGAGCAATTGCCCTGTTTTTTTTTAGGTTTGCTGTGAAAGCTTGGCTAACATGTAGTTTTTGACTGCTAAGGATTATGTGGACAGAAATTTAGTGTTCCTAAATCAAAGTGTGGTACCTCTGGGCACAAAGTTTTTTGTGCAATTAAAAACAAAAGTAAATTTTACTAAAGGTTTTTGTCTAGCTAACAATTGCATAGCTTGGTTGAATTACAAGCTATAGTCAGTTTATCTTCCTGGATTTACACTGCTGAGCCTTTTGTATTTCAGGAGCTTCACATTTTCTGGACTGTTATGACTTTATATATATCTTGTTGCAACCCTGAGTGGCTATCTTCACCAAGGTTTTCATAAAATTTCTCCTTGGTGAAACACTGCTATGGGTAGCAATGATGAGAGTTGAAGTATAGAAAAGGCATCAGCATTTTTACCACTGTGTCATCTATTATTTCTCAGACTGACCTCGTAGTGGTAATATTCTGGCAGATGATGGTATCTTCTCTTTTTTTAGTATCCACACTATTGTTCCTATTAGGATGGGCGTGCTGGTGGGAAATTTCAAAGGAAAGGCTCTTTTAAGGGAGGAAGAAAAAGCATATTGTCAGTCTTAGGAACAGCAAAGGCTACCACTGAAGAGAATGACTCCTAGGTTTAAGGACAGTACAAGTTTATATCCTTAAAAAAGGTAACAGTAACTTAAATATCAATATCTAGATTTTCTGAGTGGTTTCCAGAGCAAACAATGAAACCCTCATCCACTGTTCCTTCCGTGTGTTCACACTAGAATAGCAACCTACTCAAGTGTTTGAACTCTGCTCCACCTTTTTTAAGGTGTGCAGTCAAGGGAGAAGGTGGGTATTTTTTTCAGTCGGGCAAGTGACCTCTGTTTGGATTTGTTGGCAAATATAAGCAGGCCTTTTCGTATCCATTAACCTAAATGTAAGATTGGCTGCTTAAAGTGATTCTTGAATGTTCATAGGCTTTGGTGGAACTATTACAGGGTGGCAAAAGATGCAGTTAATTGGTAATGATTAAAGCTGTCTGAAACCCAATTCCCTGAGTTTTTAGAACACATAATTGTTCTATGTAATCCAGAGCGGCACTACTCTTTCATCTATATGAAGAGATCAGAAAAGAGAGATTTACAGCTTAGGTTGCCCCAAGCCACACATAGCTGACTTAATTTTCGTTTCCAAGGGAATGTAAAGATTGTTGTTGTGACTGGTTCTTGGTGGATTATGTGTTATTTTGAGGTCACCTGTGAGTTTGTGTTAAATGATTGATTGACTGAAATTAATTATTCTGTCAGGACTGTAATGGAAGTAAGATTGAGGACACTGATAAATACAAAGCTAAAGCAACTCTTATAAATGCCCTTATGTCTCTTTCAATTTAAATAAATCAGGTAGAATACATATATCCTTTATAGTTTTTTGTGTCCTTATATTTTTCCCTACATAGCCAGAATGTTTTTTTCTTTGGGGATCCCTAGCTTTGAATTAAAAATTCAGCCTGCTTACAGTGGAACAGTACATAGCAGTTAAATGTGTTCTCTGACATATCCTAAACATGTGAACTCAAATTCTTTTTCTCTAGGTTGTTGGGGTTTGGGGTTCGTTTTTATTGTTTGTTTGTTTGTTTGTTTGTTTTGTTTTTTTTTTCTTTTCAGGTAAGACCTTTTTATTCTCACTCACAGACTAATTTCAATTAAAGTTATGGATTAAGTGAACAAAGTGCAGACAAAACACACAAGATTAACAATTGATTTAACACTGGAAGTGATACTGGAAAAGTAGAAACCTTGCATGAGTTATATTTGCTAGAATGACTTTCATTTAAAAAGGGGAGAGGGGAGAAAGACCAGGAGAGACCTTTTCAGCTCCTTATCCTTCTCTAAAATATGCCTGTTCAATTGACCTGTTTTAAACGTGTGGCAAAGTGAATGTGTTTTTGCTGGTTGTTAAAGTAAATGTATGGCAAAAAGGAATGCTCAGTGTTTTGCAGGTGTACAGGTTGTGTGACAAGCGTGGAGAGTCTACCTGCTATTAATTTTTAGTCTTGAATCATGCTGGAGAGATCTAGGCTTTTGGATGACAATCAGCTTTAATTTCATTGTGGAATGCAAGGCAGTGATTTAAAGTCAGGATGAAATTATTCACCTAATAAGGCCTTTAGGCCTTTTAGAACATTCTAGTCAATGTAAATGTGTTCTCTTCTAAATTATTATTTTTTTAAAGTAATTTGAAGGACATATTTAAAGAGTGCTGCTGTGTTTCTTACTTTATGTGAGGGTCCTTATTAAACACGTGGTCCAGTTCTCTTCAGGAAGAATGATATGAAGAGCCATATGCCTTTTTGAGTTTTGTTTCTGTGATTGGTTTATAGATAACTTTATTAAATCTTCCTATTTTGTCCATTTTTTTTTATAGCTTGCAGTGACAACCAAACCTAACAAATCTAATATGCTGTTTATACACCTCTGAAAGCATTCAACTGCTAGAGAATCAGTGTGTTTCTTCAGATAGACCTCTTTTACTGATTACTGACTGTTCTCTTTAGACTAATAGTGTGAGATAGGAGGTCCCTAGAAGTGTATATCCATTTTAGTAACGCCATTGAAAACAAACTGTGTCAACAGTGTAATACTGCACAGGCACTACCGCGATGTCAGATGATCACACATGTGTTATCTCTCTTAATAAAGCTGTTTTGCAGCTGCAAAAACAAAAGTTTAAAGGGTAATAAAATGTTTTCTTGTCCAAGTCAGTGTGGTTTTTATGATTAGAGTGTGACCCACTTTTCCCTTGAGAGTTTCAATACATATGTGGGCAAGGGTTCACTGAACACAGTAGTAATCTTTCTCATACTTGTGCATGGAAGATGCCAGACTTTTCTTCAGTTCACAGTCCAGCAATAGGTGAAAAGTCTTGATTCATATCTTGGTTCCTAAAGACACAGAGGCCTTTGTATCATGTAATTTTTTTTTTTGTTTTTGTCTATTCAATTAATCCTTATTCCATTTTTTTAATGTTCATGAAGTAATAGTTTTAGTGGCATTTAGGAGGACAAGATTTAATGCATTGAACTGATCCATTCCATGAGATCTCGAATGAGGACTGCCCAGAATGCTGCACTCTAAAATGTAATAGATGCTTCTCATGTGGTATTAGTAATTTATTACATATTTCTTTCCTTGAATTATTACATAAATTATGGCCATATTACTATAATCTTTTTTTTGTTGTATATTCTTTAAATTTATGTTTTGTTTAAAAATTAGAAAAAAAGCTGGTCCAGTTTGGCACTATTAAAAATATCTATCATTATTGTATAAAGCTACTGTAGTATTACATGTTTTAACAGTATTAAATAGTAGTATGGTATTTAATAGTCAGGAAGCCTTCAAAATTTTTTTCTGCAAGTTACATTCATTGACAGAATCATAAATGGAACAATAATTTGGTCTGGTGTATGTTTGACTTTAAGTTGAAATTGATGTATAATTTATACATAACTTTTGAGTGTGTGTATTCATGAAAAAGGGTTGTGTATTTTGAAAATAAGCATGAAAACTGAGTGTAAGTTCCCTATTATTTGTGATTCTCAATATTGGAACATGTATTTAAAAGCAAATCAAATGCTGGGAAAAATGTTTAAAACTGAGGTTTACTCTTTAACATTTATTGCTGCTCAGCATGTCTTATAAAAAGCCTTGTAGGCTGCTCATTGTCAGTCTTGGATACACTGCATAAATATTTAGCTGTAGATAAGACTGTGTTTCTTGAAATCCAACATGTGTCTGGGTTACATTAGTAATATTTTAAGTTTTCTTTATTTTTAAATATAAACTGGAAACAGTGAGAGACACTTGAAAATTTAAACACAGAAAGAACATTTTAATTTTTAAATAGTTGATTGCGTTTTTGAAGAGAGATTTCAGTCTTAGACTGGTTTGCTGTTCCAGCAGCTATTTCATATATGTTATTTTGTTTACACTGCATTATTTGCACTTTTGTTTGTTTTTTTTTTAATTCTTACACATTCTGTTATAACTAGTACCTTGTCTAAAACTGGTCTGATTTGAATATGTCTTCAGAAAAATGGTGTTTGAGAATTCACGGATGTGTCAGTCAGTGGAGACAGATATGTGGTTTGTGCAGCCTTAACCAAGAAGTGGTTAAGATGTTTGCCTTGCACAGTCCTTTCATGTTATCAGATCCCGGCCAGTTCCAGACCAGAGACTCAAAGAAACTCCACAGGGCACAGTTATTGAAATCACCTGCCCCTGGGTGAAGTTTCTACTTAACCTCATCAGTTAGTTGTTGACTGATACACAAAAGCTCATGTTCCTTTGGAGTCTGATCTAACTGTGCATGTATTCAAGGCTGTTGGGACAGCTGAAAATGAAAGATGTACTCAGCATTTGAATGTGTAAGAGAGACCATAGTTTAACAGTAATTAGATAGAAAAGAATTAAATTCCCCCATAAAATTACAGGTTTTCAGAATTCTGTGTCATTTTCGGGCATCTATCTGTTGTTTAGTGGTACTTAGAAAGCTTCACAAACCAGCTGTATGTGTCTCACCTTCTGAGGAATTGTATAGATTTTCTTGCAGTGTGTTTCCTTCATGTAGGTATGTATGAACTGTCTGGGACAAGTCACTGCAGATGTGACTAAAATCCATTCCCTGATCTTAAAATTTACTCTGTTGAAGCTCTAGGGTTTGTCATAATTCAGTGATTAGTTCACCTCACAAGCACTCTTCCTCAGGAGACATCTTCTGCCTTTTAAACAAATTCCAGGGATATTACTTTTTTGAACTGTCATGTTTGGTATCTGAAATTAGAATTTGAGCCTTTATGTATATATAAGACCCTTCCAATTCTTACTCTTGCCTGTTCATTTTCATCTGTTTTGTTCAGTTCTGGTATCTGCAATTTTTGTTACATGTTTTGTCATAAATTCTCAATCTGGAGGTGTAAGTCTAACATTCTTCTCTAAAATAAGTCCAAGATGCTCTTATAAAAGAGAAAAACCTTTAATGCAAGAGAAACCAGTTTAGTGTTCAGTTATTCATTTAAGAAACTGAGTTATTCAAAATGCAGAACCAAAAAGGTACAGAATCTGAAGAACAAGCATGCGAGTTAAAGGACTGTTTTGTGACTCTACCCCCTCTTTTTAAGGCCTTCTTGGTAGATATGTATGACCTGTTTCCTGTGGAATTTAATACAACTTTTCAAACATGTCACTAAATAAACTGGGGTAGGAAATTTGTTTTAATATTACTGTCAGTGTTACACTACAGAAAATTCTATCCAGCATGTCAATGAGAGGATACTAAACATATTCATGTGATGTCAGTTAGTGTTTTGCTGAGGAAATCTTGTGATCTGTGCCCTGAGGTGTAAATTACAAGAGGTACTCAAGTGGTAGATGTGGTTAAGAGTGTTAACAAAGTGGGCCTTCAGGGCGAGTACAGCTGATGCAGCAAACTATAATTACCAGTTGCAAAGATCTGTGCTCTGTGGGTGAATTGTCCTTCCTACCTTCTTGCCCCCTCAAAATGCGTAATAGGACTACAGTATCCTTTCATAATGCCACAGGATTTTTTCTTACTATTCACCTTTAGTTTGAGTTGAAAATTATAGCAAAATGTTAGACACTCATTTAAAAAGGTCACTCACATCAGCTCAATCCAGTGGATAATAAAGTACAGGGAGGTACTGCTGATGACCTCCATGTATCTGGATTTGGACCTGTGTCTATTTCCTTCTGAAAACCTTTTTCTTGGCTTTTCTGTCATCACATCATTTTTCTGCATCATTTGATTGGTTTTATTGATGCACTCACATTCATTCCAAATGTTTTTCTTTTTTTCATAAGCTTCAGACCATAAAGTTAAACACCATGTTTTTGCCTCTGCTGTTTGGCCATTTTGTACTTAAGCATTTCATACCAGGATCTTGATATTTTTGGAGCATTAGCAGTAAAGACAAAATAAAATGCTTCACATGAGCATTATCCAAGAGACGAGAAAATATTTACATTGCCATGTGACCTATGACTTTAAAAAAGTGGTGTTTGTGATGTTTTAAAAGGTTTATGAGAGAGACTTCTGGCAGAATGATAGTTGCATCTTCTAAGGACACGAGGCATTTACCATAAGAAGCAGTTCATGAAGTAAAGTACGTATTCTTTTTTGAAAATGTGACCCATCTGATTCATGGTTGAACTGCTTACTTGGTTTATTTTGAATTTGATTTATGTGGACTATATATTCTATTACACAAAAGGAAACAAAACCCACAAAAAAAAAAAAACAAACCCAAAACAACAAAGGAACAGTGTGGCTGATCAGAAAGAGGAAAGCTCTTTGTTTATACTCCTTAGTGCTGCACTCACTGTTGATTAGGTGGGAGCTTCTGGAGGTAGCAAGAGATTGGGCGTGGTCATCAGAAAATACACCTAAGGATAAGCTGGAACAGGTGAGGAGCAAAAGAGCCAACAGACAGGGAGTTTGCAGAAGGAATAAAGACATGGAAGGCTGTTGGAAGGAGCAAGGAACAGACAAAAAGCCAGCCTTCATACGTGATGGACAGAAGGAGGCCTCTTCAGAGAGAGGAAATTGTTTGGCCTAGAGAACCATTGATGCTGTTGGTCTTGAGAATAGGAAAGGTAAGAGAACTCACTCTATAGTGATAATGTAGGTCCAGGATAAAAGAATCAAGATCCATTGAGCTAGAGATGAAGGAACTGGTTTAATATTGAATTAAGATGATAATTTTGAATGCCATGTATTGCCTTTTTAAGATAGTTATAGTATAAGGACTCACTGAAGGCTTATGGTATTTATATGCTGAACTATGCAAGGCTGTTGACCAACCAGTAAGAAAAACATGATGATGGGCTTAGATAGTTAACCCTGTAAAAGCAGTGGTTATCCCATTCACAAATAGTTGTAGACAGTTAAAAAGAAGTTGTGTTGGATGAAAATGACTGTTATTGAACCGTTTTCTCCAAACAGGTGGGCATCTTCTGCCTTTTAAGTCCTTCTGGCAAAGTGATAATCTGTGAATTTTACAACGTACAGAATGTTTCTTCTCGCCCTTCTAGGGAGACTATTCTGTGCATGAGAGAAGTATTTTCTTTCTCTGTTCTGCTGCTTTCTTATTTAGGCAGTTGCTGTGAGTACCACAACTTTGGAGGCACATGGAAACTGAGAAATTATTTGTTGTAATGTTTAAAAATCTACAACCCTCAGTGCTTCTGTAATGTAACTGTAACAACTGAGTGAACTGTGGTCACCAGCGTAAGCCACTGGTCCCAAGTGTTTTGGTGGAAGACCTAAGGAACTAAACTCGCTGAGCCTGCAGTATATTCATCACTGGCATATGAAGTTGCAGGTTTGATGTTCTGCCCAAGTATTCAGATCAGCAGCTGCACACCCATACTGGGAATGACAAGGCAGGTGTATTTAAGAAATTAACAGAAAAGTGCTTCAGTGAGCTGTTGCTTCGACAGCTGTTACACATATCTTTTAACATGAAGACAAAGGTGGCTAGGCAGCCCACTGCTTTACATTAAGAATTACTACACAAAGGTGGTGTGGACTCCACCAGTGTTTTCTGTTACTACCATGTGAAGCTACTGTAGTGTCTGGTGTAATTGTCTGTAAAAGTGAAATTGTTACAAGTGTCCACCATCTGGATGTATGGTAGAGATTATGGAGTGTAATGTGTGCATATATTGTAATATTGGCTTACAGATGGTTATTCAATAACGTGTTTCTTAATAAAGAAAATATGCCAAGACTTGAGAAAATAATTACTTTTATTTATTTGTTTTGGACTCTAGGCTTTTATTTTGGGCATCTCTAGTTTTTGCATGTTTCTCTCCATTCTGTAAGTTAGTAGTAGGTGTGTTTTGACAGCTGCATTTTCCCTGTGTTCAGCTTCCTAGTTCTGAGCTGGTTCTGAGTAGGAAGTTTTCCTTCTGAGATGATAACAAGACCAGTGCTGACTGTTTGGAATCTCAATCTTTTGCTAATTTCACCTAGAATTACTAATTGATGGTCATATTTCTGCAGAAAATTATTCATATCTGTTTTCCTTTGGGCATTCTACCTTTATTCTCTACCAGATGCTAAATAAGTTTTTCCTCTATTCCAGTCTGAATATTTTTTTATATTGCCATTTTCCCTTCAGTAGCTAGTAACTTTTAACCCTGCTTACCTTGAAAAAAAGTGAATAGCTTACTTTCATGCCTTGGTGAAGCCTCTATCTTTACTGGGGAAATGAGAACACTCAATTAAATGTACTCAACATCTGTTTCTCAAGAGACACGTGAGCATTCTGGAAGTAGTACTTTTCCTCTGTGGTACTAGGAGGGTCTAATCCCATGACTGTGTCTCTGTCAGTAGCAATTATCCAGCAATTATGGTTTACCCATCCCAGGGACTTAAAGGAATGGGAGAATGGGTCTTTGAACTGACAGGCTAACTAGCTTTACAACATTGAAAAGCAGAATTAACAATTTTGGAATCTCTTCCTCTATTCTGTTCTGTCTTCTGTTCAAGAGACATTGTCTTCTCTCTCCACCCCTCCCATTCTCTCCACATTCCCTTTCTCCCTCCCCCTCTCCCCTACCATCTAATTTTAGGTTAATTGCTTGCATGAAAAAATCATTAGAAGCACACTTTGAACTGGATATTTTTTTCCAGTTTAAAGAGGTTTACAAATAGAACGCTTCTTTTTTATTCAGACATAACTGAAAGGGTTAACATGCACTGGTGACAATACCTTTATCAAGTTAAAAAAAACCAAACAAACAAACAAAAAAAAACCCACCCCAACCTACATAACTTCTTTTCTTGTAGAAATTATTTAATTTCTACAAAAGAAGTTATTTCCACATGGTTTGCAACTCTCTCCTCTAATTTTTAGTATCTTGCTTTTGTCACTTGTCACATTTCAAATGGCATTTTTTTACATTGAGAAGAGCCTAAGAAGTAGAAATTCAAGAACAATCTTCACAATAGTGGTAAAAAATATTTAACAAACTAATTTTTGTCATCAGATTAAAAAGCAAACAAACAAACCAACAACAACAGAAAAACACACAAACCAAAACATTCCAAACCCTCACAAACCAAAACCCCTCAAAGCCAAAAGACAAGCAACTTGAAAAACTAGTTAAAATAAGGTTTTGAGTATTCAATGGCTACTTCTCTAAAGACATCAGTTGAATATGGAGATAAAACACATCTGAGGTCTCAGTTTAGGACTGCAATGCTTATGAGTGAAACCATCATTAACAAAGAAACAGAGATTTCCTTTTGCCAGCTTTCTATGTGAAGGCAATGATATTTTTCTGCAAAGCGGAATGTTCTGAAATAAGATAGAAGAAGTAAAAAATAATCTGACCAAAAGAAGTATTATAATGGCCTCATTTGTATGTGCACAATAAACAGAATCTCAGAAAAGCAATGCAAATACTGAGCAGTGGTTGAATTGGTGAGGAGACTTTGTGAAGATCTTGGACAGGTGAAGCTTATAAAATCCTGAATTCACTGCAGTGAGTTAACAGATAGATGTGATTAAGTATGAAAGGATGTAACCTGTGCTTGGTTAGAATCCTGGGAGCTGTGATTGCTAGGGTGGTGTTAGTTTCATTAAGTTACTCTCCTAGCCATGTTCCGATGAAGACTACTGAATATTTCTGTTTGAAAGATTGACTTGGTTGCTGGAATTTAACTTTTGATCCCTGTCACAGTGGTCTAATGGGAACAGCTGTTGTGAAAAGTGAAAGGTTATCTTGTTCTTATCTTGATTGTCACATGGCTTTTATATCTCCTGCAAATAACTTGTCTTTCAGGAGCATTTTGCTGTGCTGAATCATTTATTCATTGCTATCACAGAAAACTGAGTTTTACATTCTGGTTTTCCAGCCCTGTAGCAGCTGAATACTGACGGGGTCTGCCCCTCTGTAGTTTGTGAGGTTTGTTATGCATAACAAAAATAACCTGAAGAAACTATTCTTACAATTTTATCTTGTTCTTACACTAAAGAAAACAAAGACTTCTAAGGCCACCTGCCCCTTTCCTGTGGTGGAGCCATGCTGGTAACTCAGACTTGTAGGTACAGCTCTGCCGTGAATTTCAGTATAAAAGATGTTTTTGATCTCTTGAAGATGGATACTGGCCTGGAAATCCAGTAAGGAATTGATACTCCTGCTTCTGATCATGCTTGAAGGTCAGGATATTCACCAATGATTCTTTTTTTTGCAATTAGTTTAAATGTTTTTAATCGCACATTTGGTCCTGCCATTCAGTTCCTGCTTCAGGCTTTTGCCATCTTACCCTTCATTCTTCAAAATCTTTTTAAGAAAGCAGCTTTCCTTATTGCAATACCAATAGAAGCTGGTATTTTATTTTTTTTTAATAAATGCAGTGCACCTTTGGATTGGATTACTGTCACAATAACCGCCAAGTTATGGCATATTAACATGGATAGTCATTTATGCATTAGTGCAGCCAAAGAAAAAGCCCCTAATGGACTGGTGTAACGATGCTCAGCCCAAAATGGCACACAGTTAACAGGCAATTTTATTTAATTATAACATTATACTTGCAAATAAAAATGAAAAAAACCCACACCAAAGCAACAACAACCACAACAAAAAAGAAAACACAAAACAATAAAAAAAAAAAAAAAAAAACAACAAAAACCCAAACAAGAAACTATATTTTTTTATGTGGGAACTGTAACTGGAAAGCATTTCTGTAATGAAAACTAAAGGAAAACACTGTAATCGCAAGTAATGGAGTGTTTGTTTTTCAATGTGACACATCTTTTGCAGTTATTTATAAATTATTCTAGGTGTTGATTTTTATCATCAATTCAAAATCAGATTTTTTTGGTATAAATGCAGTAGGCTATACATTAGAAGTACCAAGCCATAGGGAAACACTCTTTGTAAATCTGGACCTTATGGAAAGGGGAAGTGCACAGCAAGGGTTTGTGAAGGCTATTGCCTTTGTTAATATTTTGTAATGATGAGTTGAAGTTCTTTGCTAAGGTGTGTGATTTTTATGTTAAGCTTTTTTTTCTTATAGTCTTTGGTGCTTTTTTGTTTTCCTTGTTAAAATAAAGCTGCCTCTTCCTAGCAGTTGGAGGGAACTTTTCTGTAAAACTATTGGCAGATGAGTGTGGGTATTTTTAAACTAAGACAAAAGCTTGAAAGTAAAAATATATGTTTGGGGATTTTTAAGAAAAAAAAACCCAATACAATTCCAAAAACTTGTCTTGATATTATGCTGTATATTTAATGAAATGTTAGCCTCTGAGACTAAAGCGCCTGCTTCAGTGCTGTGAGATTTTATCATGTTAATCTTTTTCTGTGAATGTGAATATGATAAATTCCATATAAAATTTCAGAAACGGGAAGGAACTTACAAATCAGAAGCAAGTATATTTTATGAAAATTGTATTTTCGCAGCATATAATTCAATCTCTTTTTTATTGGTTTGTTTTTCATACCTCCCACATGCACTGGTCTATAGTGTAAACATCCACTGTGTAAATATGTATGCTGTTTTTAGCTGGCTTTGTATTTGTAGGAAATGAAGGACTGAATCTGAGAAATAGCTCCTTATTTTCTCTTATCACTTACACTTATTTCCTCTTCTAAGTACTTTTCTCCTTTTCTATCCTTTAAATATTCTTTTAAGTCAGCTTGATTAAAATGATTAAAAATGAGGATTCATGCAGGGGTGCTCTGTAATTTTGAAACTAAAGCTGAAGCCTTGACAAGTGATACGTTAGTCATCCTGGAACATCCTAGCCTGTCATCTGCTATGTAGTGCTGAAAAATATCAAGAAGGATAGGGTCCAGAAGCAGGATGGCATCGGGAACTGTGAGGCCATGGCTGGTGGTGCACTCTGTGAGAGCATGTGTTGAAAGCAAAGAAGCCATCAGTGTGTATGTTCCAGGAGCATGGCACTCTCAGAGCAAGTAGCTGACCTAAGTTCTTTTGTTACTTTCCAGGGTAGACAAGATTCAAATCATACACTAAAATATTACTTCCAAGCCTAAGTATCATTGAAAGTTAGAAGTAGTTTTGCAAATATCTAAATATGTCTGTTAGAAGTGGGAGTACATCCACCTTATTTATATGGAGGGTTTTGAAAATGTTTCATTGAATTTGCTGATTACAGTAGTATATATCTGCATTTCTTGTAACTTCATCATCATAGTCCTTAACTTCGGTGTTTATTAGTGTTGTCATTATGAATTTTGTTTTACTGTGAATGTATATTCTTACCCGAAACATATAATGAGGGTTTAGGCTTATATGAGACAACTGTTACTGATGTTGGAATCTGTCAAATGAGCAGTGTATCAGTTGACCATTTATTAACAGATGAAAAGGAATCCTTTAAGTTCTTCAGGTGCATTTGATGGCTTTGGATAGTACTAATAGATGGCAACTATAACCTTTAATACCTAAGGGAAAATAATTCACTTTGTCAGATAATTATGCCAAGAATATCTTGTCATTTTTTTCCCCCAAATTAACTGCAAACCTTGATATAATTTTTTGATGACTGAAGATGAAATCTTTCCTGCTTTCTAAGTCATCATCATTTAGAAGTGTAATTATTAACAGCTGAAGAGATTTATGTATAGTATTGTTAGGGCGCAGGTGACTGGTTTTCAGATTTGGACTAAAGGATCCTCATTACATAGTGTTGGATTTACATGGTGAAGCACATTGAAAGTTCTGCATTGTGTATGTTGAAGAAAGGCTTTTAAATGTGATTTATCAGTCTATCCTATCTTTTATATGTATTGCAACATGCCTGTCCTGCCCTCCTGCTAGCTTTTGCAGACAGGACTCTCTCTTCTGCACTCTTGATTTTTGCACAGTGGAAAATGAACATTAATAGATGGAATAAAATTGACCAGTTTTGAAATACATAATGGGATCACCAAGAGACAAGTTGTTTCAGAAAATGCAGCAAGCCGCCTTTACAGTTCTAATTTTTCAGGTTTCATGTAGTGTGGTGCATTGGGCAGCCTGTATTCTTACTGGTCACATTGACTTGTAGGTGCTGTGCTTTGGGAGGGATTTGGGTTTGCGTATACCCTGAATTATATATTTTTATTTTTCTTTTGGGGGTAAATATGGGTCAGAATTCTCAGACTTGAAGTACACTTTTATCTGGACAAGATTATCTTGCTGCATTTAACTCAGAAGTAATATTCCTTGGGTTCTGGCCTAGAGAAATCTGATGAATAATACTTAATGAATAAAGACTGTTTGCCCCTGTGCTGCTTAGACATTGGGATCATTGGAAAAAATAAAAAGTAAATCTGTATAACTGTATTTTCTGTTGGGTAGCTTTATATGTTTTTTAATTGCATATGTTGGAGATACCACCCGAAACTGGCAAAATGTGTGGTTTCACTTATAGCATATTAGTGTCTTAAGTTCACTTGGATTTGTGTGAAGAGTAGTTTATTCTTCAATTTATTCTTAGATAGACTGTGTTTTTATCAGCTGATACTTTTTATTTCAGGATATCAGAGCGCTTCTGGTATGTTTTCTTACAAATTCCTAATGTAACTGGATGCAACTGAGGTACTCTACCAGTGAGAGACATCATATTGCAACGTCAAGCATTATACAAAATAGCAAAGTAATAATTAGCAAATAATAGCACATATGTCTTTGTGCAGATAAAATAGAGTGTGAAGTCAACAACAAATTGCACTTCCTGCTTTTTGTTAAAAGCCTGTTTTCAGTGCAAACGGCTTGGCCAAGCATTTACCATGCTGATTGGAAAACATAGATGCAGGTTAATTGCATCTAGGAATGTGCTTTTGTGTAGATGTTTGCTAAAAATTCCCCTTCAAAGTTGCTAATAGACCCCATCTTTTTTGGGTCTTGGACATTTCCTGATGTCTTACAGCAGCACATGCAAAACACTCTTGCCTGTTGTCTGGTTCAAAAAAGTGAATGAACTGCAGTTTTGCCTTCATGATATACCTCTTAGCTGTGCATATCAGGGTACTAATTATCAGGATTACTTTTGACCTTTTCAAGATATCAGACTTCTGCTAAGTCTCAGGACTTAAACTTCTGTTTAGGAAGTAAACACAATAGATTAGTACAAAACAAGAGAGACTGTCTTCTTGTATTTCAGGTGTTAACCTAACAGAAAGGTTTAAACCTTGTCTAGTACTGTGATCGACTATTAGATCTATAGACTATGAGACTAATATTGTTGTGACGTGAAGAGTAGTAGTACAAAGGAGGTTTCAATTACACTTGCACAAGCAACTTTAATCCTGGCATTTCTAATTGCTGAGGGTTATATATATATATAAAACTATATATGTATTATTTTGCAGTCTCTTCATGTTCATTCTGTTTTTATATGAATTATCTAGATGGATGCATACAGGTAAAATTAATGAATACAGCTGAAAATAGTAATAATTCACTTTGATGACAGTTTTAGCAGGCTATAATTCAAATTCTTTTTCCACCTCAAGCAATTCTTCAAAACTGAGGGCTAATGTTTTCTCTGAAAACAAAGTCTTCAATAACCATCACAAGATCTTAGAGAAAATCACATGGGATATTGCTGTAGGGCAGGAATGAAATTCAAACATGACACCAATGTATGACATGTAACACAACTGTACAGTAAATAAAGGAATTGCAGTAATCTCTCTGTTTTAGGAATAATTAAATAATTTGTGATAGTGTGGGCAAGATGTGTGATTGCTTGTTAATGTTGTGCTGAATAAATATGAAGCAAAGTACCT
The DNA here is from genome assembly GCF_034315485.1 of Pezoporus occidentalis. Classification (NCBI taxonomy): domain Eukaryota; kingdom Metazoa; phylum Chordata; class Aves; order Psittaciformes; family Psittacidae; genus Pezoporus; species Pezoporus occidentalis. Next base: position 263,827 of record NW_026912951.1, on the reverse strand, counting down.
ACAAGAGCTTGTGATCTAAACAGACATAATGATAAAATAAGAACCCAATTTGAGCTTCTGGCTGAGAAGTTCTTTCAGCTTAAATATATATTTCCCAGGGTCTTGGAGAGCCAGTATCACAATGCAGAATAAATGTTCTCAGATTTATTAGTGAAAAGATTTATACATGTGCAAAAGATTTATTATTTGTTTTATTTAGATAATGGTGATTTCTTAACACTATCCTTGCTTTAGTCTTGTACACAGTATTTTATTTCTGTTAGCACATAGTGTAATCCAACTAACTGTCTTATCATGGTATTGATGATTCTGCTGTGATATCAGCAGTGTTTTTGTCTTGAGAGTAAGGGAAGACTGAACCAAACTAACTCAAAATGTATGCTATTGACTTGGTAGGCATATTGGACAAAGTATGGCTAAGTGGAAAAAAATAATATTGGACTTTCTTTTTTTGTTTTCCTGCCTTTCAAATCCATTGCTCTGAACTATTTAAATGTACTATTTCAGCCCATTAGTATTTTTCTCTGAGCTTACTTGAGAGCCTGCAGTACATGTATAAGATTCTAGCAGAAAAAAATAGTAGCTTTGACTCTTTGTAACTCTTTATCATGCAGCTTAATTTTACTAATTCTGAACTCTTTTATGCTTCATGTCACTAAATTATGAGATATTCCAGAGCCAAGCCATCTGGCTTCTATAAAAGCCACAGAAAGATCAAGGACATCTCCAACTGCTTTTATTGACCAGAGCACCTCATGAGCCTTTAATGGAAATAGTGGGGGTTACAGTGGGGGTGGACAGAAAGCTTGGTTTTCTTAGCTTGAAGTGCTCTTATAGATGAGCCTCAAAAGTGAAGTTAGCTTTCTTGACTGTCTTTCATAAACCTTTTATCGCTACAAGGGTATAAACAAGGTAAAGATCTGCTGTGTTTCTCACTGAATAGAAGGATATTCTGAAAATCTATCACAGATTTATTTAAAATATTCTTCGTGAGCGACATATGATATTTGTACTACAGTCACTTTGAGTTGAAATGTCCCAGCCTTGACTTTTTTCATGCATTTATATTGTGTGTCTGTCACAATAAATTTAGGTAGAAAATGTTCCTCATGTTTGTAAAAGACAAAGTCTGTGAAGAAGTTTTAGCAGTCTGGGGAACTGTGTAGTCACTGACAGTATTGCTGCATTTAAAAACATTGGCTTATTACAAGTCCATTACAAGTGGCTAAGTTAGGTTACTCTGGTCTCAATTTTACTTTCGATATCATTTAACAGAGAAGAGTTGGGATGTCAATGGCTGCTCTTTGACAGCCTTTTGCAACTGTGTATAAAGTTTTTATTTGTGAATTTGAAAATGGCTTTTAATGTTATAGCAGTAAATAAAATGCTATAGGTAGAAGAACAGAAATAGTAAGGCTATTTATCTCTGTTAGTTTTTGCAAAGTGTCCAAGGCAATGCTCTCATATTTAGGATCATCTTTGTCTTTTTCCCTTGTGTAAACGACCTATAGGAATATAGTTATAAATCAGGGCTCAATAGAAAGATCACAAATATAAGATTTCATACTTCTTTGAAGTGTCTCTCTGCTGATAAATATAAAGGCTTTATGACCCTGACTGTCTAGAAGGCAGGACATGGTCTAATGCCAGGTACCTTCAAGGCTTGATTGTAGAAGATATACTTAAAATGATTTTGAGACCTGTTAACTATTATTAACTTGATCCATATATTTTCTTTGTTTTGCTTCAGGTGTTTTTTGATGCTGACATTAAAAAAAAAAACAAACAAAAAACAAACAAACCCCCCCCCCCAAAAAAAAACAAATTGTAAAAAGGATCATTAAAGTCCATGAGATACAAGAAGTTACAGCCAAATATCTTAGTCCCCTTGAAACCTGGAATTGCAGCATTTTTAAGTGAGTGTAGTAACAACTTTAGGCCTGCAGAAATAATTTACAGCTGTTCATTTAACAAAATACAGCACATCTTCCAGATGAGATACTGATGTGGGCCAGTGCTGCTGACAATGTGAGTCATGTGTGCGCATTTCAGTGGTAGCCTCCAAATATTAACATAATGGCAAGCTGTCACACAGCTGGGGAGTTCAAGAAATGTCTTCATTACACGAACAGATTACCTTAGCTGTTGTGCCCTGGCCAAAACTTGATCCAGAATTTTCAGATAGATTTGGCATCAGTTTCCAACTCCAGGATTGCATGTAGAACAAATAATGCCAATCTCTTCAAAGTTCTCTATGCTTCAGTGCGATACCTGTTCTCAATGAGAGTAAGACAAAAATAATCTGGTTTGGGTTTTTTTTTCTAGAAGTAGTTTTGTACAGATGTTCAGTGAGAAAGTAGAACAATGAGATAGCAAGCAGTTTCACACTGGTGCTCTGAGTACCACAGTAACAGAATAAATTGCATGAGGACAAGAGTTCATCCATTTTGTTGTTAGATAAATTCAGAGAATTTTATTTCTGTGGCGTAACCATCTATTCTGCACTACAGACAAATAGAAAAATTCAAAGTATGAATACACTAATACATGCAGTACATGAATAAAGCATAATAGGAAAGTGCAACAGATAGAAAAGAGTGAGATATTTGCCACCCAAAACTATAAATCTGTCTGACATCACCACTGGTTAAAAGAGAGAGAGATCTCTACTTTGTCTTAATTACACATAATTTGGCTGACAGTTGAAATACAAACCTAAACAGTCAGTCAGTTAAAGATACACAAAATTAAGTATTTCATACAGTGTCCAACCCCTTCAATCTTTATTAATAACTTAATTACATTAATTACACCAAGGTTTAAAATATTGCTAGTACAAGAGGGGGAAAAATTATAGACTCCCCTAAGTAATGAGCTGCATAGCAATTCTGTTAGAATTAAGACTATTAGCAAAATGCAAAGTAGCAGTAATTTGTAAATATATACTCCACAGTATATAATTCTTGTTGTTCCACCCCATGATTGTGTTCTTTAGCAAACTCCAGTAGACATCATTATGGAGGTCAAACTGAGCATGCCAGAAACATAAATAGAAGACTATTCTCAGGCTGAGTGGAGATATGAATAACTTGCTCTTTCCACTATGTTTTCACACCTTTGGTTTTGTTGCTATTGTTATTTAGAGGTTTTTTTTTTGGCCCTATCTTCAGCAATCATCTGTAGCTAAAATAACCTGAATTTTCTGGGGTTCTGCACCTTATTCTGTTCCATTCTGTAATGCAACACAACTATCTTACGTTAAGGTATTGAAGCTTTATATATGAACTCACGTCTAAAGATAGTGTGGTAGATCCGTGTAGTAGATCAGATTTGCTAACCTTTAGCCTCCAGTCTAGGTAACGTTCCCCTTGAACAGTATAAATACATGGGCAGTTTCAGAGAAGTTATGTCTCTTCCAACTTGTTAGACCAAGCAAGACTATATAAAATAGCAATTTGCCAGTAAACATGATGAAAGTTAGGAATTATAAGCACTCTTTTACCATAGTTAGGTACATCTATATTGTACCTTCTTACAGAAGCAGACTCAGTGTAGTCATATAGACTGTAATAATAATGATTAACAGATATTTGTGAATATAACTTCTCTACTTCACCTATATTACTGTACAGATCTGATAGTGCTGACCTGTAAGAATGTTTGCTTTCTTTGTCATTTAATTAAAGAACATATTTGAATATTTGAAATAAAATCGGGTGTATGTTTCATTTAAGTAGGAGAAGTATTTCTGAGCTGTAAACTGCTTAAAACCAAAGCGATGGCACCTTGTTAATGGCTAAGTTATAGCTGAGATATATGTTAAGCATCTTCTCTAATCAAATTAGAATTTGCTTCTTAAGTCATATTAAAAGACTTTGAAATGTCTTTAAAAGATTCTTTCTTTGAGGCAACAGCTTTGGAAAGAAAGCTGATACCCTTTTCAAGTGATTCTTTTAAAGTGAATTATTCTGCTGACTGTAAGTACACATTCATATAAGAATATTCCCGTAAACTTAAAAAAAAATATTGCAAAATGTGAAATGATTGAAATTATTTCTATTGTCTCCAGAATAAGGTTTGCCCTTATTAAAATTTAGAACCAAGTGTTATTCACAGAAGAAGTTTTACCTCTTGGCTAGAACTGCCAGGGACAATTTGAGAGATACTACTAACTGTAACATTTTAAAATGTTGAGATGCAACAAAATGGAAAGGTATTTAAAGTGTTCATATTTAGGCTTGCTTGAGTAGTCATTCAAAATTAAGGTGTCGCATTTGCAGTTTCTCAAGGATTTGGTGCTTTGTCATTCCATGCTACTTCACTGAGTGTGTCAGTGGGTCTGCCTGGGAGACATTGGTAGCTAATCACTGAACTGCCTGCCTGAAGTGTTTAACTATTGTTCTACTAACCTTCTAAGGAATCTGAATAGCTTTATGGCATAAGCTGCACAAGCTACAGAAAGGTGCTTTTCTTATCCTTGCCATGATAAATTATGGAAGTATCCATTGTAGTCCCTTGATTATTATTCTTTCTTTTACTATAGTCACCTGTCATCTGCCTTTATCATTCAGATCAGCGGTTTGATGCTTACTCTTTGAAGATTCCAAAGATGTGATATTTTTATTCTTTAATACTTCTGAACTTTTGAATATCTAGTTAAAAAGCCGTCAACAGTGATAGATATCTACATAAATGTCACCATGCTGTCACAATGGTGATTCTGCATACCTTCAAAATTACAATGAAAATATTTTCCATGGTAAAACTATTAGACTAAAATATGCTATCCAAGGTTGCATGTTTGGGATTGAACAAGACAAAGGCACTCTATATAGACTACTTATTTGTCTAGAACTAATTCAGTGGTGATGGCTAGAAATAAAGAAATGTTCTTTGCTTATTTGTACCCTGAGACTTTAGATCTCATTTTCCTAGATTTGAATTCAAGTACTCTTTATAAAAATTTACTTTAAAACTCAAAAGCTTAAAGGTTATCACATTAAAAGAGAAAGAAAAAAAAAGAAAGCCTGTTACTTGCAAAATTAACTTTCCTGAGGAAGAAAATTGTTTGTTTAACTTAGTTTTGTTTGTCTTCAGGAAATACTGATGCATATCTGAGAATATTGCTATGTGCTCCTATTGGAGATCTTGGTCAAGAACAATCGTATGAACTAGAAAGTGTGAATGAAGTCCTGAATAGTACAGCATTACCTTTATACTTCTTTTATTGAACCCTGATTAATACAAACATGATTTTTAATTTTTGCTTTATTTTAGAATGTATTTTCTTAGCTTTCTGTACACTCAGTCCTGCAAGTGTGTATGGGTGAATACAAATGAATGATTTGTTAATTGTTCTGCCTACCAAATAGTGCTACAACACACACTGTAGACTCTATAGGAGGTATCTTTTCCTTTCATGATAGATTCCTAAAATTTATTTAAGTTATTTAAAAATTGCTGTGGTAGAAAGAGGGAAACTCAGAAACTTGCATTCTGAGGCTGTCAGTTTTAATTTTTTTTGCTATTTTTTTTTGTAAACTTAATGCCCAGTTTAGAACTCTAGGCATTGCCAAAGACAGTGCTTTTTACAGAGTCCTATTCAATTTCTTTTAATCAGTGGGTACAGGGTTGCTGTTTCCTGAAGGGTATTGCGTGAGAACACTTTCTATTGAATTATGAGACACAGCATGTTCTTCTGTGATAATTTTTATTCCTTTTTGTAAGATTGTGTTGAGGATGTTATGACACAGATAAATAAATGTAAACTATAGCTGGACATCACTATTTGGTATCAAAAAATGTTGATTTTCTTTCACTTGAGTTTTATTTTGCTGCAAAGGCATCTAATTTTGAATGTTGTAATATATTCAAAATGTAGTTAGGCCACTGTCTGGTGTTTTAATAGATTTTTGAGTCTAGATGAATTACACCAGAGAGTAACAGCCACTATATAAATCTGCATTATGTCTGGCTTTAAAGAAAAGCAGTAGGAAAAATAGTATATTGAGAAAATATCATGACAGTATTTGCTTTCTCAGTTTCTTCTTAACTTGCTTCTTCACTGGAACTGCGGAGTATTTTTCTCTAACTTCGATAAATATTAGAGCAGTGAATGTTCAGGTATGCCTATGGTTAGATCAGAGCTGTTTGTCCAGCCCTGAAGAAGCACCTGTATTTGAAGTGGATTCTGATATTGTAATATTTGGTGAATAGGATTTCACTGGGAACTGGTCTGTGCTCAGTGAGGAATAGGTCCTTTTGCACACTATTTGTAATGGAGTGGAAAATTACATTTGCCATTGCAAGAACAGCCCCATTAGTGGGAAAGCAGATTCTCTTGTACAGAGCTGGAATGCACCTCGGGCAGTGTCAGGGTGACAGTCCAAATAATGGGAGTTTGGAATGAACCAGGAAATACTAAAATGAAAAAATGCTTCTCTTCATACACTGTGGTTCCTTCATAAACTTATTGCTACATAAAGAAGTTTGATTTAAAGCAGCATGAAACTAAAAAAAAACCCACACATTTGAACTACAGTTTATAACTTGTTTTGAGGATGAAGCCTATTGTTGTGAAAAGGAAATACAGTGGTTTTATTCCTAGACCATTATCTAAACCAGTGTGAAGCCACTATTGTAAACAGGAATGCTGAAGTGTTTTGCTAGTTTTGTTTTGGTTTTGTGTTTAGATAACGCTGCAAGTGTTGTCAATTCTATCTCAACTGTATGGATATTATAGGAATCAAGTAAAGGTTCTTCTGTGCAATTGCAAACATCTGAGCAAGTGTAAGCATCTAAGAGTGTGCGAACATCCCTGAACTACCCTTTCTAACACCTTTTCTCATCAGTGAAACTGTTTTAATCTTGCTTCACCAATGACTTCTTAACTCCTGAGTAGGTATATAGAAGTAATGGTGTCAATTGTGTTTTACAGTATTTACAAATCTGACAAAGAAGATAAACTGCAGATGATGACAGTTCACAGAGCAAAAATAATTTATATTCCATTGATGCTTAAAAAAATAATAAAAAATTAGAACTCTTAATGACTCTAAAATATGTAATACCAAGAACACTGAAGACTACAATTCACTTTGCCTCTTTAAATGTATTAGACAGCTAGAAGAAGTTCTGGTAGAGATAAACCATGCTCTAGAAAGACAATCAAACTTGAATTTATTTAAAATCTGCCAGTCCCCTATTGAAGCTGTACCATTGCAGATTGAAATAAAAAAGAAAAAAAAGGAAAAAGTATACACCATAATTTTATTTTTTTAATTGAACTATGGTAACTGACAGCTTCTGCAAAGTCCACTACAAAGATCTGAGGTAGCAATGTAGCTCTTTTGTATAGACCAGGAGCTTAGAGAGAATTAAAAGCTCTTACATTTCCTTGGCAGTCTTCTGTCAGAATAGTCCACTGAGCTTATAGTCATTAACTTCTCTAGGAACTGATCTAAATGGTAAAATTCAGATTGACATTTGAATGAAATACTTGCTATCAAAGAGTTCTGCAAATAATTAAGCATATGAGCCTCGATGATTCACAGATCCCAGGTCATTTATCCTAAATATCTGTTAGGGTTTGCTTATCCATCCCCTGTTTTGCAATAAGATTTCAATGTAGACCATCTTACTCCTGTAGTAATTTCTGTTGGTATTTTTCTTATTAGATGTTATCACAGTATCACAGTATGCTAGAGATTGGAAGGGACCTCAAAAGATCATCTAGTCCAATCCCCCTGCCGGAGCTGGAACACCTAGATAATGTTACACACGAATGTGTCCAGGCGGGTTTTGAATGTCTCCAGAGAAGGAGACTCCACAACCTCCCTGGGCAGCCTGTTCCAGTGCTCTGTCACCCTCACTGAGAAGAAGTTTCTTCTCAAGTTTAAGTGGAACCTCTTGTGTTCCAGTTTGTACCCATTACCCCTTGTCCTATCATTGTTTGCCACTGAGTAGAGCCTGGCTCCATCCTCGTGACACTCCCCCTTTATATATTTATATACACTAATAAGGTCACCCCTCAGTCTCCTCTTCTCTAAACTATAGAGACCCAGCTCCCTCAGTCTTTCCTCATAAGGGAGATGCTCCACTCCCTTAATCATCTTGGTTGCCCTGCGCTGGACTCTCTCCAGCAGCTCCCTGTCCTTCTTGAACTGAGGGGCCCAGAACTGGACACAATATTCCAGGTGTGGTCTCACCAGGGCAGAGTAGAGGGGAAGGAGGACCTCTCTCGACCTACTAACCACCCCCCTTCTAATACACCCCAGGATGCCGTTGGCCTTCTTAGCCACAAGGGCACAGTGTTGGCTCATGGTCATCCTGTCGTCCACTAGGTCCCCCAGGTCCCTCTCCCCTACACTGCTCTCTAACAGGTTGTTCCCCAGCCATACTGGAACCTGGGGTTGTTCCTGCCCAGATGCAGGACTCTACACTTTCCCTTGTTGTATTTCATCCAGTTATTCCCTGCCCAACTCTCCAGCCTGTCCAGGTCTCGCTGGATGGCAGCACAGCCTTCTGGCGTGTCAGCCACTCCTCCCAGCTTAGTGTCATCAGCAAACTTGCTGATAGTACACTCAATTCCCTCATCTAAATCATTGATGAATATATTAAATAATACTGGTCCCATTGATGAATATATTAAATAATACTGGTCCCAGTACTGACCCCTGAGGCACTCCACTAGTTACAGGCCTCCAACTAGACTCCACCCCATAGACTACCACTCTCTGGCTTCTCTCCTTCAGCCAGTTCGCAGTCCACCTCACTACCTGATCATCCAGACCACACTTCCTCAGTTTAGCTGTGAGGATGCTGTGGGAGACTGTGTCAAATGCTTTGCTGAAGTCAAGGTAGACCACATCCACTGCTCTGCCATCATCCATCCACTGTGTTATTTCCTCATAAAAGGCTAAGAGATTGGTCAAACATGATTTCCCCTTGGTGAAGCCATGTTGACTGCCCCTCATAACCCTCTTATCCTTGATATGCCTTAAGATGGCACCAAGGATAAGGTGTTGCATCACTTTCCCAGGGATGGAGGTGAGGCTGACTGGTCTATAGTTACCCGGGTCCTCCTTCTTGCCCTTTTTGAAGACTGGAGTGACATTTGCTTTCCTCCAGTCCTCAGGCACCTCTCCCGTTTCCCAAGACTTGGTAAAGATGATGGAGAGCGGTCTAGCAATGACTTCCGCCAGTTCCCTCAGCACCCGCGGGTGCATCCCATCTGGACCCATGGATTTATGGATGTCCAGATTGCTCAACTGGTCTCTAACCCATTCCTCATCGACTAAGGCAAACCGCTCCGTCGACCTGACTTCATCTAAGGTCTCAGGGGTAGAGGGCTCTTCAGGACTGCCTGCAGCTGCCTTCCTACATCCTCTAGCAGCAGCCTTATATTCTACCCAAGTGGCCAGCCCCTCCTTCCATGACCTGTAGACTCTCCTCTTCCACTTGAGCATACCCAGCAATTCCCTATTTAGCCACGCAGGTCTCCTGGCCCTCTTCCTTGACTTCCTACGTGTGGGGATGCTCCGATCTTGAGTTCGGAAAAAGCAGTCCTTGAATGCCAACCAACTATCTTAGGCCCCTTTACCTTCAAACAGCCTTGCCCATGAGATTTCCCTTAGCAATCGCTTGAAAAGGCCAAAGTTTGCCCTGCTAAAGTCCAGGGTTGCAATTCTACTTGGTATTCTACTAGTCCTACCACACAAGATCCTGAACTCCACCATCTCGTGGTCGCTGCAACCAAGGCAGCCCTCAACCCTTACTGCTTCGACTAGATCCTCCTTGTTAGTGAGGATGAGATCCAGCAGCGCTCCTCTCCTGGTCGGCTCATCCACCATTTGCAGGAGGAAGTTATCATCCATACACTGGAGGAACCTCCTGGACTGTGGCTGGGTTGCTGAGTGGTCCTTCCAGCAAACATCAGGGAAGTTAAAATCCCCCACGACAACCACAGCCTGTGACTGTGAGGCCGCTCTCAGCTGCCTGTAGAAGGCCTCGTCAACTTCCTCACCCTGATCTGGTGGTCTGTAACAGACACCCACAACAGTCTCGCCCCTGCCAGCCTGCCCCTTAATTCTCACCCACAGACTCTCAACTCGCTCGTCATCTGTCCCCGGACAGAACTCGGTGCATTGTAGTTTCTCCCGCACATAAAGAGCAACCCCACCACCCCTCCTGGCTGGCCTGTCTTTCCTGAAAAGGACATAGCCCTCCATGACAATATTCCAGTCATGTGAGCTGTCCCACCACGTCTCTGTAACTGCCACCAGATCATAGTCTCCTGACTTAACACAGGTTTCCAACTCCTCCTGCTTATTTCCCATGCTGCGCGCATTGGTGTACAGACATTCCAGGGAGCGAGCTGAGCACACCGATGTCACCCTAGGATTATAGGAGGCCTCCCAGTCTTCATCAATTCTGGAGTGCTGCCCCACTGGGGCAAGCCCAGCTACAACCCCATGCCCCTTCGAATCTAGTTTAAAGCTCTCCAAATGAGCCCTGCTAATTCGTGCTGATGATTCTGACTTTGAGCAAAAGCTCATCTGTATCTTTCAGATCAGAAACTTCAATTGTTAACACATTTAGGGCCAGTATTTTTACCTGTATTAAGAGAAGTATCCATAATGCAATTAAGCTGCAGCTTTTTAATTCAGCTGAAAAGGTAGGCATTAGACATTAGTGAATTTGTAGAGAATGGATTTTGAACAGGGTCACCAAAAGTAAGAGAGATTCTTGGCCTTCATGCCTTTTACAGGAATGACCTGATTTTTGCTTCACTCCTCCTCTGCAGCATACCTCTGACCTATCTTTGTTTCAGGAATGGCACCTTCTAATTCCCAGCTTAAATTTTGAATAAGTTCCCTATTCTAACACAGCAGTGAGAGAATTTCAACTCAGGGTAGTTAGTATTTATAGTTATTGTGGGGTCCATCAAACTTTTTTGTCCTTCTCAGGTTTGAGATTTGTATGTGTTGGCTACTAACCTCAAAGATATAAGGAAATATTTAGTGTCAGGCTGATTTGTATGTTTCTAATAAAAATATTTTTCATCATCAAGGGTAAATTACCCATTTTAGATTTCCATTGGATTTATTCCAGCAGTGCTTCTGGGGTGTGGTTTATGTAGGAGGATCCGTAGTTTGTATCGAGTGAGGACTGAAGCTTTCCTTATCCAGATCAGATTCTTCCTTTGATATGTTAGGATAATTGGGATAAAACTACAATAAGTGAACAGGGTCTAACACCCATGCTGTATGAAAGGCTATGTGTAGCATCTGGGCAAATGAATGCCAGTTAGTCTCTGGGCCCATTAAGGCAACTCCTACAGTTCATGGTGGACAAATGAGCAGCTTACATAATTTATAGTCTTACTTGAAATATATTCAGATTTTGAACTACAGTGTTCTTTTTCAGAAGGAAATATCCACAGGTGCAGAATGCAAGTCCCCGTACTGTGAGATTTTAGTCTAAAACTGTAACTGAAATACTTAATCTTGTTAATGATAAACATTTTTTTTTTTCTCTTAATATTTCTTCAAAAACTTAAAGACTTGAGAACTTTTAATTGAAATGATATATCCTGGTTTTATTTTCTCTGATAATAAGGTGCAAACTGTGGGGGATGAAATAAATATATGTTTCTGGATGACACCATCTTGGTGTTTCTACGCATTCTTTTATCAATATATTCTTTATCTTAGCTGTCTTTAAATACTTTTAATATAATTAAAAGCACAGAATGAATGCCAGACTTGTCAATTCCAACAACAAAGTGCTGAAATTTTCAGTAAAACTGAGAGATCCATCTCCCACACATTGTAATGAATAGGTTCATAAAAGGAAAATAGTTTAATTACATTTTAGTTCATGGATTGTTAATAGGCTGGAGTATCTAAATTGAATAATGTGATTCTGGTAATAATTATGTGTAAATGAACTTGTTTAAATGATATTTTACAGCTCCTTTATAAAATTACAGCTAGAGGCAATCCAGTGATAGACAGACAAAGGCCATGCAAAAATTATCATAAACTATTAGCTTGTTTGCAAAGGGTTTTATGTTAATCTTTTAGTACTTAAAGCACTCTGCAATTAACATATCACGGGGAGCTGCCTCGAAGCAAAGGCATGCAAATTAAAGTGCTCAGATAAAAAGCCATTCACATTAAAAAAATCAAAGAAAGGGTGGCATAGCACTCAAAGGGTACTGGTTTTATATTTGAGATTAAGGAGGTGTAATGATTGTGTTATCTAACTAGGGTCGTAATTAAAGCTTTTCTCCTGCAGACATGACAATAGATACAGCATTGATTTCGGTGTTTTAATTGTGAAAGTCATTTTATTTCAGGGCAGAAGATATGAATAGCCTAAATCAAAGGGCTTGAAGATTGCTTTGTTGATAGTACTTGTTCAACAGCTGCCTTGTTGCTTAATACACAAATGGGGAGAATGGTGAAAGAGATCCTGGGAGGTGCTTCGTATTGTAATTCTCCCGCTGGTTTCCTTTCCTTTCATGAAAAAGGCAAGGATCTGTGTACTGATTGTAACAAGCAATCTTTTCATACATCACCAATGTTTTTCCTCCCTTAGTTTCCTCTGAACAAAAAAAGTCATAAAAGCCTTGAACTAACTTTTACTACTGCTCTTTCCAAACTATAAAAGTTTGTGTAATAAAGCCATCATCTGCTGTCAGAGATATCACACTTTTAGTGGAGAACAAAAAGTCTTCATGTGGCTGTAATTCCTGTTATCAGAAATGCCAGTGTAACGAAAGGGATGTGCTGCAGAGAACTGGATGTGAGATTTTATTTACATTATATCTGTGGCTCAGCAGTCTCCTCAGATTGGGAAGGGGCGAGGGTTTGTTTTTTTTTTTTGAGGGGGGAATTCAATCACTGTTGTAACAGGGTAGAAAATAACTGATCACATCTAGCTAGGTTCTTAACTGACATACGTAGCTATCCTGTCTGCTCATTCTAGTGGGGAGTTACATGCTTGGAACGAACAAGGCCCAGGGGCTGATGTAGGAGTAAACTGGACTGAAACGAGGGTGGATACAGTTGACCAATTTGAAAAAGAATTGTATCAGTATGCTTATTTCCTCCCTGGTATGGAAGGAGTTAATATGACTTGTCAGTGTATTTTATTTCATCTCATCTCTAATGTGTAAAAATCTAACTCAATATGCAACTACATGCATGGAACAGGAATTGTATCATTTTTTGTTGTACCGGTATACTTGAAGTTTCTACAGTTTTTCTATTATAGGCAACATGTGAATTGTAAATGTGTGTTTCCTCTTTCCTTAACCAAATTAGGGATTAATATGGTATAGGATCTCACACAATAAGAACTATCCCAGATTCCCTTGGAGCCTTTCTGAGAGACTCAAATATACAGAAATGTCTGACTTTCTGCAGTAGACCTGCACATTTCCTAATTTGGGTTTAAAGTAGGAGCCAATATGTCACAAGAGAAACAATTCTCTTGTGATTATAAGCAATAAGGACTGGTGACAGTTTTTCTCTGGGACTCCACTGCTGGTCCCCACCCTTATTGATGCTGGAATATTGGGTTAAATTCACATTTCTTCCACATAATTTTCAAAGCTCTTCATGGAACTGTCTCAAACTATCTAAGAAACAGCCTTTCTCCAACTGTAGTGACAGATTCCTAGACAGATACATTTCACACGAGCTGTGAAACTGTCAACCTTGAGGATGATGCTTGTGAGAGCAACAGACAGAGCTTTCTCAGCAGCTGGCTTAAGGCTGTGGAACCTGGTTCTGGAGGAGGATAGAATGACCACAAATCTTGCTCTTTGCAAAGCTATGTAAAATTCAGCTGTTGCTATCAACAGCCAGAGGAGAAACAATAATGATTAAAGTAAAAGGTGGAAGAGTCTGCAGGTAGAAAAAGTTCCAGGGGGAAAACAAAGAGACAAGACTACCTGACAACTCACAGAGCAGAGTGGTTATAACCTTTGTTCAAATAACACATACTGAGGAGCATGGCTTGCTTATTTTGAAGCACTGGAAACAAAAATGTTGTAAAGATAGTCTGAGATTTCTAGCCTGATTTCTAAGCCAAGAGCTTCAATTGATTCCATCTCTATGTGGTGCAATAGCTTGATGTTCTGTTAAAATTCCGTGTGTGATATTATCAATGTAAAAAAAATTTAGGTTTTGGGGTTGTTATATCATTACTTTCAATCCAGATCTGAATGGAAGAACTATTCAGCTACATTTGGGTAAGACTCATTACTATGCCGTTCCACCTCCAAATGTTTAATGGAGTAGCTGTTTATCGCCTAAAATATTTAGAAAAAGCGGAGGAGAAATAAAAACCGAGATCTTGTGGGTGTTTTGCAGTAGACTGCATAAAAATCTCCAGTGTGTTTTTCTTTTTATTTTTTTTTTTAAAGGTAGAGAATTTTGCTATATTGGCTTCAGTGAATCCTACTGAGGTTTAATCTTTACTCTTATAAGCTCCCATCTTTGCAGACTTCTACCCATCTAGTTACAGAGGACTTTAAGGTGGGGTACCCTCTCACTGGATCTGGCTCTCAATTCAGTATGGAAGGTTAGACTGAAAAAGGTATGTCTAAATAGGTTGCAGTAGGTTTTTCTGTAGCCCTATGTGGTTGCTTTCAATATTTACTTTTTTAGCTGAGAAGATTATAGGATAATACTGTCTAAGAAGGCAAACAGGATAACATAAAGGCATTTTAGGAAATGTATTCTGCTTAAGGAATTGGTGGAACCTCTTTGCATAGAATGAGATTATTTCTAAAAATTATTCCATGATCCTGAAATTAAGCAAAGCATTTTAAAACTGTTAACTGCATTAAAAGTATTGAGCATATTGGTGAAACCTGTATCAGCAAGATCTTTAAAGCATCTTGAAAGGCTTTGTAGATTTTTGTTTGTTTATTTTCAAGAGACAGTTTCCAGCATAACTCCAAGTGGAAGTGTACATGATCTGCATATTACTCTATAGGAAAAGGAGTCCTTGGAAGCCAGGCTTGCTGTTTTTTTCAGACACAGCATCAATTTGCTCTCAGACTTTTTAATGAGGAATTCTGCTGCTTGAAGACACTGTTGTTCCACTGGGACTGAAGTTGTTTTGCTGATGTTTCTTTCTTCTAATAACTGATGGGAAGACCATGTATTGTCATGTCACTGCTCTGAATTCTGTAGCACTCTTAATATATAGACTTTATA
Organism: Pezoporus occidentalis; assembly: GCF_034315485.1. Taxonomy (NCBI): domain Eukaryota; kingdom Metazoa; phylum Chordata; class Aves; order Psittaciformes; family Psittacidae; genus Pezoporus; species Pezoporus occidentalis. The sequence goes on along the minus strand of NW_026912951.1, from coordinate 248,591 downwards.
GCTTAGTAATAACTGTCTTCCAAGTTATTGTAGGGAAAAACGCTAATGGATGAACAAAATGGCCATTGCCATCTTTAGCAGTTGATTAAGATGTAGGATAAGATGGTGGAAGATTAGTATAATTCCACTTCATTCAGTGTTGCAGAAAGAATATGAATTCTTTAGAGGTTATGAAATTCCTGCATCATTGAGCATCTCAGTTTATGTGGATCAAGTTATATGCCTTATATCTCCCATATCAGGGACAAAGGGAGGTCATCATTCATAATGACTCCTATTTCACTGGGATCGGTACAGCTAAACTCTCACATTAGAACACCTTTATCTTCTGAAAGCTGCAGTGGAAGAAATAAAAAAGGGACACACACATGACTTATTTTAAGCGTGGTATTGATTCGCTACATTCAGGAAAACTACTTTATTATAATTTTAGGTATGTGCGTAAGTTTATAGTTACCTCACAAGTGGATCTGGCTTGGCTTCAGGTTGACCTGGAATACATCAGATAAGCTACGTTTGAAAGATCTGACCCTATGAGTTATCCTGGCTGATAATTTCCATTTCAGGGCTGAGCACTTTTAGCTCCCCATGTATTAGAGCATCCTACAGAGGGAATTCTTCAGTGAGACTGAAATCTTATTCATTGGGAATTGTGAGACTGGGGGACTTACAGCACTAGATCCTGAATCAACAGGCCTTTGTTTCTCTGTCCGAGCTTTGCTTTACTTTTCTGAGATTTGTGGAGTGTCAATTTAGAAGTGTTTTAAAAAATATTTTCTCTGAATGGCTTACTAACTGCCATGTATTACAAGGGGATATCAATTTATTTTACTAGAAGTTAGAATGTCAGAAATATAAGAACATTCAGGGTTACTAATGGGTGTTTTATGTAGTACTGACACAGGGATTTGTTATCTATCAACAGAAGTCAGTGCTGACTTCATTAAGGTGGAAAAAAAAAAAGCCCACTGTAAGAAACAACAAAAAATGCTATACGTTTATTTGTCACTTCTACTCTTACTTTTTAATTCTGGTGAGTTTCTTATTAACTTCACCATTTTTATTTTGCAATGTCTGTGTACATGCAGCAGTGCCATTTTAACAGAATAGTTAATAGATATTATGACTCCTTTTATTTTTCTTTGATTAAAAAGACATTCTTCCTCCTGGAGATTGTGAGTTACAAAAGAGTCACAAGCATAGAAAAACTTCAATCAAGGCTTGTCATGGATTACATGATTTTTACAGTATCTACAATTGTCAGGCCTAGTTTCCTTCATTAAAAACTGTATGAGCAGTCATAATTTTAGTCTTTTTTTCTTGTGTGAATCTTTCTAGGTTTCTGCTTGGTACTTTGAAAAATGCTGGTCTTTTTGATACAGCAGATGGAAAAGATTGCAATAAAGCAGCTTTAAAATTGCCCCAACAAAGTCTGAAATTGAAAGCAAGAGCTAGGACAAACATTGAGAGTGACTGAAGTGATGCTGGCTGGGGAAAGAATTGCTGGGGGACTGACCAAGCATAGCCTTACAGCATTCCACAGTTTATGAGGACATGCAGTCATGATGTTGAAAGCATCACAGACGCTAGACTCATCACTCATCATGTGATGCGCTATTTCTTTCCCTCAAAGCAACTTTAAGAATTCTTTAGGCATTATGGTCAAAGCATGTGTTTCTTCAAGACAAGTCTCTTTGGTAACTCAGTTACCATTAGTCAAGCTAGAGTTCCCCAAAAAAAACTAGTCTTTCATTCAAGAGACAGTTTTCAGAGTAGGGCAAATAAGAAGTATGTTCAGGCACTGGCTCTACATAGATGGTCACCAGCACTGAAATATTTTATATATTAGGAAAGGGTAATAATCTGAAACAAAATACTGATTTTAAAAAAATTAGATAGTTCTTTATGCTACATAGATTACGTAACACATATCTCAGCCATGAGCAGACAGGTTTTCTTGTTCTTTCTTCAGATTCCACTCTTGTGTCTGTGTTTGTCCTGCTGGATTCCATGTGTACTACTACATTTTTCCAGCGGGAATTGTTTCGTGTTGAAAGTAGTTGGTTTGGGGGTGGTTTCAGTGGGTGTTTTTTGTTTTTGTTTTTGGTTTGTTTTTTTTTACTTGTGGGCCAGGTGTCTGTCCACAAGAAACACAGAATTAATGACAGCAAAAAATGGTCTTTATTGTCAAAACAGGAACGTATTCCTGGGCAAATGCCTGCCCAGGCTGTAGCAGGCGGGTGTCTGAGAGGCACCTTTGTGCCAGATCAGCCCTTCGCTGTGTGTCAGTTTTCAGACAGAGATGTTTTTCCTTTACTTCATCATTTCTGAGCAGGAAACTCAGAATCTTCTGCAGGATTGCAGTTTATTTCTCCTTCCAGAAACCTAAGTCAAGCTGTAGTGCTGAGACAGAAATACACAGTACACCTGCAAAAATGAGAGTAATCCCAGTCTTTGTTGAGGGATAGTGTGTTTTATAACAGGTGAATGGAAGTTATGTTTTAGGTAAACCAGTTTGCCTGTAGTTCCTATGCCTTGGCCAGCAGAGATAGAACCAAGAATTTGTGTCATCTTCTAGAGAGCTGTCAGTGTTTCAAGTTTATACATGCCACACAGAAGAAATGAGAAAATTTGATGTAGAAATTTAGCAGGAATGTTATGGGAGAAATGGAAATGCAGAACAGTGGATAGACAGGAAGCAGTGGGGTGGAAGTCCTCTACTTCCAGCCCAAGCCAGAATCTTTAGTCATTAAAATAGTTTGATATCCTTGAGCTTGTGGGTTGATTCAGTTGTCATTGCATTCTAAAAGACAGAATTTGAAAACTGAAACAAAGAACCATGGTTATTGAGCTTCTGCTTCCAGGTCAGTGTAGGTAAGCAGTGGAAATGTTTTACCTGCTTTTCACAGTCACTTTAATGATGTCTGTTCACCTGCACCAAGGGGAATAAAAACAAAACTAAACCAAAACAACTGAAATGAGGAAAAAATAATTGAAGTGTAAAAATTGTGGTCTAGTGCTGGGCTCAAAAATGAGCTGAATGCTTAGAAAGGGAAAAGCTCACAAAGCAGTTCTAACAAGAGAAACAAACAGTTCTATACGTTAGCTTCACCTTCTGTTTAGCCTGAGAGGAACAAAGCAATCCCTGGAAAAGACAGACAGTATCCTCCCCCACACTTAGAAGCACAAAAGATGGGTGGCACCACTATAGTGAGAAGTCTGCACAGCTCATGTAACACGTTTCATTTAAACTGTGCGGAACAGAAATCTGTATACACAGAAATGCTCTTTTGAGTTAAATAGCAAAGCTGTGCTGAATCTTTCATTACTTGCATTTATAACAGAAATAGCCTCCAGAGTCGACTGTTTATTTATCAATTGTTAATTGAGTTGATGTTTACTCATGATTGCAAACAGATGATTAATTTATAGCTGAGTGTTATTACTATGATAGCGAAGAGATCATTAGAAAGAAGGATTATAATAGGGTTCTCTGCACTTGTGAGGATAGTAATAAAGATTGACTAATATAATTAGGTAAAGCTTTGTAACAAATACTATTAAATTGAATCTGGACTTTATTTAAATGCACTGGCCTGTTATCCAAAATGTATTGGCAGAGTGTGTGGGTTAAGTAGAACCCCTGCCTACACTGTTTACTGTCTCCTTCAGAGATTAAAATGGCTCTATATTCATTGGTTAAATTGCAATATTATGCTCTATGCATGAATATTATTTCTATTGAAAACTTGAAAAAATATTGCAACAAAATAACCCCCTGATATTTGCTTTCAAATTTAACATGGGATGATTTCCAACTTTAATTTTGATGATAGGTTAACCAAACTTAATTCAAGAAGATGGTATTAGGCTTCTTCATTTGCTGAGCCTGGTAACTCTTTTGCATAATTCTATTTAATGGAAGTCGGTTTAAGACTTTTGTGGGAATGCAATGACAATATAATGGAGCATTTGAGTTTTTAATTTTCATGGAAGTGTGGAAGGCAAAAACTGAAGCTGAAGAGGGGTGAAATGAAGCATTTAAAAATAGAGATCTACGTCCTTCACCCTCTTCCCTCTCTTTCTTTTTTGCTTCTTCCCCCTTTGCACCCCCATTTTTGGAAAAGTGTATGCTATTTCATGAACATAGTCCAAATTCTCTAGAGCTCTATAAGGACTGATCTTTTATGTTCCAGCGTAAGTTTAGCATGGAGAAGCTCTTCTTTGGCCCATTTATACTTGTGGGTACAGATGTAATGTGGATCTAGTTTGAACAAGAATAAATGAGTATTTTAAGATAGGATGGGAAGATATATAGACAGAATTTGCAACTGTAATGTAAACATCTTTCTAGCAGCTGTCATTTTAAACTGTTTGAAAATGCTACAGCATCATAGCAAAAATAGTGAAACAATACTACAGGGACAATAAACCCAAGGTTTTTTTTAGAACCTAAATATGTTACACACCCTGACTATTCTATGGTTTCATGAAATCTGAATGTAAAATTCTCACTCTTTATTGTCAGCTTCTTTCTGGATAGAGAAACACAGTTATCTTTTGTGGCCTGAGTGCTTGTAAGCCTAAACCTGCTGTGGAGTTGCTTCACCTACAGAGTGTGACATTGTGGGCCCTCAAGGCTGTGCAAAAATGCTCTCATCCTGATAGATGCTGAGTCTCAAATGAAGTATCTTGAGATCAGTGCTTACTGAGCACCTTATCAGTATCTATTTCCAAATGACCACAAAGCATTTCTGTGCTCAGCTGTGACTCGAAACCCTTATAATATTTATAATGGGAAGTTCTTGCCATGTGGTCAGAAAAGGCTCCCACGGGGCTGTGCAATTACTGTTGCACTGCTCTGTCAGCTGTGTGCTCTGTACTCAGATACGTGATATTCTTCGCAGTTAGCAAAGCTGATAGGTCTACAGTCATGTTGCTACCTGTGTCAAGTATTTCAGTACTGGAAAAAAAATAATAATTGTGGGTTATTTGCATTCTGTTTGGTGGAATTTCTTTTTTGGAAGAAGAGACTTAGAATAGATGAATTTATATAAGCTATTTGACTACTAAAAAGATATTTAGAAGAAATGTTGCAATCCTGAGGTTCAGAAATAACAAACTGGACAAATGCTTGAACTACAGTTCCCTAACACAAAATTCTGTCACTGTCAGATGAACAGATGGGAATGTGAAAAGTTTAAATGTTGTTCATAGAAATTACTCGGGAAGGATTAATAATGGCTCAAAATAGTCTCAGAGACTCTGGGCATGTTCATGGAGCCTTTTCACAGAAAGGGTCTGCTAGTTTGAGGCTTGCACAGCAAATGAAGAGAGCCTTTTGATCTTGACTGACTTCATAGGACATGGGATGAAACAGACTTTAATCAGAAGTGATTAATAAATCACTCCCAAAATACAATTTTTCTTTCCGAGATAATGTAATTAAAAAAAAATAATCCAAGAAAATCTCTGTGGGGAAAATAAGTATTTTTAATGCTTTGAATGAATCTGTTGCCAAGTTTTAGCATTATCAGTTTTCACCAGCACTCTGTCCCAGGGCTGTCAATTTGACCACACTGAAAAGTTGTCATTCCCAAACAAGTCTTGTCACCTATTTGTCTCCTGAAATGGTGCAAAGGGAGGTATTAAAAAAATAGGTGGAACAAGGAAAGAAGAAACATCCAAGAATGGAGTTCAAGAATCCCTGTCAATGTGCAAGGCCAGGTTGAACAGTCTTGGGCGATGTGGTCTAGTGTGATGCATCCCTGTCCATGGCAGGGGGGTTGGAACTAGATAATTTTAAGGTGCTTTCCAACCCTAACCATGCTATGATTCTATGAAGACAAAAGAGAGAAATGTACAAAAATACCATCTAAAGCTGAGTTTGAGAAACCTACATGTTAGAAATACATTTGAACAAACAAATGCAGATTGGTGGAGACTGTCATCCTATTTGGATATTTTTTCCTTTATGTGAATAAAATGTGCTTTGTTTTCTCTGCAAAAAATGTGCAGTTTGAAGCCCACAATGTATTTTGAATGGTTCTCAAGGAAGCAAAATAGCTACTTGTAGACAGTTCAGAGAAACCCAGGGATGATGGATTTCAAATTTCAGATTAAATTTGTGTGGAAGCAGATCAAGATTGTTTCTAAGAAGCATTGGAATTGGCCAAACCCAGAGATTGTTGTATTAAGTACTGTTCCTTATGAACTGATGAAGGTTTTGGTTTTCAAAAATAATAAAGTGTTGGTGGAGCGTCTTCCATAGAGATTTTAATTTTCATCCTAGAATTGTGTCTTCTTTCAAGTACCTGGTAGTAGTGGTGTTTGTAATCAGGATCCCAGTTGCAATGGACCAGTAATTTGTGTATTAAGTTATTTTTACTCTTAGGAATCCTGTGGAAGATATAAATGAAGACTCCTGTTTTTTCTGCTGTTATTAATATAGAATTTATGTAAAAAAAAAAGTAATTACTTCCTTATTCAACTTTCTGTTCTTTTGGATTTAGATCCTTTCTTGTTAGGTTATATACTCTGGAGACATTAAACAAGACGGGGGAGAAAGTAAGCATTCTTTATAAAAGATTATGAAAACTGGGATATAGCTGGCATGTGAAAAGCTGTCGCGATAATCAAATCTTTGATAGATTTGACAATGGTATACTTGCATAGATAAATCCACACAATCCCAAAAGACACCAAGTGGGGACTTAAATCCTCTCAAATACAGACCATTTTACTCAGTTGCTGAACATTAAACGTAGAAGAATTAGATAATTTTAGCTAATGTATATAAAGCAACTACAAGTTGTCTTGTTTTGTTTTCTTCTAATCTTCTTCAAAGTTTCCAGGCAAGTGTTTCACTGAAGAATATACAATATTTTAGTTGTTTGATAAGTCTTGCAGTAAGAAAAGAAGAAAAGGCGGCATAGTACAGCTGGAGTTTTTAAAGTAAGTAGTTGTTTGACAACCGTAGAGATATTATAATTGTAATTCATTGAGCAGGACTCTATGAGGAAGCAGAAGTCCCTGTTGGAACTACTCCATAGTTTCCCAGCTGTTATCTGTTTTCTTCACACAAGGAGGGCTTGAATCGCATCTTAAGCCTCCAAGAATGTATGGTGCGCTGGATACAGTGTGTATTTAATTCTGGACTGGAAAATAAAGCCAATGTAAACTCTAGTTATTGCTGGGCCTTTTCATTTCTCTGACATCAGACACAAAAGGTCATGACTGCTTATGTCCAATTGAAAACAGCAGTAAAGAGTCAGAAAACTGAAAAATGGCAGTGTCTTAATTAAACACTTCCAGAGAAACAGTCTGTTTACAAGTGCAACCTGTAGCTCTGTTTATATTCATATGCCATTTCTTAAAGTGATGATGTTTGGAGATAATGTGGAAGAAAATGGCCCTCATCTCCCAAATCGAATGGTATATGAACAGTCTTCATTCCACACTTACTGGGGAGTGCTTTTTCAAACAAACCATCTTGTGAGCCTGTTATCTGTCTGATGGGATTGTGGTTTGCTTTCTAGGACTGAAATTTGAACAAAAGGGTGGAGAAAAAGTGATCAAAATCCCCAAACTCAATATGGAACTGTGATCCAGTATGCACTGTTAGCCCTGCTGAGCCTGCTATGCTTTTTTTACAAATCAGAAAAGTTACTGTAGGATCACTCAGTCCACAAAATAACTGTGGAGCAAAGGATTAGGTCAGCTGATGTTTGTTCTTTCTAATACTTGCTGTTTATATTAAAGAAAGGAGGCTGTCATTTGTATTACAGTCTCAAAGAGTGTCTAAGATTGAAACAAGATGGCTTTAAATGAGAAAAAGGCAATAATTTACAACAGAGAAATAACTTTGGATTTTTATTTTTTTTTCTGACTTAAAATAGAGAGCAGCATAAACTGGATCCAGTAGAGCCTCTAATTCATTTAGAAAAGAAAATCACTAAACACCTGTGCGTATAGTTAGAGAGATTGAGCAATCTTAACCAATATAGAACAAGTAAAATATTTATTCACCCTGGTAAGTGGTAGGAAAAATAACCGCTTAGATTTAGAAAATTAAAGTGAAATGTGTTCTGAAAATTATTCACTTGTGGTGCAGAGCGTTGTAATCTCTTATTGTGAATTTGTAGTATAAATCTAATTCAAACATTAGAAATTAGAATTGCTGAAGAAATTTTCATTTAAAACTTCTTTAAATTATTATAATTGTCAAAGAGCTGTTAAAGAAGGCCATGAAAGGAAAACATATTTATCAAGAAAAAGCAACGAGCACTAAGTTAGAACAGTCAAGTGCCTTACAAGTAAATGAAATTGTTTCCTAGGATAAAGTTTGGAATGTTGTCAGTTTAGACTGCAGAATTTTAACAGTTGTTTAATACAGAAAGCTGGACAAATCCTTTCAAGTATGGCCTGTGTGACCTATTCTTCATGGTCAAAGAGCTTGTTCAAATAATGTGACTTTGGAGTCTGCATCAGCTGGAACCATATTAATGTTTTATTTCTAAAATGCTGGATCAGATTTATGTGTATTGGTGTCAGACATAGTCTTACACTAATTTGATATATTTACTTTGAAAATGCTTTTTTGTTTGGCATTCATTTCTTAATGTCCAAAATGCTAAACAGAAGTGAAAGCAAGGAATTACAAAAGAGGCTGAGTGGCTAAGCTGTCCACTTTGTGCCTATTTTCAGTGAAATTTGACTGTTCAGCTCCTGTGTACTCTATAAAAATTCTAGTCCGATTGTGTGCATAGATGAAGAAATAAGCCAACAACTTTCTGATGAATACACTGACATTTGTTTTTAGGAGGTCATGTAGTGAGGAAGTCACAGACCTCTGCCCTGTCTATATAAAGTGTTCTTTACCTGGTTTCTGAGTGCTTAGCTAGTGATGGATGATTCAGTCCAAATGTTAGCTTTGAGTACTGACAGTCTGTCTCTCCAATATACTTTGAACTCTGGATGAATTTTTATATGGCTTTAGGTGAGTACTCATGAAAACAGGACTATGCTATTTCATTGCCAACTCTCAGGTGTCCAACCTGGTGCAACTGATATAATATTTTTAGGTGACTTGTGAAATACAGTTATTATCCAGCAGTGGGGAGCAATGAATTTGTTAATGGCTAGACTGGCTGCACTTGAGGTATTTAGAACAAACACCTTAGTCAGCAGTCACAGGTGGGAAAAATACCTTTGACTTTGAAAAACATTACAAATGCTTGATTCATATTTTACAGTACTTCATCAAATAACTTTACCTGAGCCTTGGTCCTCAGCAGCTGCAAGAAGGTTTGTTCAGAGAAGGCTGAACTGGTAAGGAGGAGAGAACAGAAGAGTCTATTGAATCTTTGAGCATGGTTTCCAAACTCTAACCATTAGCTTTCTCTTTGGGAGCTTTTCTTGAGCACTCAGAAGATCAGAGATATTTTCCCTTCATACCTAATGCCTGGTGTTTTCAGATCCTGGCTTTCATGGTCTGTCTTAAGTAGAGGTATTTGTAGAATGTCTTAATGAGAGATTTATTCCTGGGAGATGGGCTAAAACCACTGAATTTTTAGCTGCTTCTGAAGAAAAGCCATGAAGTACAAGACCTTGTTTCTTCAGGCGCTATTGAATCACTGGATACTTTATTGAGGGAATGGTTGGTTATGGCCAGTGTATTACAGCTATGAGTCCATTTTCCAAATGAAAATAACCATGTTATGGTGAATATTCAGCATGGAACAAGACCTAATAAATGGTATCTTAATGCTGGTATGCACCTTTGTTGTTGAATGGGCCATGTAAAGGAGAGATGTGGTGGAAGGCATCATGGACACATGCTTTCTAGTTCAGAAAACCTCTACATAAGGTTGAATTACAAATGGGGGTGGAGCGAGCACTCTGAGGTGTGAAGTTGTGCAGTGGGACAGGGACTTTTACTTTAAAAAAAAGTGAAACAGAATTGCAGCTGGCAAGAGTACAAGACAGGGGCCAAGTGAGTAAATTCCACATGAAAAGCATAGCATTGTAACCCCTTACTGTCTTGCCATCGACTGTATGGATGTATGGTCTGATGGTTGGTGCAGCTACGTTAATTACAGTTTCTTGCATCTCGTGTGTTAATGGATCCTTTTTATTTTAAATTCCATCAACTGTGGGTTTAATCAGACTTTTAAAAATGAGGCAGCTTTGTTCAGATCATGTTGGTTACAAACAGGAGGATTTTTTTAAATATATTTTTGAAATGTTTTGAAAGAGGAAATACCCTAAATCAGTGTTGCTTTAATTATCTGTGATGAACAGATGAAAGAAGAGTGATTTATAACTAGATAACTTTAAAAATAAAATGTTTCATTTTATTAATGTCTAGCCAAGTATGATATATAAATTATGAAATTTTTAAGGCATGTGAACAAGACCTGATGCTATTAAACCCAAAGTCTCTTAAGGTTTTAGGCAATGTAGCATACCATGTGATCCTGTAAATTATCACTTGAGATTTTCAAGTTGACATTGAAATGCAAGCTAAAACAGCATTTGTATATTGCACAGATTAATGGAATTAGAAATATCTCTAACTTTCCTGAACATATTTTAAAATCTACTGTAAACTGCATTCATCAATAGAAAGCTGGATTAATATTTGATGAGATTATGATACTACTTCTTATGTTAAGACTAAGTGAAGTTAGATTTTCTCAAGAAGAGTTTTCTATATTGTAATAACCTGTGGAATTAGATTTAAGCATGAAAAGAGTAGTGTTTTCTAGTGCCCTTTTCTTTTTTTTTACATTTAATATTGATTACAAAGATTATCAAAGCAAACTTCTATGGGGTTTAATACTAAATCATTAAAAGTTTGGCAAAGAGTGGTTTTTGCATATATCTTTGATTTCAGCATGTTACGGCTGTGGGACATGCTTCTCTGGTGTAGGCTCTTTGAAGATGCCCCATAGGCTTCTTTTAGATCAAATCACACCTCGCAAAAACACTTAATTGAGTCCAAGTTCCTCTTTTGTTGCTCTTCAAAAGCATTAAAAATAGTCACTGAAAATAAGCCATCCTTTTAGGGGAGATACAGTGTGAACTGAATCTCTGTGAAGCTATTTAGAAAACACGCTTCCTATTTAAGGTTATCTTCACTCATTTATTTCAGTATCATGTGAACATTTAAAAAAAAGCTGACATTCCTGTCATAGTGCTGTGTGTATTCTTCTCCTGTCCTGTGTGGCTATTTCCCACATTTGTCAAGGCAAAGGTTGAAGGGGGTATGGACAAGGGAAATAGGTCTCCCATTCATTCCTATGTGTCAGGAGTTCACTTTGTCATGATAACATTCAAGGAGTATATTTATCTATCCTGCTACTGGAGGTTAAAGCAAGGGTAAAAAAAGGAGAAGGGAAGAAATCATGTTTTAAAAGTTTACAAATTCTGCTGCAAAGACTGTAAACAGAGAGAGGCTTGCAGTGGAATGTGTAAAATACTGCCGCATTGATAGCGATGGGGCAGCTAGCTGCTACAAATCTGCTCGTATAAACAGAGGAACTCTTGCTGCAGATTGGGTCTGTTTTGGCTTAAAGTCTGAGGAACACATTGCTTTCAAAGTGAATTCTTAGGTGTCACTTCCCATAACTTATAGCAGAAGATTACAAAGCTACTGATATAACATATTAGTTTGATGGACAGAATTATACCCCCAACGCTTCCTGCTCTCCCCAATGACGCACACTAACTTAGTGTGCTGTGACAGCTGCCTTGATTTACCACCGGGCTGGGAGGCCAAGTGGGAGAGGGAACATTCACATGAACGCAGGGGCTGATACTGGCCCACAGCCTAGTTTATAAAGCTGCCCTGTAATTCACCACAAATGTGTCACCATTAAAAGGGAAAAAAGGATTGCAGATAATAAATACTCTTTAATTTATTAGCTAACAACAAAGAGATCAGAGCCAGTTTGTGATGTGATTGTTTGACATTATATTGTCAAGGAAAAAAGCTAAGTTGACCAAAGATGTATATTACACATTCAAGCAGATGCATCAACTCTTGGCTTGTCACAAGCGGAGCTAAACAAAACGCCAAACAGAGGAGAGAACTGGCAAACAGCGCAGTCATTTATCTCTGAAAGAGACATATTCAAGAGCAAGTGAAATAAGACATAGTTCTTTGGGCTTGGTCAAGGGCCAAGTTCTAACTTTTATAAATTAAATGTTTTGTGTATCGTATTTGGCAACTGCAGCCGCTCTTACCATCTTGGTCATGGTAGGAGAGTGTTAGATTTTCCTGTCTCCTTTTGCCAGAATGATGGCTTTTGTTTGGGGGACAATATTAGAATGTGCCTGTGCATACCAATAGCCAAAATGTGTGCTATAAAAAAGGCATAGCGGTTTTGTAAATACAAATAAGAGCTGTTAGGGTAGACACTCTATAGAACCTAAATTTTTCAAATAAAACCTTAAAAAGTCATGACTCTCAAAATCTCACTCTGGATTGCTTGAGTTCAAAGAATGTAGTCATCAATAAAATGATTTCAGGTTCGTATGTTTTTTTATCTGAATTTGAAGTTCATGTAGTTTATTTTGAGCAACCTTTGCTTTTCTGTTATATGAGCAGTGTTATGGCACCAAAGTTAGTTTGGTGTCAGCATTTCCAAATTGTGCTTGAGTGGTTTGGATATCAACTTTAAAAAATTTTTGTCTTGCTCTCAAAACTGATTCACAGAATTAGAGCATGCAGATTATGTATTTATGCAAGCACACGCACACATTTATTTTTTTTAACGAATATTTAAAATTAGATACATTAGTGTTATTCCAGAACATGGGTATCATGTTATACAGTCAAATGTGTCTCAGCAACAGGGCACATTACATTCTAATATTGGAGACAAGTAAATAGCATACACAGCCCCACATCTTGGTTGGTTTTTAATCAGTCCAAAACTGGAGTAAATTCAGTGGAATATCTCCATATGTGTTGCAGTCTCTCTGAAAGCCAAAATTTCCAAACAGTGTAATGTAATCTACGTTCTGTACACACTTAAGAAATGTTGAATGTGCAAATCTGTAGCTGAAAAAAATATGTTGATCGAGTCAAAACAGTGTTTTTCATATTATTAGAAGGGTTGAGGGAATCAGATGTTATTTGGGGTCCATTTATTTTTTTTTTTTTTTAAGGATGTAGTTCTGTTCCCTCACTGCTCTACCTTTCAGAAGTGAAAACTTTGGAAGTGTTATATTACTTATGATAAATAGAAAATGTTAATTGATGTGAAGATCATGCCAGCATAAAACCAGAGCATTATTTAAACTCAAACAGAAGCCTAAACAAGTTTTTTGTAGTATATGGTCCTCATGCTGATCCTTTGTGCAAGTATAAAAATTCTCCCATGGTTAAAGGCCTATGAAATTATTTGCTTCAACTACCGGCTAGTCAGTCTGACCTTGGTGCCCAGCAAGATCAAGGAGCATATCCTCCTGGAAACTATACTAAGGCACATGGAAAAGAAGGACAATAAGAGGGTGATTGGTGATAGCCACTATGGCTTCACTAAGTGAAAATTTTGCCTGACAAATCTGTGGCCTTCTACAGTAGGGCTATAACTTTGGTGGGTAAGGTAAGAGCAAGTGATGTCATCTACCTGGACTTGTGCAAAGCCTTTGAGACTGTCCCATATGACATCCTTGTCTTTAAATTGGAGGAGAATGGATTTGATTGAGGACCACTCAGGGATTTAGCTGGATGACTGCACTCAGAAAGTTTTGGTCAACGTCTTGATATCCAAGCAGAGACCAGTGATGAGTGGTGCTGTTTGTCATCTTTGTCGGTGACATGGACAGAGCACCCTCAGCAAGTTTGCCACCGACACCAAGCTGTGTGGTGCAGTTGACACACTGGAGCAAAGGGATGCCATCCAGAGGGACCTTGATGTGCTTGGGAGGTGGGCTAATGCAAACCTAACAAAGCTCATCAAGGCCAAGTGCAAGGCCCTGCATGTGGGTTGGGGCAGTCTGAAGCACAAGTACAGGTTGGGTGGAAAACAGCTTGAGAACAGTCCTGAGGAGAAGGATTTGGGGCTGTTGATTGGCGAGAAGCTCAGCATGACCCAGCAATGTGTGCTCGCAGCCCAGAAAGCCAACCATATCCTGGGCTGCATCAAAAGGAGTGTGGCCAGCAGTTCAAGGGAGGTGACTCTCCCCCTCTACTCTGCTCTTTTGAACCCCCACCCACAGTACTGTATTCAGTTCTAGGGCCCCCAACACGAGAGGGGTGTGGACCTGCTCAAGTGAGTCCAGAGGAGGCCGTGAAGATGCTTAGAGGGCTGGAGCAACTCTCCTATGAAGACAGGCTGAGAGAGCTGGGGCTGTTCAGACTGGAGAAGAGAAGGTTGCGTGGGGACCTTGTAGCAGCCTTCCTGTACCTTCTGTGACATCAGAAGCATTGTCCTACAGATCTGAAAAGACTGAACTGTTGGAATTTTGTCTGCTTTTAGTACACTGACATAATCTTACAATTTTTGTACAGATTGAATTTAGAAAGGAAATTGAAACTCCATATACATTCTTTAAGGACTTGCCTTTTCCCTATTTCTCTTAACAGCTAGATCATACAGCACTTTTCTGATATAGGAGAGGAAAGGAATAAGCATGGTGAGAAAAGGAGAGGCTCAAGCCTTCTCTTCTGTTGAGAGGTTGAAAATTCCCTGGATGATCCAGGTGAACATCTCTGAAAGCCAACATTCTTGTTGGCACAGTGATACTTCCTGATTGCCTAAGCAGCCTTCTTTTCCAAACAGATTTGAATATCCCACATGCCCTTAGTCATCGTGCTTGTAGTAAGCATGGTTAAAGCCCTTCCCAAATCTTCGCTCGCAAAGCCAAGCCATCACACTGATGTGTGGGGGGCTCTGCAGTAATGTAGCTTTTCATATGTTGAGCAGCCAGGGAATAGGAGCCTCTGTGGACGTATGGATGGATCAGGGGGCCTTCCTACAGCAGTTTCTAGCACATTTAATGATTTCTGTCCTCAGGGCAACATGTATCACTTTTCAGCAACCTGTCTATGATGAGTAATTAAGGGATCTTTTCAGATTATATTCTAAATTAAAATGAGGGGAGAGAACAGGCTGTGTCAAAATTGGTAACTTACATTGCTCCATTTTGGTGAGCAGGGCTGTCAGTTCCAGGAAGAGGAAATCAGCATGTGCTAAACAGGGAAAAACATGATTTAGGATAGAGAAAAAACAGTGTGGAGTCCAGTTTGTGACATTGCCCAGCATAATTGCAGGATAATGGCAGGCTAGATGGATATATAGAGGGAAGTGCTTTACCATTTGTTAGAGGTAATACATGCAGGTGTTTCATATTTATGCAAAGACATTGGAAAAATCAACCTCTGATTTACAGTCTGATGGTCTTGCAGGCCATCTCTTCATCCATTCTCCAGAGACTTATCTTCAGATAAGGCCAAAGTTCATCTTCTGTAGATATAGCAAATTAATTTGTATTTTTATGCTGATTTTCATTAATAACAACATAGCTTTAAATAATTATGTTGATACTTAATAATTTCTTATACATCAGTTATTGTTAGAATCCAAAGTGCTTTTTAATTAAAAGAGGCAGACATTTAAAATTTCTACTTCTGATGTGTGCAAAAAATTCCTCATATATGGCCTACTGTCCCCCCAAAAACTAAACAAATGTATAAAAAAGACAGAATCTCAATGTCACTAATCTAAATGCTCAATGTCACTAAATCTAAAGGCTAAAAAACACAGAACTGTTTCAAATCATACATCCTGATTTGCAGGGATTATGTTCTTTAAATGAAGATTTATGTTCTTTAAATGCTTGGAGTTTGCTGGTTTATTTCCTTATGAAATGGAATTCTGCTTCTTATTCCTAAAATTCCTGAAGGAGAAGAGCATAGAAAATATGAAGATGAAATACAACATATAGGGGACTATTCTAGTCTTCTATTGTTTTCAAAAGAAACATTATAGTCTTAACTCCCACAGAATATGACATTTAGAAATTCAGACACATTCAAATGAATTCAACAGCACACTATGGTGTCTTCTAGGAATCATTCTTTAGAAAGTTAAAGACTAAATTGTATGTGTTCATGCTTATTAACAGTAATCACATTATATTTTACCTCACTGATCTTTAAATATGAGGTAGCTTACAGAAAATTAATGCAAGAGCAGATGAAAAACAAGTCACATTAATACCACACAAATGCTCTAAAAAAAATTAGAAGCAGGATGTAAAACCATATCAAAGAAGGTAAAATGTGTGCTAGAATACATGACAAAATGGATATAACAGATGAAGAAATGGATACAGCATGCTGAGGGCTTAATGTAACATAGAGCAGAATTGATAGATCTCGTACTGAAATAAATAAAACATAGCATAATATATACACTGTAATGAATTGAATAAAGCAGATAAGAGAATTGATTAGAAAGTGTACTGAACTGAATAAAGCATAACAATATTATGGATTGAATCAAATAAAAATATAACAGATTGAACTATATTGAAATTGCTAACACAAAAGCTGTATCTAAGCCATGTTGAGTTGAAATAAAATATGGAGTATATAAAGCTCAGTGAAACTGGGTACTAGTCCATCAGGGTCACATGACTCATTTCGTTTTGGCTGCGTGCCACAAGCAGAGAAGGTCATTAAGGTACTGGGTTTTAGATAAAGAAGATGTGTGATTTATATCTGGCTCTACCAGACAAGCTTTTAATTTGATGTTATCAAAATAACTTATTCTCTCTCGAGTGTTTTTTTTATCCCTCCTTCTCTCCCTTCACCTCTCTCTCTCTTTCCTCTTATTTTCTCCTTTGCCCCCTTTCCTCCTCTCCTCCCTCCCTTTCACCCTTTTGCACATGGTCTTTCTTATTTTCACATGCTCTTTCACTTGCCTGCACACTTTCCCGCTCTCACTTTTGCTTGTCTTCTCTCTTCCTCTCACCCCACCTCTCATGTCCTCTCGCCCTTCTCACATGCCCTTCCTTTCTTGTGTTTGCTTGTGCCTCTTGTTCATGTGTTATCTCTTTCTCTCTTCTATATGTTTTATGGGTAACAATGATTCCTGTGTCCAGGTTTTCTGTATATTTTGAATATATAAACAATTGTGATGACAGACATTATTACTAGATTAGATATAAACTTGATTTGAAGTCAGTTGTGAAAATACCAGTATTTTGTGTGGTGATGATGTGCACTGGAAACTTCACAAAACCCATCTCTCTCTAAGGCTATCTTGTTTGCATCTGAGTAGCCACCCCCCCTGCTCAACTCTTTTCATATTTGTCAGAACTTGAGTTTAAATTCAGATTTGGAGCCTGAGTCTGATTGGAGCATTTTTATTTCTAATTGAAGCAAGAAAAATCAGACCTGAGGTTTAAATTTTACTTGTTCCATATTGCGAATGTATGATCCATGTTTTGGCTGGATTGAGTACAGAGATTCATTGGTCTCATTGTTTTTCTTCGGTTTGATTATATCACAAGCTTTATGAAAAATGGCCCTGTACTTCAAGCTTTGCCAAGACAGATTTTAACATTTAGGTGTTCCTTTCTGTTCTTTATTCTCTTCTTTATTTTTAAAATTTATCCATTAAAAGTCTTGAAAGTTGGAAGGCCAGCAAGCTCCTATCTATCTAGCTTTATTTCTTAGCTATTAATCTCAGACTGTAAATGAAAACTGTATTCCTGCCAAGGCTGGCTTCAGAAGTTTGCCCTATTAAGTTCATTTTATTGTAATCTTTATTCTAAATGGAGTGTTCATTCTGGTTTAACCACAGCTGATGATGACTTGATAGTTTTCTAGTGAAGTAATATTCGACATAGGAAGTCCTTAGTTTAAGAAAAGAGGGACAAGAGCAGCTTAGTTTTGTTTGTTTCATATTGTTGTCTGTGGAAGGAATTTCACTTTTGTAACTATTTGGTCACGAAGTTTTAAAAGGAAAGTTATGTTTCTGGAATTTTATCTTCAAAACACATCAAAATGTATATCATAGTAGAATACCTGAGCTTCAGTATTGAAGTTGGCATGCTATTTCCATGTTAGTAAATAGCCTACTGTAAAAGGATGTGGAGCAAAATCATTGGTGCTGAAGACTCAGTATTGCCACTGCAGGCATTGGACTAACTGAAAGTTGGAGAGCTTTGTTTTATATTCTGTATCTCTAATACACACACAGAGTAACGTCTGGATAGAGAGTGCACCATATTGAATGGCTGTTTGTTAGAATTTGCAGAACATTTCTTTCATCTGCATACGGTTTTAAATATAACTTTATTATAGAACACAAATAGTTCTATCAATTCAGCCAGAATTCTTGAGTATGTTTTCCCATAAATATACTTACATAATTAAGTACTAATTTAAACATAAGCATGATGTCATGATGTCATTAGATGCTGCCTTGTCTTTCCAGGTTATGCTGTGTTTGAAAGGTGTAGTGGGTAAATAAATTGGAAGTGTGTTGAAAATAAACAGAGTCTAGGGGGAAAAAAAGCAACCAAAACATGGGGGTGAAAAAGCCACCTGTATGCTTATATATTATATAAGCACCTGTGTGCTCATATAATAAATACCCTACTACTAATTTAAACTTTTGTGCTTGTATCTCCAACACTTGTTGACCATTTCAATCCGTTAAACAGGCATTAGTCAACTGTATGCTGAAACAGCCACAACTCTCCATCAGATGGAAGGACATTAAGCTGTCACAGCAGGAATCAGACAGCCTTCAAAATGTAAAGGAGTCTCTTTTAATTTCTAAACATTCAAACTGTATTAATTCCAGTGACAGTTATCCCTTAAGTCATTTCAGGCAGTCGCACACTTCCCAACTTTCACAGCTTACATGTGGAGTTTGTGATTTTTTTTTTTTTTGATTGAAGTGTTTCCCCCATCTCTCCTACTTGTATTTATACTGGAAATGTTTTTAATCTGAAAAAAATAGTTAATAAATTCACAGGTAACGGATTAAATAACTAATAGTTCCTTTTAATGGCACTTTAACTGTGACTCTTATGATATGCTAATCTTCTTGGTTTAAATGAACACACTGGCTGATACTGAGTAACTTTCAAAGACAGACCCAGCATCTCTTAGTTCCGGTATAAGTTTGTTGGATATTTTTAGTAAGTTCTTGATGAAAAACAAGGAACTAAACAAAACTTTTTTTTTTTTTTTCCCCCCTCTGGCTTGCTTGATCTCTTTCATGTGCCTTTCATAAACTCTTATTTGAAAGATGTTAATTTACATAGAGAAGTTTTAAGAAATTGTCTGCTCTAAGGCTAATCTGAGGCGTGCACTATATGTGTCCTGAGCTAACTCATCTTTTCTGGAGCAGTTGAGGGAGTAGATGAAAATGTTGTGTGATTGAAGAAAACAAAGAAAAAGAAGGCATATGTATAACTTCAGTGTAATGCATCTGTTGTAATATTTTTTGTGAGCCAGTCTTATAGTGGCTTTGACTGCTGACCTCTGAAAATTTAGCCATTATGTATTACCAGTCTTGAATTTACTTCTGCAAAGAGTGTAATCTTTGCACTACAAGTCATCTTTTCCCTTTGCCCTTTTTCCCACTGGGCTAAATTATCAAGGTGTATTTAATCATTTTCTTTTTTTTCATAGTTTTCATTTTTGACATTAAGTCTGCATCAAGGACATCACTTAACTTCATTTTAAACTATGACCATAATGCCCATGTCCATTTCCAACTACCATAAACCATCCATAAATCAGGAAAAAGTGCCATGCTGCTTAAAACTGCTGAAATGAGCTTTTGAGCATTATGCTTACAAGAATGTCAGCATGTCACAGAGTAAATCAACAAAGTGTCCTTAAACCTTTGTTGCATCAGGGAAATCTTTGACTTCATGGCTTGAAGCTTGGTTATTCATTTTACTGCCCTATTTCTTCCCATCACAACGGATGCATGCGATTATTATTTTGTTTGGACACTGCATCATGGTTATTTCTACTTTATTTATGGCTGGTAATTATAGGTTTTATTGCTTTGTCCTATTTAGATTTTGTCTGAAAATATTAAATGAAACTTCTGGTGACTTCTAGGCTCTGAAAGGCCTCAGATTTACATTAATGATCTAGGAACTGTGAGTTCATTTTACAGTATTACTAGATGCTAATTTTACAGATTCTTACAATTCCCGTTCCTGCCTTTGTTGTAAGGTTTTATCTCTGCTCTTTGAGGTCAAAGTTCATATTTTGACAGCAATCATCCCAGAAGACAACCACTTAATGCTGACGTTGAATAGTAGTGCAACATGCACATCAGATCTCCTGGTTATATTTGCACTGTATGAATCTGACCTGCTGTTATTTGGCTTGTTATTCATTTCTGAATTACTTTGTGTCCTATGGAAATTTGCATGAGCCCAGTACATTTCTTATTGTTTGCTATTCACTGTCATCGAAAATCACTGTTGTAACATCCAGTTATTTTTAGTTGATCTTTAAGATGATATCACATTGAAATTTATTCCCTGACAGCCTTCTAGGAGATGAGTTCTTCTCTATTATAAGAACATTTTTAATCAGGTAACATTAAGAATGAAGTATTATAAATAATAAAATTAACAAAATATTGGTAGTAATATCTAAACTCAGACAATAGGCAAATGCTATACAGCCTTTTATGACTTTGTATGGGTTACTCTTTTACTCTAACTAGAATCTTCCTCATGGCTCAAGTCACTGAAATTAAACAAAAACATGAACTGCAACATCGCTTAAGTTATTTGGAAGGATGTTTTCATTCCTTCTCCTCCTCCCTAAAATGATGTCTTCCCCCACCTCTTTTTTTTTTTTTTTTTTTCTTTTGTATTAGTATCTTTTTCCTTGGAAGAAACATAATTGGAACTTTTTCCTAAAACAGTTATTGAAATAATTTGTTAGGCATTGCTTCCTCAATATGTATAATGATGATAAAAAAACAGAAGTGCAGTAATTTAAAAATTGGCAGTCTGTGAACATGTCTAGTTTAGGCTTGATTAAGCTACAAGCTTGAAAATAGATAGAACCTGAAAAAAACCTCTGATTTTCCTAGTTGCTTGCCTGTGTTCTAATAGTTGTAAGAACTTTGTCAGTCTTAGCTATAAATTTTACACATGGGTATATAGATGTTTAGAATTGCATTTTAACTGTCTGTCAAATCAAAAATGTATCATTTAGGCAATATTTTTTTAGTGTTAATCAGCAAATAGTTTTTGCTTTTATTCATATGTATCAGTAGTGGGAGGATTATTTATGTTAGATAAGGCTATATTTAATGGTTATGTATCTGCACCAGTCTCATCCTCCTTTAATTCTTCCTCCACAGTTTGTCTCTCATTTTCTGAGAAGTTTCTTCACTTCAGTGAGGAATATATCAAAAAGATGTAGAAGTTGGGGCCTACCTATCTTTGCACAGTCTAATCCACCCTGGGCATCTGTTTCTTAGCTGTCTTTTTTTAAATACCACTGCCATGATGGCACAGTGCCATTGTACTACCTCTAAGGATGCCATCATGTTGTAGTCCTCAATGATCTAGTTGCCTGGTCTTCTCTCAGTGATTCAGAAAAAAAGATAAGGGACCTGTGACACAGTGGTAGAAGAATATAAATGCAAAAAATATGAACACTATGGAAAGCAAAGGAATACTGATGATTAATAATTACACAAACTGTCTAAAATATTACTTGTCTGTCAGTTCATGTAGTGAAAAAGAATTTGTGTGGTATATCCCCCTGCACCCTTCCTTCATTTTTTTTTAGCTTGTGCAGAGTGTGTCAGAGTTTGGGACTATCATGCCAGTTTTTGATTTGTGTAATTTGTTTTGTGGGCTTAAATTTATCCACTTAAATGGAGAAAGATGGGCTACTGCTTCATAATTAAGTAAATTTACACCTGGAATGAATTATTCTTCTGGATAAAGAAGCAAGTGGAGCATTCTGAAAGATTGCTTATGCTCCTTTAAACAAGCTGTAATTTTACCAAACTGAAAATTAATCAAACCAAGACTATTCTGCTCACAACAATATCTCCAGAAATGATGTTTTGTATTACGTTACCTTACCTCAAAAAGTGTTCTTCAGTGAAGTGCATTTGCATTCTGGAAAAAAGTATGTGACCATTTCTACAAACTGATTGTTTTAATTCTCCATAAAGACAGGCATTACTTGTGTTGCTTCCAATTAGTCTCTGGCATATTTTACTTGAGACATTAGGACACTAATGAATCTTAAGAGATCTTCAGTAATGGATCCAGTATTAAGTGGAACCAGTAACAGATCACATCAGTAGTTTATCATTCCATGTTTTTCTTGTTTTCTGCCAGGACATACTTTATTTTCAATATCATCCCTAAATGGCTGTTATGTAGTATATTCTTATGAATGGAGCTGCTGTGCCAAGGGAGGTTTTGTACTGGACATTAGGAAAAGTTTCTTCACTGACAGGGTTGTCAGGCATTGGAACAGGCTTTCCAGGGAAGTGGTGAAATCACTGTCCCTGGAAGTGTCCAAAAAATGTGTAGATGGGTCCCTTAGTGACATGGTTTAGTGGTGGTCTTGGCAGTCCTGGGTAAAGTTTGGACTTGATGATCTTGAAAGTCTTTTCTATGCTGATTCTATGGAGGGTCTTCTGTAATATAAAAGCAAATTTAGCTTCTAGGTCTCTGGAGCAGCTGTCTTCCCTTCGATCTGCGTATAATGTTTATCTAGTGAAGGTATGGAAATTTTGCTGGTACTTGTAGGTGATCTTACAACTTATGCAGAGAGAGATGATAATCATGTAATCTCATCATATAAATGCCTTGTTAATTATATTTTATTTATATTTATTTCTTCCAGAAACCTTGAATATGCAAAACGTTCAGTGAATGTTCAGTGAATGAGATGGGATATCCAAAGCCTGAGTAGCATTGTAGTGAGTTGTAGATGATATGTGGAATAATAATAATTAAAAAATGTATCCATTGCATGGAAAATGGAGAAGCCCTTTAATGTTTACTGTTATAATGTAGTTTGGATGGAGAATAGCAACCCCTTACTCCACCCACCCCAGTTTATAAGATTTAGCCTAAAAAGTTTTGTTGTTTTAGTTTTGTTGTTTTTTTTTTTCTATAGCACTGGAGTATAGTAGTTGTTCATCTCACGATTGTTTTGGTAAAGATTTGTTACTTATGCATACTCATTCTTAAGCAAGTCTAAGATAGTTTTCAACATAATTGCTCTCAGCTAATCAAAGCATTTTTACATGGAAATTTTTTTTCTCAGTTTTTGGGAGGGTTTTCTGTGGGTACTGTCTTCCCAAAATTCTGCAGCTGTCTGGTTGTATAGTTTACATCTAGGTGTTTTACACCCCTCCCCCCTCCCTCTCTTTTATTTTTTTGGCTATTTTCCATTTTTTACTGAACAGTTCTGTTTTCTTCGGGTAGGAGAGAAGGTACTTGGAAGTCCCTGAGTATTCGATAGTAACTCAAGCAAAATTTACCTTGTATTCTTTTGCAACCATTTATAGAAAATTGAGAATATTCACATAATATTCTTGAACATCTTTCATAAATAATTCAGAAATGTAAGTTCAAAAAGATATTAAAGAGACTGCTTATTTTGAAACATGTTCCAAAGTCTTCCTTTCTTCAGACAAACATCTATCTAGTTTAGAAATAGGGATAGACAGTGAGGGGTATTTAAGTGTTTTATTATTCCTACATTATTCTTCACTAAATGGAAAATATTTTGAAATGTTTTCCTAGTATATTATTTGAAGATAGTTCCAAACACCATGAGCCATCTGTCTCCTAGACTTTGTGTTCGTTGTTTACTTTTTTCTTCTCTCTCTAGAAAAAAAAAAGTCTTGAATCAGTCATTAGAAGAGTTCACAACTCATGTCAGCCTAGTATAACTATCAAGAGGTCTAAAATAAACCAAGCTGACTCTTCTTCAAAAGTAAATGAAAACAAAAGCCCTTAAAATGAAAACAACTGTTCTTCAGCGTTCCCACCCTCTACACATTGTCTTTGGTCAGAACCCTTAGACCTCTGGTTATGGTTCAGAGTGCAGCTTTGTAACATTAAAAAAAATAAAAAAAGCATAAAGCCTCAAAAAAAAAAAAAAAAGGCCCAACTATATGGAGAAAGTCATAATTTTACTTTAGTAGTTTTAGTTCAAACTGAAAAAAAAGCTGTACAGTGTGGCTTTTTGTCTTGTGAACTTGTGTAGGAACATATGAATGCCACTGTTCCCTTGTGATTGTGTTCTCTGACTGATTTAGAAATTAATTAAATTAATTTTGGTCAATTCTGCTATAAAAGGCTTCTCATCTTTGGAACATTTTGCACCTTGACATCTTGTTCCTTGCTGTGATGGGACCTTAATCTGTCAGAACTTTGAGGGAATTTTTCTTTCCTTTCTTTGAGTTCCCCTCAAAAAACATTTATCAGTTTGTGAATCACATGGTTTTGTTAGCTCATAAGTTATAACGATGAACACAGACTAAAGGAACTCCGGAAGCAAAGAAATAAAATTAGATTGCGAAAGCCCATCACATTCTTTGTAGCAGGTCCTCTCCTTCAGGCTTGTTCCATGTCACAACTTGTTGGCTTTTTAGATTTTAGCAAATCCATGCAGTCCCCCATGGACACCTTGAGGGTTGATTGCAAAACTTGCTTTCTGTCACATTAATAGCCTGGCTTAGTCATCTTAGTGATCTGCCAATCTTTTTCTGTGGCAGATTCCCTGATGGTTGAGTTTCCTCCCTCCTTCATCTTTAACCTGCATTACGGAAACTTACTCCAGAGCTTCCTGAATGAGCTCAGTTGCCCATAGCAGTAGTGGTCACCTCCTGTCCAAATCCAGAGGGCTACAATGACTACAAAGAGGCCTTCACTTTTCCCCTCTAATACTTCTGTAATTTCTGAATACAATAAAAACATTTTTGGAACTTTGAATTTCCTCAAATAGTTTTGATGTCACCCTTGAATGATCAAACTTTTCCAGATGTTTTCTACCATGATTTCCCATTCTGCTGCAGGTACAATTAGTGTAGGTTTTAAAGCTGGAATTCCCTTGCTATAATTAAGAGTACTTTGCTTTTCCATTTCTGACCAGTGGTGCTTGAACTGCTCTGCCATAATTGTACTTTATATTATGCCATAAGGCCCACCTATTTACTCAAACTCTTTGCAATCAGGAAGATAATGGGGAGGTGGTATTCGCATATTTGTTTATTAGACTACTCTTTCTCAGGCATTTTTACCCGCATGGAATTGTATGATGAGGGATTTCAGTTTTTTCTGGGTTGATGACACCATTAATTATTAACCTTTTAAAGTTTTCTACAGCTAATTCATTTTATATTAATGAAAGATATAATATTTATATCTTAGACCAACCAAATTGCATACAAATTTAAAAAAACAAACCAAAACAAAACATAAAAAAAACCCCACACATAGGCACCACTGACAAACCATTTTGTCCATGGTTTTACTTAGGATCATTGCTTATCTCTAGTAAAAGTGAGCCATCTACATAGAGGCAAAAGACACTCCAAATTTTAATTAATACTCTGATTTTTACCTGTTGGAAAAGGCTATTTCATCTCATCGTTAGCTGTGACAGGGACATATTTGCTTTCACTTCAGGAAGAATGTGTGTATGGGGGAAGAGGGTGAAAGAAGGTTAAAATAAAAATTATGAAGTACTTACAAATGTGCATGTTCTCATGCAGACCAGTTTTATGTCTATAATAACCCAGAGTAAGTAGCTGTATTCATGCCTCTGTCAATCTGCCCACTTTGATTTGTACTGGGGACATAGTTCTGAATTTTCTCTTGCACTGCACTTCTGACAATGTTTTATCTCATGTGAAGACACCTTGGAAAGAATAAATTTTATTCATTGTTTGCGTGAGAAAACGTACAATTATCTCTGCCCACTAATTATGTCTACCTTATATGTTTTTATGTGTATGTGTTAGATATGCATGCAAAATGCACTTTTAGAAGCTTGAAAACAAAGAAATTTTGCAAGCAAGCCTGACAGTGTTTTACTTACTATAGTTCTCAGCTTTGATAATGAGCCCTTTTTTCCCCCAACAACAATTCTGTATCCTTTTAAACACTGTTCACCTTTAAATACAGTGTTTTAGAGGAAAAGTTGTGTATTTTTTGAGGAGGAAATTTCATATTCCTGTGAAGCTTCTGTAATTGTATGAAGTTTATTTCTGTCCCCAGATGTCAGCAATCAAAATCTGCATAAATATATTTTGTGTAAATCTGTTGGCAGCTGCTCTGCAGTCAGGTTCCTCAAGATATTAGCCTGTCTTTGAGTTTATGACAAAGTTAAAAATTATTCATTAAACTGACCTGCAGTATATTCAGTAACTGTAAAATTGCCTTGCAGTTCTATTTGGTTTGTAGATGTGATCACGAGTAAATTTTTAACTTAATTAATTGGCCGTTTCTGTTGACAAGAAATTTATGTGGTAATAATTTGCTCGAAATAGATGCCGACTGTAGGAAATGAGATATCCATCATAGGCTTGTGTTCCACCAGCTGCACAGTGGCTATTATGAAAGTATTTCAGGCTGCGACGACCCCAGTGTTTGTGCAGTCAGGATTATATATACCCACGATCCATTGCCTGCCTGAGAGGCGCTCATGGAGGTCTATGATAACAAAGACTTTCTGATTTATGGCTTGCTGTGAAAGCAGAGCTTGATGAGATTAAACAATTTCATAGCACAAGTGTTTCTTAAGACCTGATTTGTAGTTGGAAGCTGATGGTAAATCACATTTATATATCTGAAAGCATGCTCAGCAGAGGAGTGCAATTACAGTTTAAGACAGCTACTTTTTATTTAATTTTTATCCTGGTTTTGTCTCTTTTATATCCCCTTCGTCTGCAAACCATTCACCTTCACAAGTCCTTTCTTGGTTAGAAGGCCAGAGACTGAAGTCACTGATGTTCTTCCTGTCTTGTGAGCACTCTAATTAAAAAAAGAAAAAGGAAAAAAACATATCTTTGAGTAATTTTAGAGTAGCTTTTACTGGTTCATCTCAGCTGAACTGAGTTACTGGGTTCAGCTACAGTTCTTGATTTGCTATCCTTTTCAAAATCTATCATGCTTTTAGGCAACTTCTAATCAAATAAATGCATGTAAAATTTTAATACAGTAGAAATAAAACATAGAAAAATAGAAGAAACCAGTTTCAGTATCTTGCAGTTTTTATTTTATACCTGAGAATTTTTAGATTCTTTTGTTTTTATACACAATAGAAAACAAGGCTACTTCTAGCAGTGTTAACCTGCTTTGCATTGGAATAGATACTTGCATTATCAGTGACACCTTTGCAATGCTCCATAAGCATCTTCTGCTAAATATTGCAGCAAAGCTATTTGCATCAATATTAAACCGTGATTTGTAGGTCTGAGTGCTTCAAAAGCAAAATCAAATACTTATGATACACTTGGCTTAGATGGATACATTTATTACTTTTTGACTCAAGAGCAGGTTGGAGTCCCACATGAAATCCCCAATCAAGTTGAATGGTTTCAGCTGTTGCTACAAAAAGACTTTCATGTTGGTGAACACATTAAAAGCAGGAAAGTAGAATAAGCCATGGGATGAGTTATCATTCAAACTCTTTCTCCATTTGCTGTTATAATAGACGTAGTTTCTCAATATGCCAAACATCTCCTGTGGGGCTGTGAGCAGCTCCTTTGCTCCCATCTGTTTTCCCCAAAGGCTCTTATCATCTCTAGTCAGCAGGCCAAGGTTAGTTTTGTAGTGGGAGAAGTGGTGTAGAGAAGTTTTTCATAATGCATTTTCTGCATTCTGAAATCTTTTGTTTATGCATCACATTTCTTGGAATAAATTTTTGTGCCACAAATAGAACCAATAATGCTACTCCAGGATCCAATAGAGGGAGAACTGAATTTCAAAAAGGTATTATTCTTTAAATTGCTTTATAATAAGTCAGCAGTAAAATGTCATAAGGCACTTGAGAGGTAAATGCATGCTTTTACAGATGTTTAGATGCTAGAAATCCTAATGACGAGAAGTATAACTCAAATAGGTGTATTGTTTTATGGTCTGTTTTTCACACCCATTTCTCATCACAGGCAGTCCAGTTAGCTTGGAGTTAGCTGTTGGAATGATAAAAATTGACATGTCTTAGGCATAGCATCTAGGAAGTGTTCATAAGGGACTAAGCTTAAAAAAGCAAGTGACTTTCAAGGAATTTTTCTTTACTTTGCATATTTTTTCCACAAATATCTGACCAAATTTCCAAGTTAAAAATTTTAATCAGTCGATAAATTGCTTGCTGGAAAATGCACAAAAAATGAGTGGATGCATTTCAAAGATAAATCCTCTACTTCATAACCCATTTGAAAGTATGTGGGGCTTTAGCCAAAATTATTTGAAATAAAAAGATCATGCTGCCTTTTGTGGGTTTTGGATAAGCCCCAAGATGATTCTTAATTGAAGTTTTAAACCACACTGTAAAAATTTGTGAAAAATAAAACCCATGGCATCACTGGTAGGCTGATGCCTGTTTTGCAAACACAGTCACTGAGACTACGAACACATTTTGCCCCAGATGATGATAAATTTATTCTAAATAAGACAGAATAATCAGGAAAATAAGATTTATAATAACCTGTGCATTTGAGCTACAGAGAAAATGAGTTTCATAGAGAAAAAGGCAACTTATCACCACTGCCATTTTTATGGGGTATTAAGAACTGGGCACTACCTTGTCTCTTTAAAAATGGGACAAGATATTTCTCTTGCTTTTAATAGGTGAGGCCATGTAATGAAATACTACCTTGTAGGATGTTTAGTATTTCCCCATGTGATGGACAATCCCTAGAGAATAATCAAGATTAGCTCCTGAGTCAAAATGCCTCTTGCAACCAAAATGAATTACCAGCCACCTTGCTAGTCAGCCATGCCAAGTTGTCCCCCAGGGTTACTTTTCCTAGAGGAAGCCAGTGTACCAGAATGTGCCATAGGAGTTTGAAGAGCTGATGTAGATTATACTATGCGAAGTGGAGTTAAAGAAAGGAAAAGGAATGCTTGGCTTCTGCTGATTTTAGGCAGATGCTTTGGGTTCATTCAGGCTGTTTGAAACATCTGCATTTGAGAAGATCCTTTTATTACCATTTCTGACTGTCCTATTCCTTTTTATGCTGACATAAACACACTGTGAAAAGGCTGCTCAGTGCTGCACATATTTGATGCCTACTGCAAAAATAAATTTTATTTTGTCTTCTTAAATTTAGGCTAATCCACTTCCAGTTAGCCTTTTCAAAGGACCTGACATAGTCAAAACTACAATCAACATGCATTCAGTCCTGTCGAAGTTGAATTTTGGCAAGACTTCGGTGGTTTAGGACAGCAGAATTTAATTATTTTGGATCTAGGCATTAGTGTTTCCTTGATTAGGATTCTGACAAATTATGGTATTAAACAACTATGCTTTTTAGAGAAAAATGGTTGGGGGAGTTGTCTGGGGGCTTCTACTTTTGTATCTGTTTTTATTAATATATCTGCCAAGAAGTGTGGCCAAGAGTACATGATTATTTGTTTGCATCTTTTTCTGGTATTGGTGATTGCACTAATTTGAACCTCTGAATTATTTACTTGTATACTTTTTAAAGCCACACTTACAGTGTTATTCTCAGTCATAGGAGTTAAGATGAAATGTTGCTTGGTGAAATGCTACAAGCATTTGCAGTGTTACAACTGGTGAAAGAACTTTTTCCAAGATCTTATTGGTAAGCATTAGTGTAATCACAGTTTGCAGAATGGGCTGTAATAATATGGTTCAAATATCATCTTGAGTTTCAAAATCTACTCCATTTGGCAAATCTAATAACCTTCTTGTGTCTCAGTTTATTTGGCTGTAAGAATGACTTCAGAAATTCTTGTTTGTGGAAAAATCTTTCTGGATTTTTGAGCCTCTGAACATGTTGAAAATTCTTTCTTTTATGTTGTTTCTTTTTTTTTTTCCTTCCTCTTATTCTTTGTTCTTTTTCCTACGTTATTTTTTTCCTTTCTTCACTTTTTTATTTCCTTTTTTCTTTTTCTTTTAATGTCTTTGATTTTTTTTTCTTTATTTCTTTCTTATTCTTGACTCTTCTCGCTAATTATGAATTAATTATGAGATTTGATTCGCATTAATTTTTTTTGAATGGGTTTTAAACAGAACAATGTTCCGGTGGGCTTTGGTCTGCACACAGAGTCAAAGTTTTCTTCTCTGAAGTGAATAGCAGCCTCAGCCGAGTGTATCACAGCAAAGAAAACATTAAAAAAACATGACAGAGCCTTGTAAGGCAGGGGATCCCAGAAACTCCTGAAGCCCAGATGGCAGAAACGGGTGTTTGGCAAAAGTCATGTAGACTTCTAGTCTTTCGAAGTCAGTCTCATGCTAACATTCCTTGAGAGCAAGCTAATACATTTGATCAAACATGCTAGAATGGGTCAGTTCTCATCCTCAAGCACAAGAGAAAGTAGTTCCATTCTCTTGGGGGCTTGCCTTTCTCTGATTTAAATAAAAATAATCTTGTAACTAGAAAACTGTAATATATTTATGTTAAAAAGAGTGTGGTCTGGCTAGATTTCATTATTTTAACTCATTGGTTGCTAGTATATTTTTGAAACATCAGTAATGTTTGCAGCATGCTGATGCTTTGGTTTTGACTGATGGATTGCTGTAGCTTTCATGAGTTATGAAACTTGGTGACAGCATTTTCCATAGTTCATGTTTAGCTAATCTTGATCATTAAAAATAGTGCAGAATAAAATCTGTTTCTCTTGGAGTCAGTGGCAAAAATTGCAGCATTTCTAGCCTGAAATTAAACAAAAAGAAGAGGAAGCAAAAAATTGTCAAAAAGCTGTGCCTGGAAATAGGGTGAATCAGAGATGTAAATTGCTTGCTTTTTGTACACCTGGAGCTTGTGGCATTATTAGAAATTCTGTTTGCATTCTGTGCATGTAGATAGTATACATACGTACAGTGACAAGCTGAACTGTATAGAACAACTGAGAATTCAAAAGGCAAGACTGCCAAATGCTGGAATGGAAAACAGACATGCAGAGAGCTGAAACAGTGAGTGTGAGGTTAGTGGGAATGTCAGGAGTGGAGTGTAAGATTAACGTTTCTACATCTAGTCACCAGTGGGTCTACTGCTGGACAGCACACTGCTTTGTCATGCCTTTCCTCTTCCTGCAAACACCATTTTATCTTGTTGAGTGCTCTAAGACTATGCTGCAACTCAAAGGAATGGTCCTCTACCTGTGTTTTTGGTTGATGATAGTTTGTGAACCTGATGGAAAATTAACCTCCTTATTTTTGGATCAGAGAGGTCATCTAGCATGCCATGTGCAAGTGCCAGCTCATATGAGAGAATGGAACTGCACTTCAGGCATACTGGGAGGGCAGGAAAGCCTTTTCTTTTGGTGGCAAATGTCTTAACTCAATTATGAAACTGCTTTTTTTGTTTGAGGGCTTTGGGGTTTTTTAGTTTTGTTTGTTTAGTTGTGTTATTTTTTTTAGCACAGAGCATTATTGTGCATCTCTAGCATGTGACTGTCCAGCACAAAATTTTAGCTCATAATAAATGCAGCGTAATTTGACTTAGACCAGATGTCTTATAATCTAGATTAAGTTGACTCAAATTTATTCACACTGACTGTGGGTTAAGAGCTTGCCCACTGGCAGTTCTGGGAATACTGGTGATGCTTCTTAATTTATTAACTGAGAAATTTGATCCTATGCCAAAGCCAAATGGGGGAAATTAATTGAAATATGTTTTAATGATGAAATTCAAATCTTGTTTGAAAGTGTAGATAAATAAAAAAAAAATAAACACAGAAATTATCTTCATGTACATAAGCAACTAAATTTGTGTCAATAGCCAGCATACCATTAGCAAGAGAGAGTTTAATTTAATTTGAAAAGCCCATCTGTATCTTTTGTAATTGAAGTTAGTAGCAAAATGTGCAGGGTAGGATGTTCATTAAATATTTTCCTTATTTGGAAAGCAGAATTTTAGGAAATGCAAGGTTTGGAAATCTTTGATTTCTTTAACTAGTTCACATTCATTATGTGAAATGGTAAGGCTGACTTAAAGCTTACAATAAAAAGAAACAAGACGTTGCAGTGATATAATAGTAAATGAATGAGCATCATTACAAATAAATCTGAAGTTCTGTTCTGTCTCAGGATTAATATTACATTTGCTACATATGGCTTTGCCTTTTTTTCCTTAAGTTCTTAGAACAAATAATACATGCACTTCATCTTTAACTTCAGATAATCAGAATTACCGACACCTGGGATAATGTGATGAGCAATGTAAATTTTATACACATATAGTCATAATAATTTAGAATGTCATTTTAACCTATTTATGATCAGCTAATGACTGAAGTGTTTTACCATTGTGTGGGATATTTTATAACTGAAGCTTTAATGGGTGAATCAGTAACACCTGGCTGTCTGGAATGCTTTTCTTTTCTCCCTGTTAGACATTTAAATACATCTCTGGAAGGCCCATGGGGTGTGATGTGACATATAAGTTCTTAAAAGGAGGAAAATAAGTTCTTGATTCCATAATGATCAGTGGGATGAACGTTTGCATACTTAGCATTAATGCTGTTAAATGTAAGAGCTTGATTAAGACTGTTAAGAAGGTGGGTTCTTTTTTTTTTATTATTATTATTGCCACACTTTTCATGCCCTTTCTGATTTCACTTTGAGAGATTACAAAAGGAGCTGATGTTTTTGCTTCTGTCTGTGGAGGAATCTTGGATCTATCCATAGTCTTTTGTTTTTTAGTGCCATTGTCTGTATTTTCTTCTCAAATCATCTGTAACATCAGCCAAGCTTCTTAGCTGGTGAGTATATTAGATGCATAGATGCCAACAACGAAAGATGCAAATTTCACGAGACAGAATATCTAGTATTGTGTTATTAAATAAAAAAATATCACTCTAGTGGCAGTCGCTTATTATTGCATGAAATGTATTTGTAACGTTTTATTTCTTGCTCTTTTTCCTCATAAATGTTAGGCATTTTCCATTTATTCATTTTAAGATTTTTGTAGCCATTCCCTATTTCAAGTTTGAAGTGTAAAAAGTGTAAGAAAGATCAAATCACAGTAATTGCAACTTCTTGTCTTAGGTTAATAAATCAAGACTTTTGTCTTGATAAGTGCACATACACACGTACTCATGTTGTGCTAACTTTATTTTCTTGCTTTAGTGTGCCTTCTGGATGGATTTATCTGTTGTTTTTACAATGTAATACTGATGGTCTCAGCAGTCTTTCTACTTAGTGATATCTATAATCTAATGAATTTCTGCTAAGAATTTTTTAAAAAGTGTCTCATATATAATTTTCCAGTTAAGTAGTTAGCCTTCTCAGGCATTTTGATATTGCAGACTTAGACCTATAAACTGTTGAATGATTAGTGGCATTCTTCTGAGAAGACCATAGCCACTGTGATAAACAGGAAGGTGGTGGCGGGGGGGGAGAACTGTGGTGTAAATAACAGTTATTAAATATTGCGAATAAATGTATAATTTGAGAAATAAGAAAAAGAAACATTTTTGTTGTATTCTATACTGTTATTTTTCCAGATGATATTCTAAAATACAATCACATTGTATGCCACATACCTCAAGGAAGAAAACAGCTTTAAAATGTGGTTGAATTCTCTTGCTCATATATGTATTTTTGGGAGGAGATTTGTTATCCTTTCGCTCTTCTGTTTAGGCAAATGACTGGATGAGAAGGAATAGCTAGTTTCTAGAACTGTTGGCACCTTCCTTGTCTCACTTTGTTCTTCATGTGAAATACTTGAGAAGTAGGCATCCAGCTTTGTGTCAAGCTGTCTGGTCTGTGATAGACTTGGTCTCTATAAATTTAAGTACCTTATGTGTTTAGAAATGTGTTTTTAATGGTCACAGTCAGATGATTTCTACTGCATTTTCCTTCATGTTCTATGGAGAAGTTTTATGGTGAACTTTTGATCCTCTCTATTCAAATGCTTCTTCCACAGAATACCCCTCCACATTTACTTTTAAAGTATCTAAACAGAGTGATTTGCTATGCAATAATGAAGACATTTTATCTGCTCTTACGAGTGTAATATATAAACTTTATTTCTGTTTGAATTCCACATGCCTCAGCCCTGATGATACTAACTGTTGTGGCATTATTTCCCTGTTGCTTTTCTTCTTTGCTGTTGAAGAGGTGGTCTCCAGTTTGGAATAGAAATTAGGTGGACGTTTGATTTGTAGAAACTGAGGTGCATTTTTTGTCAGATAGAGAGATTTCTGATGTATGTTTCAGAAGTAATTTTGACAATAGTCTTTTTTTAGGTATCAGATATCTAAGACTACAGGAGTACCTGAGAAGTGAAATTGTCCAACATCAATGGTTACCTTCCATGTAAGACACTGGGATGCTGGATTTTGGCTCATGCATTGCCAGGTATTAGATTGCTCAGTGCAATGGAAGGAATAGTGTGTTCACATGATTGCTTTCCTTTGTTCTTGCTGCATGGGATAGATTTTCTAAGAATCTATTAATTTGTGGCTACTTTCTGACAGTTACAAATCATGGGATTTTAGGAAAGGCTGCCAATTTTAATTCCTCTTGTGATGTCTCCTGTTGCTGTCTGTCATCTTAAGTGTTTTTATATGTACACCTCTTAATTTTAAGGTTCAACATGTTATAAATGAAATATATGCATTTCCAGTGTACTGATTTATAAAGACCAGCAAAGAAAGTTAGGTTTTCAGTCTTTTCTGTAAATTAATGAAAATAATATTTCTTCTTATTTTAATTATATTTCTTTGGAACCACTAGTTTGGATAACTGCAAATAAGTAGTGTATCTTGATCTTTAGCTTAATTACTAGAGAAATAACGCACTTCATATGGGTCTGGAAGGCCAGTGGATTATTTATCTGTGATGCATTGAACCTATATGGCCTGTTTCTTAATGGATTTCAAAGCACTTTCCAAGGCTGATTAGGAATCCAGAAATGCTACAACCTGGTAAGTCTTAAGCTTCCTCAACATACAGAAGGAAAAGAAGTTGAGCCAATGATTTAGCAGCAAGCTAGAGACAGAAACCAGACATTGCCTTATATTAAGGCTTCTGCTAATCAACAGGCATTCTCTTTCTAGAGAGGTGCTAAAAGAGTTTTGTTCTGTTTTACACAGAAAACTTACTTCCACAAATGCTGCGTATAAACCCTCAGCCTCTCACAATTGCAAGCTTATTTTCAGAATCAGCTTCCAAACACATATAGGGGAATAACTGGATCCTATTCCTAATCAAAATCAACATGTAACATTTAATATTTTTAATAGTTTAATGTGCAAATAACTGTACAGATGTTTTTCCGTGCTACTTTATTATTGAGTGAGGCTTTGTTTCTGAGTCTTAGTTCAGATTGTAAGCAATTTTTTTTTTTGCATATGGATGAATGTAAATGTAATAAACTTTATTAAAAATTTATATTTGAGCTGAGGTACTTCCTATATCATAGTATTTTCTAGCTACATTAGAGTGATAAATATATTTTAAATATAAGTGCATATTTTTTGCCATTGATAGCTTAAGTATCAAAAAACTGTCATCATACAACAGCTAGCATTACTTGGCTATTGAGTTATACAACTACATTCAAATAAATGAATTATTTAAAAATGTTATTAATTTCTGATCATTAAATGTGATTTTAATTTTCTTTTTGGAATGTTTTAATACACATTTGTTAACTGTAGGTATTTTTCTATCATATCTTTTGTATTCAAACAGTTTACAACTGATTAGAAAGTAAATAATAGGATGGCTCAACAGAATAATTAAGTGGTCAAATTCCAGCAGGTTCTACTGATATGAAATATTGCTATCGGTTTATAGATTTTTGCTTTCTGTCTAATACTGTTTTTTGTTATTTATGTCTTCTGCAAGGGCCTTTCTGACACTCATGGGGGAAATTTCTTCTAGCTCTTGGTTCTCTTCAAAACAGCTTCTCGCAGAGAGTCTTTGCAGCTTTGCAAGAGCATTCCCTAGTTCCCAGGTACCTCTACAGAAATCTTACTGTGCAGATGTCCCACTGTTGCTTGCAACACTGCTTTTGTTGTTGAATTTCCTTCTTCCCTAAAGGTATTATCAGTTTGACAGTTAAAGTCTGATACAGTTATTCTCCAACATCAGACTGTCTTACTGGTAAAATGAAAACCTGTATTAAGCAAGAGTTAGGGCTGAGCATTTAGGTACCATGCTGGAAATGGAGTTCACAAGTGATGCTAGTACGGCCTTCCTTTTCTCCTGCCTCAGTCTTTCCTTAGCTTCTGAATACTTTTACCACTGTTACCAAGAAGCTCCCAGATGAATCCAGTCAAGGCTTTTCTTTAGGGCTTCAGGTACAAACTAATTTTCTATATGCTATTTTCTGCCTTCTCTCTAAAGCTAGGTCAGGTCGCTATGCTTCCAAAACTTTTCCTCTCTTTTATCCTAAGCATTTTTCCTACTTCATATCTACAGCTGCAGCTGTGATGACTCATGTTTCTAGTCTTTTTAGGAGTTTAGGCCTTAAGTAGAAGTGTAGGTGATTTAAACATCACTTAGTAAAATGGAACTGATTTTGGATGCTTTGTGACTAAGAGTTCTTTATCCATAGCTTTACTATGGCCTCATCTATCACACAACCTGGACAGTCTTCCAGGCCCAGTTGAGGCCTGCCAGCATACTCCTAATAAATCTGATGCAAAACATCAGTTAAGCATATAATCTTAATCAGGTTCTTGATGTCTGGACAGACAGTTCTAATGCACATGGATAATAGGCATGAGTTGCTTTGCCTGGGCCTGCTTCTGCAAGACAGTTCATTCTTTCCCCTGCATTTGCAAAACAGAAAGCTCAGCAATGATCATAAAGCACACATAAATGCTAGCAAGAAGTAGTATCCAAACAGGCCTTATTTACTGTAGTATTTTAGAGGGATGTTTCTTTACGGGGGATAGACAAAGCATTACAGGTTTTATATTTTCAAACAGCTTTGCAGCTAAAACCCGTCTAACTTCTGTGAGTTACCTCATGTGAAGGTATTCAAACTGAATACTGGTGTTCTTTTCAAGTTGAAAACCAGTTAAGGATTCTTCACTTTAACCTGTTGAAAATCTATGATGTGGTAAAGTAGTCTTAGATGTTTGAGGGCAAACTTTAAAAACCAGCAATTATATTTTACTAAAACTTAAAATTCTCTAAGAAATGTATATTCCATTTAGATTTTAAATAAATTGACACAACAG
This sequence comes from Pezoporus occidentalis, assembly GCF_034315485.1. Classification (NCBI taxonomy): domain Eukaryota; kingdom Metazoa; phylum Chordata; class Aves; order Psittaciformes; family Psittacidae; genus Pezoporus; species Pezoporus occidentalis. The sequence goes on along the minus strand of NW_026912951.1, from coordinate 211,202 downwards.
TCTCCTGACTTGTCTGTTATTCATGTAGTATCAGAAATAATATTATTTGCATTACTGGTTTTAGATGCCTGATTGTGTTAGGTGCATATAACAGATTTTCCAAGAATAGGTTATTCCCTTTGTAGGATGCATTCCAAACAGACATACAAGATTGAGGAGAGAAAGGGACTCTTCTATTCTGATACATCATCAAAACTTAAACACTCCATTTAAATGGAGTGTAGTTGTCTGCTAGATTTAAAAAATAATGAATGGAAGTTGAATGCTCTTTTTGGGTTAAGAACTAAGCACAGGATATTGACTGGTGTATGATGGGAGATGGGGTTGCATTATTACTGCTGGGTTGAATTCATGGACGGAGGAATAAATAGACAAGAACTTAAAATTCTAGGGTTTAGTGCCTTTACTTAGAGTGAAGAGAAGGTTTGCCTTTGCAACATATGGGTATTAACAAGCCATCAGATGTCAGATTCTGGACTGTCAGCTAGAGAATGCATTGATATCTGTGAAATTAAGTGCAATTTTGCTACCATGTCACTCAGTTGTATAGTTGCTGAGGGCTACATCCCCCTTGGCCTGCCTTCCTTTTCCTCCAACATCTGCTTATCATGTATTTATCTGTGCATGTAGAAGTATACAGGGCAGCTATGGAAGCTATGAAAGTGTTGGCATTGTTCTTCTGTTGACTACAAAGTAGATGAAATACATGATGCAGGGAAAAATAACAAAATAACCTAGGGATCCTAAAAAAAAACCCTTTACCTAGGATTGTATGCTGAAATTCATGTGGAATGATCTATGCAATGAGTAAGAAGTCTTTAGTCCAGCAGTTGGTTTTGACCTTAAAACCTTCTGACCTTCCTCACAGAACCAGTGCCAGTTCTTTATGTGATGAAATAGCCACACTTGATGGAGGAATCCATTAATTTTTCATTAGTTTCAACAGCAGTACTGACAAAAATACTAAACCCCGAGTGAATGCATAGGGCTGAGGATCAGTGCCTTATAATGTCTCGTACATTTGGACATTGTTTGTGTTTTCTGCAATTTGAAAGATGAACATTTTAATCAGGTTCAAGCAATGTAACTAGCAGTTCACTGATCGCCTATTCTTTTATTTTTATATACATGAGATGAGCTATTTTGGTTTATATTGTATTTTTTTGCTGTGACTGCAATGTTTCCATCATTTTTAGAAGAATTCAGTATTTTCTAATGGCTGAAGTACTCACTAGAAATGGAGAGTAACAATGTTGAGTTTAAAATTAATGGAATTGTTTATTGCAGTTTTACCTTCATGGTACCTGAAGCAGAGAGGGTTTTTTTGTTTTTTGTTTGTTTAGTGGTTTGGGTTTTTTTTTTAATCCTTTCATCCACAGAAAATGGGGACTAGCCTTTGGCTAAAACAGTGCTTTCAGGCCTTGCAGCATTCAGTAACTGTTTACTTATCCAGGTATAAATGGGTAAAAACAGACTTAAAGCAAGGTCAGCTACCTTTTTAAAATTCAACCTCATGAGCTCCATTCAGTTGAGGGCTTGCTGGTATGAGCCATTAACTGCCTGTTGCATGTAACCTTCCCTTGTCTTACACAGAGCTGCACAAGAACCTCTGGTACTGTACAACAGATCCTTGGTTCATGCCATGCAAGAAACAAAAGCAGTTTAACTTGTGATCAGTGATCACATGATCCATTTACAGGGTGCAAGCTCAGTCAAGTAGAACTAGTAAATGATTAAAGACTCACTCATTACCATTCTTGCTGAGTAGAACATCACAATAATATTTTCTCGAAGTTGCCAGTCCAACACTATTATCAGCCTTGCTCAGAATAAGAACAAGATTTTCAAATCCTGAATTAATTTTAAAAGTATAAAATCCATTGCAAAGCACAGGATATTAGTTAAAATCTATAATGCATGACAAAAAATAATCTCGGGGGCTAAAACTGTATCTGCAGAAGCTGACGCACTGGGACATGCGCACTATAAAATGACAGTAGCTCCTATGACTGTTCTATCAGGCCTACTTCAGAAAAATGCTTAAACTCACCTTACTTCAGAATATCATGTAAGAATATGGTAAATGCTGCCCTGAAAAAAATAAAGCTCTGTGCAGGTCTCTGGCCCTTACCAAGTGGTTTCTGCATGTTTTACTTTTACTAATAATTATGTTAAGTTTACTGCTTTTTTTTTTTTTTAAAGTATTTTTTGCAATGCGTTTAATCCAACATCTGGAATAATCATTTGTCCTTGTTTTCATTGGCTTGGTTAATTTTTCTTTTAGTGTGATTATTTCAGAAAGTGGCTGCTGCGCATGGGTAACTCTTTTTCATCAGTCTTCTGATATTATTAGTTATTCCAGGAAATGTATTTTGGAGCCTTATTAGCTAGAGATAGATGGACCTTGCTGGTTTAATTCCTCTTATATGAGTATCCAATATGCAGAAACATACTCAGTGCCTCTTGTTCTGTGAAGCTGGAGAAGTCTTTAAGATTCATTCACTAAAAAACTGTAAGAGTTTTTAAAACAAACAGGGAACTTCTTTCCCCTGTAGATGGAAATGGGAAGAAACTTGATAAGGTAATGCTATAGCATTAAAAGTAGAGACAAAAAATCGAGTATATTCTGCAAGTTGAGAAACCAAGTAGATGAGTATTTGTTTAATTGAAAAGTCTTCTGCTTATTTTAGCTTCACACTTCTTTTTCTCAATGAATCTGAGCCTAATGAAAGAGGTTCTATTCTAGTTGTAATGGTGGTATATGATGTTTGCCTTTTTATTTTAAATAGCTGAGCTGGGAAAGATTATTTTCTGTGTGCAGGAGGATTTCTGATGTTCCTGGACTTGTGGCTTTTCATTTCAGAGAGGGCAAGTGTGGTTCCAATAAAATACAACTTTGGAAATATGTTCAAATGTGTAACAGTTTGGGTTTTTGTCCCCATCAGATGAAAATTAACATTAAATTGTTCATATATGAAGTACTATATTTACAAAAAACGTAACTTACTTGGTTGTTTCTCTTCTTTCAAGATTATATCCATAAACTAACAAATAGATTGAGAAAGCATGTAATTTTTGGTAGTACTGAAGAACATTTAGCAGTTCAGTTTCAGAGATGTGCCTTATAGGGAAAAAGAAAATACAAACAGAGCAGTTTGAAAACTAGGTGCTTTACTAAAATAAGAAACAGAAGAATTTTACATATATAATATAATTTTAGATAGAAGATGCAAGAGTCTTAATCAAGCTAACATCTTAACCAACCTAGGACATTCCATTTTTGTCTTATACTGATGTACTTGCAGCTCTGCTAAGTACAAATGCTTAAATCTCTGTGTGTTAACATGGGAATAATTTCCTAAATGATGCACCAGTTTAAGGATCATGCTAATGGGAATAAACTTAATTCATTTGGTGTTTCAATAGGAAATTAATGTAGTGTTGCTCGCCTAAAGGTGTCTCCCTGCAAGTGAAAGGCAATATATCTTTCATTCTTCTCTAGCCAAAATGCATAGAGGTGAGACAGCTGAAAAGGGACCATCTGTTGAGTGCTTCTCTTAGAGAGTAATTTGAAGTAGCAAATTTTGGGCATTTTATTTCTTACATAACTGCACATTTCTCGGGTACTGTTTGTGATGATGACACTGCAAGAAACAATATAACATTAAAAACAGAAAGACAAAAAGTGTCCTTAGCACAAAAGTGCTTCAATGAGAGAAAAAAGTGAATTCCAGATGTAATAGTTGCAACTTAAGAAACTGAGTAGTTTCAGTTCTTAAATAATGCTGCTGGAACAATTGTTTTGCAAAGTGTAAAACATTTAATGCATCAGTCTGTTTCTAATAATTCAAGTTAAGAGTAACAGAAAATGAGTTCTGACATCAATAGTCAAAATATGCATCATCTTTTTAACTTTGATACTTTATGCAGCCTATAGTTACAATATCAACAAAAAGTAATGGCAGAACGTGGGTTCTGAGACCAAAGTCAAATGCTGAAATGACAGGATATTATGAGCAATTTTTTTTTAGCACATGACATCCTTGTCTCTAAATTGGAGAGACATCAATTTGATGGATGGACCACTCGGTGGATAAAGAACTGGCGGGACGGCCGCACACAAAAGAGTTGTGGTCAATGGCTCAATGTCCAGCTGGGGACCAGTAACGAGTGGTCTCCCTCAAGGATTGGTGTTGGGACCGGTCTTGTTTAACATCTTTGTTGCTGACATGGACAGTGGGATTGAGTGTGCCCTCAACAAGTTTCCTGATGACACCAAGCTGTGTGGTTCGGTTGATACGCTGGAGGGAAGGAATGCCATCCAGAGGGACCTTGACACACTTGTGAGGTGGGCTGATGCCAACCTCATGAAGTTTAACCATGCCAAGTGCAAGGTCCTACACCTGGGTCAGAGCAATCCCAGGCGCAGCTACAGGTTGGGCAGAGAAGAGATTCAGAGCAGCCCCGCGGAGAAGGACTTGGGGGTTTTGGTCGATGAAAAAATGAACGTGAGCTGGCTTCAGTGTGCGCTCACGGCCCAGAAAGCCAACTGTATCCTGGGCTGCATCAAAAGGAGTATGACCAACAGGTCAAAGGAGGTGATCCTGCCCTTCTACTCTGCTCTTGTGAGACCTCACCTGGAGTATTGTGTGCAGTTCTGGTGTCCTCAACATAAAAATGACATAGAACTGTTGGAACAAGTCCAGAGGAGGGCCACGAGGATGATCAGGGGACTGGAGCACCTCCTGTATGAAGACAGGCTGAGAAAGTTGGGGCTGTTCAGGCTGGAGAAGAGAAGGCTGCGTGGAGACCTCATAGCAGCCTTCCGGTATCTGAAGGGGGCCTATAGGGATGCCGGGGAGGGACTCTTCATTAGAGACTGTAGTGACAGGACAAGGGGTAACGGGTTAAAACTTAAACAGGAGAAGTTTAGATTGGGCATAAGGAGGAAATTCTTTCCTGTGAGGGTGGTGAGGCACTGGAATAGGTTGCCTGGAGGTTGTGAATGCTCCATCCCTGGCAGTGTTCAAGGCCAGGTTAGACCAAGCCTTGGGTGACGTGGTTTAGTGTGAGGTGTCCCTGCCCATGGCAGGGGGGTTGGAACTAGATGATCTTAAGGTCCGTTCCAACCCTAACTATTCTATGATTCTATGATTCTAATTTCACTTCTGTAGTTGTTCTACATTGTCTGAAGTAATTCTGAGTTGTCTGCTTGTGGTATCAGTATTGTTTCTACCAATTCTTGTATATTCACGGTGAGGAAAAAAGATATATTCTTTCAACTTTTTCTACCCACACAGTTTAATGATTCATGCTTATATCCATAATTTTCAGGATTCTTTTGATGTTTCTAATATTATAAAATGAGAATACCTCCAACTTCCGTGAACGATATTCCGATTCACAATGCAGTTTTTGCATTCTGTAAATGTGTATGCTTTTTCTGAAAGTCTTTTACTTAGAAGTAGTAGATTAAGCTGTTGGTTAGAAGGCAAATGAGAACAGGAATGGAAGAAGGACGTTTTTGTTCCTTTAGTCCATCTTATTTTTGGTCAGTGCAAGTTGTGAGCTTCAGTATTGATAACAACGACTTTCATTTGGTTTTGTATTATAATTAAGCAATTACGGCATACATTATTTTGATTAAGAGGCTAGAATAGTACATGGCATGTGTTCAGTGGATTTAATACAGGTGTACAGGTTTTATGTTGATAGAGTAGACATTTTTTCATACTCCTTTACGTTCCCAAGTATAAGGGGAAATTTTAATACTATTCTTGTATTTGCTTATGCTACAACTGCTGCTAGAACACCGTGTTTAGGTTTGGAGAAGCCTGTGGTTCTAGAAAGCTGCTATGAGACTGAAGAGAGAATTCTGAGGGACAAGGCAAGTGTCCCCAATCTTAGAAGACTGGATAACATAAGTTATGATGAGATATTCCAGCAGATTCTGTCTATCTTGGGTAGCCAAGAAGGCATGAAAAAGAAAATTGATCACAGTATGTCAATAGCGTCACCTGAAGCGAACAGCAACATGAGGAATAGGATTCAGAGCTTCCATCCAATGGGCAGTGGATGTGAAAAGAACCAGCTGTTGTAGCTGAAGCTTATGTACCCAGGGTAGAAAAAAGAAAAATTTTAATGTCAATGTTAGTTTGTTGGATCATATTTCTTAGAATTGTGACAGACTGTACATAGATGGCAGGGTTTTAGTCAATACTGAAAGTGCTCAGTATGTCAGCTAAGTAACCATAGTAACAGCTGAAACCAAGAAAAGTTCAACGGTTCTATGCATGAGCAGTTTCTCTGTCTTACAAAAAACCCTCTCGTCATCCCTGAATTGCAGTTTATCCTGAAGTTACGCAGATTTGAGGGATTAGTTTCTAGAGCTGAGGGTTAGACTTTGGCAAATGATTTCTGGATTATTATGGATAGGGACCACTAGTTAAAGCTTTTCTTCAGTAGGATAGAAAGTTTCTCAAAGGGCAGAAACCAATGCATTTTAGGACAGTATTCATTAAATTCATCACCTCAAGAAACAAAACTTTCTCTCTAGTATTTCATGGCCAGTCTGAACTCCAAAAATCCACAGAAAGAGCTTGGAAAAGGACTAAAATACCTCTTTTGCTGTTTTTTCTCTCCTCTCATGCAGGGTGAAGGTATTTTCCAAATAAAAATAAACAATGGACATCACTTATTAAAAAGCTTAACAAAAGTAGTTATAAAAATTAATTAGGCTAATTACGTTGCAGAGTTCATCTCCCTCATTATGTGTTTCTGATATATAAATACAGACAAGAATTCTCAGACAGCTTTGGACTGCTTTATATAGGACATTATTTTAGAAAGTGTTAAGAAATCTTAAATCATTAGCACTGCAACAGGACAGGGGGTTTTGTATACTCCAGTTTTGCCTTTGTGTTTTTTGCTTTTAACAAATCTATATAATTATATCTTCTATGGCTATTTTTTATTCCCTCCCCCTTTTATGGTGTCTAGTGTCTTCCATTGTTTTTAGGTTTTTGTTATTTACCAAAACCTGTGTAAATATTACTGTAACACTACTCATTGGGCACTGTAGTTCAGTCCTTTTGTATATGATTTCTTATTTCTCATGGCTTCATTTGTGAAGATCCTAAAATTAATTCCTGCTCCCCATGGTTAATCATTCCCATCAGAGTTTGTTTTCTGTTTTCTGAGCAGGTGCTTTACAAATTAATAATATAGTAGTTAATCACGATTTATATCCCTGAAATTCCTATATTTGCATTGTATTATGTTGTGTAAGTCCTAAGGCCTAAGTGCTCTTTCCACTAGAGCCAGCTTTAAAACTGGCTGTGGCATTGCCTTCTTTTGCCTATCCACTGTGAAAACACATCTGAACACAGACACAGTTTTAAAATCAGCAGCTTTCAAGACATTTTTCCATATTGATGGGTGGTAGCTGAAAAGCCCAAAGGAAGAGGCAGAGTGTGTCTTTCATACATGCTGGGTCTTCTGTCTGGGAAAGAAGAAGCGATGGAAGAGGGAAATCTCACTTTATAAACGCATAAACAGTTCACCCTGCCAACTGTCAGGACACGATAAGTACTCCAGCTCTTCTGATTGGGACTCAGGTGTGAGACACTTCAGAAGATATTTTTTTCTGCCTCTCGCTCCCTCTCCACCTCCACACCCTCACACCTTGCAAAATTTAACTTCAGTGGGGTCATCAACTTTGTAAGGGAAGACAGAAGTAGGAACAGAGATAAAACCAGAAATCTCTGGTGCTGCTGGTGAGTATTTCTAATTGGAACACTGCTAGTTTCTTCATAGAATCAGAATAGTTAGGGTTGGAAGGGACCTTAAGATCATCTAGTTCCAACCCCCCTGCCATGGGAAGGGACACCTCTCACACTAAACCATGTCACCCATGATTCCATCCAACCTGGCCTTGAACACCACCAAGGATGGAGCATTCACAGCTTACTTGGGGAACCAATTCCAGTGCCTCACCACCTTCACAGTAAAGAACTTCTTCCTTATATCTAACCTACACTTCCCTTTTTTAAGTTTGAAACCATTACCGCTTGTCCTATCACTACAGTCCCTGATGAAGAGTCACCCTCCAGCATCCTTGTAGGCCCCTTCAGATCACGATTGCTTCCTGTTTGTTTTCTGGGAGTATAATCAATTAAATATTATGCATCTGGGAAAAGTCCTTTTAAAGGTTGCCATTGTAGAGCAGTGCTCCTAATCCTATGTAATTGTATGATGGCTTGGGTGCACTGGACTCACTCTTGTATTGTCATGATACAGCACAGAACTATGATGCAGTAGGTCTTTTTTCAGAGATTTGTTAGTGGTTTCTTTTTTCAGTTTGCTCATGACTGAAAGTACTTTAGAAACCCGTTGGACATTTGATAAATACAGCAAATTACACATACAAACTAATTCATCAAAATTATCCCTAGAAAAACTAGGATGGATCTCACATTCAGTCACAGGCTTACAAAGCTGGTGAAGGCTTTAAACTAAAGATGTTGTGGGAGGGAAACCTCAATGCACCCTGTTCCTACAAGTCTGATGCTGGTGCCAGTAGGAAATGCCCAGAACATAGAGAGGTGTCACAGGTCAGCAGTGGAGCATCTGATGAGCAGCCCAAAGCACTTCCAGCCACTCCAGCCAATAACCGAGCATCATCAGGGGCTCAACTGAAATGCCTCTATGCCAATGCATGTAGCATGGGGGACAAGCAAGAGGAGTTAGAAGTGTGTGTGTGCATGATGACCTCATTGGCATCATGAAGACATGGTGGGATGCCTCCTATAACTAGAGTGTTGAAATTGAAGGATTCAGGCTCTGGGATTGAAGGATTCAGACAGGCTGGGGGGATGAGGAGGGGGTGTTGCCCTCTACATCAGTGGCCAGCTGGAGTGCACAGAGCTCTGCCCGGGGATGGATTAGGAGCTGACTGAGAGCTTCTTAATCAGGGTTAAAGGGAGGGCAGGGACAGGGGACATTACAGTTGGGGTCTGCTACAGGCCACCTGACCAGGAAGACTGAGTGGATGAGGCCCTCTGTAGACAGATAGGTGCAGCTTCATGTTTACAAGTCCTGGTCCTCATCAGGAACTTCGGCCACCCTGTTGGAGGCACAACATAGCAGGGCACAAGCAATCCAGAAGGTTCTTGGAATATGCTGATGATAACTTCCTTCTCCAACTGATAAAGGAGCCAACAAGGAGGGGGAGGAGGGTTACGCTGGTCCTTGTCCTCCCAACAGGGAGGGGCTGGTGGGGAATGTGAGGCTGAAGGGCAGCTTTGGCTGAGGTGACTATGAAATGATGGAGTTCAAGATCCTTAGGGCAGCGAGGAGGGTGTGCAGCAAGCTTACTACCTGGATTCAGGAGAGCAGACTTTTGCCTCTTGAGGGATCTGCTTGGTGGAGTACCACGCGATAAAGCCCTGGAGGGAACTGGAGACCAAGAAAGCTGGTTAATATTCAAGGATCACCTCCTCCAAGCTCAGGAACGATACATCCTGACAGGAGGAAGTCAGGCCAAAATGCCAGGAGGCCTGTGTGGATGAACAAGAAGCTTCTGGAGAAACTGCAATATAAAAAGGAGGCCTACAGAGGGTGGAATCAAGGACAAGTAGCCTAGGAAGAACATAGAGAAATAGTCAGAGCAGCCAGGGATCAAGTTAGGAGAGCTAAAGCCCTGCCAGAACTCAATCTGGCCAAGGACAATAAGAACAACAAGAAAAACTTCCGTAGGTAACTTGGGGAAAAAAGGAAGAAATTGGGGCCCCTCCAGAAGGAAATGGGAGACCTGATCACCTGGGACATGGAGGAGGCAGAGGTACTCAATGACTTTTTTGCCTCAGTCTTTACCACCATGAGCTCCAGCCATGCTGCCCAAGTCACAGAAGGCAAGGGTAGGGACTGGGAGACATTAGATCAGATATTAGGAAAAAGTACTGTAAGGGTGGTGAGGCACTGGCACAGGTTGCCCAGAGGAGCTGTAGCTGCTCTATCCCTGGCAGTGTTCAAGGCCAGGCTGATGGGGCTTTGAGCAACCTGGTCTAGTGGGAGATGTCCCTGCCCATAGCAGGGGGATTGGAACTAGATGATCTTCCCTTCCAACCCAGGCCATTCTTTGATTCTGTGTTTGAGTTATTCATATGACATTTTCTAACTGTAGTTGTGGGTTTTTTTGGCGTGTTTGGTTTTGTTTGTGTGTGTGTGGTCATGGTTTAACATCATTTTGTACCCTCTAGTATGTTCTGAAGGAAATGATGCTTCCAGAGGTTAGGCCCCACAGTAAGCAGTGGTCACACTAGCTTTAAAATTCAAACCTTTCATGAGACTACCTTTTCCACTGTCAGATTTCCTTACATTCTGAAATCCTTCAAAAGACACTGAGGAACACGAAGTTATCATATAAAGTATTTTATGTTTTCCCAGTTTCAAGCTGCTTAGTGCAAATAAAATTTTATGCCAGTCAGCCCAAGACGTGTTACAGGACTGTTAAAGCCCAGCCTGTTAATTACAAATGCTTTGCACTATTTGTGTGATGCACAGATTTCTTGGAAATAAGTTTCCTTCGGCAGTGTGTAGTTTTACAGTACAGTCAACAGAATGCTACAGAATAGCAATTATGGGAATAAGGAGAATGCACAAGCTATTGGACTGAACACTTTAATGCTGATATATTTTTTCTGATAAAAGCAACTCAGATAAGAGGATATCCAAGTCATTGTAGCAATTAGTTTTTCTAAGATGTCTAAATATATGAAATGTTTCATGGTAGGGAAAAAATACAACTCTGTAGTAGAATACAAAGTTTATTACTTTTCTAGACTACATTATCCTTGTCAGCTAGATGAAAGCATTCTCCTAGTTTCTGTCCTATATTACCATAACAAGTGAGGAAATAATGTAGTGTTGTTACACAGAGCAGCTTATAAATTTTGACATAAGTGTGAGAGAAATCTCTTGAAATGTGAAGCAACCAAGAGGAATAATTAGGAACAGCAGAATGATCTCAGTAATATGACAACAGTTTCTAAAGCACCCCACAGGATTGAAATCATCAGGTTTGCTTGACCTATATCTTTAATAATACAGCTCATTGCCCTTGTATTGAAGCTAGAGGGTAGGACAAAGTATAAGCTTTATCATGTTTTAGGAGAAATTGCAAAAAGTTTATTTATTAACACAGCACAAAATGGCCCATTTCTATCATTACCAAACAGGAAAGCAAGTTGGGCCACAGTTCACCACACAGAACACTTTATAGTCAGGCTTGGCTGGCAAAAAATATTATGTAACGCTCAAATAAGATAAATGGCTGCATTGGCAGTGGAAATAACCTTCTGTTTAATTAGAAAATAAGAGCTATATGGGACAATAAAAATAGTTACTGCTGCCCTCAGTCACTGTTTAATAAATATGATAGTGCTGAAGATAATGCTAAGTGTTATTTATTTGTGCAATATCATGGGCTCAGTAATTGTTCATGTTCTTGATAGTTACCCTGCATGTAGAATGAGCCCATTTCACATTTTCTTTGTTTAATTCTTAAAAAGGAAAGAGGTTGTGTTTTTGGTTTTTGTTTCGTTTTGGGTGTTTCTTTTATTTTTTTTTTGGGGGGTGGTGGTTTTTTTTGAGGGGGTGTGTATTTATTTATTTATTTAATTTTTTATTTTAAACATTTAAATTGTTTTTTAAAGGCCAAAGATGTGTTGATGTGTTATCAATGTTCATTCACCTCTCAGTGGTCCTGTAAACAAACTGCTGGTTTTCTTAGTTCACATTCAGGATAATTAACCTTTGAAACTTTATTTCATACTTTTTAGACTGGGTTGTCTATCTGCCCTGGATATATTTCTCTGTCTGTGAGAGGAGAGCATAATTTGAATTTTTAGCTGTCCATTTCATCACAGCTCTGTTTATAATTAGTATAGATCTAAGGTCATCATGGTTTTACCTTCCTTTGGCTTCATTTGAACTTTTAATCACTAAGCATAAACAAATCAAGTCTTGCAGGGCACAGTGTGGAAGACTGATGATTTCAGTGAAAGCTTGTCTATAAAGGGAATAGGTTTTTACTAGTAAATTGAGCATCAAATTGTGTTATGTGCATATGTGGCACAAGTTTCCTTTCTCTGTAGAGCATGTTTATTAGATATGGACATTGTTCTTGATTTTCTGTATTTAGGAACATGCACATATTTAGGAACACATACATTACTTATCAAATGCTTGACAGAAAAACAGGGTGTGTGATGTATTTCACAATACGGTTTTAACAAGCTTGGCATTCCAGCCCTATTACTTTTGGTCACAATCTTTCCATTTGGAATCTACAGTAAGTACAGGGATTTGAAAAGGATATCAAACACTTTTCTTGGTTTTATCCAAACGGAAAATTCAGAAGATGTTTCATCAAGTTTTAATCTCTCCTTCCTCCCCTACTTCCCTCCTGCCCAATTTAGACTATATGTCAAGAGGCAAAACAAACCAAACCAAACCCCCTTTTCTTCACACAATTCACTTTAAGCTTCAAAATCCTCAAAAATCCCCAATCTCTCTTTGCAGTCTGGTTCCCACTCTCAGCTTTCCTCATCTCCCTCTGAAAGAAAAAAGCTCTTCTTTAAGGGACTGATAGGTTGTAGAGCGATGCTTAGCAACAACATTCCTGTGCCTTAAGTAGCTGCAAGCCCCTAGCTGAACCCTTTGATGTGACTGTCAGGGCAGATTTATTTTGTTTTAGCACATTGTCTACTTGTCCAGATGTATCAGGAGATAAAAAGGAGTCATGTTTACACTCTTGGGGGGTGGGGAGGAGATGTAATTAAATCGCATTTTTGATGAATCTCTGAGAGATCGAGATGGAGAACAGAGGAATTGGCTTGAATATTGAGGGGAAACCCACTTGCTTGCCCTAACACCTGACACTGTAAGAAAATTAAGTGTAAAGCCATAGCACAGTGTGTTGATTTGGTTCTGCTGACGCCTTTGACTCTGTGTTTTCACATGTGCTGGTAGTTCACGAGAGTCCAGAAAGGCCTGTTAGAAAGTAATGATTGTGCATCATAGACTCTTCCCTGTGTGTCTTATTTAATAAATTTATTTGTCCAGGTTGAAAATAACTGTTTCTGTCTAGAATGTTAATGTTACAGATCACATACCCCAGAACTTCTGGCGATGGTAAGTGACTGGCAATCAAATAATTAAATAAATAAAAATTGAGCCTCAGCTATCTTGGATAAACAAATGTTCAATGTAAGGCAGGCCTTGCTGAATTCTCTCAGAGAACAAATACCACAGATAAATCCATTTCTGTTTACTTGCTTTTAACTTGCATATTTAGCAACACCATTCTGAGCTCTATTAATAACCTGTGGTGTGCAGTGACAAGTCTGATTCCAGCATTCAGTATGCTGTGGGGATGCCAAGTGAATAAAATGCTAGTTTTAATCTGCTGTTGCAAAAGTTACTCTATTTGCATTTTAAATAGGTTACACTACAGCACCCCCTTCTGCTGACTAAGTAGTGTGACAAGAGGTTTTAGCTGAGATTCAGTTTCATTCCCACGACAGAATGAAGATAATTTATGAAAAGCATTTTTAACCTTGCTATTTCTTAATTCCTGTGCCTATTAAACAAGGAGATCCCTACAACTCAACAAAAAGAAGTGTAGAAGTTCTAAATAGTCTGTATGGCAAAATACATGTCAGAAAAGTAAGATATTACTGTATTGCATGTAATGTGTGTTTCAGGTCTGCATCTGTCTTTATATGTAGCTTGTATACTGTTGCTATGCTATAGCATAGCAAAAATCTCAGCAGTTACTCCAATATGCTGTGTTCTATAGTTGTGATATAATGTTTGAAATATATTGCAGGGAATGATTGAAAGAAACCTGCAATCTAATACATTATCAGCATACTTCTCTTCATGTGAGTGACTTGCCTATGCTTTTGCACCTTCTGTTGAAATTATAATATCTAAAAACAGTATTGTTTTTCGACTTCTTCAGAGCCATTGAGTGAAGAGTGAAATGCAACAAATGGCATTTTGGGGCATTGGTGAGGTGGGAACTTATGAAAAGGTTAGTACCTGCTAGCAGCTAGAAGTTCATTTATGATTCACTTTTACCAGGCGCTTCAAAGAACAGTTGTCTGTGACAACTCAAAATTCTCTAGGAACAGTTTCAGAGTTTTCTGGTTTGGGGTATGTTATTTATGTGTTGGGTTTTGTATTAGTTTGGTTTGGTGTTTTTTCTTTCACTTTATTTTACTAACTTGTAAGTCTGTTGAATCCTGCATAATGTAAATTAAAAGAAGGTAGCATGTGTATTCCCAGAGGGTGAAGACGGTAAAGATGCTGGTAAAGAAATGGAATATAAAAAGTATACTTCCTGCTTGGGCTTACTTTCCCAAGCTCAGGCTTGGAGTCAAAGCCAGCAGGTATTCCTTTATTGTTTTATACTTTTGGGGGTCTTTTGTCAACTTTCTGATTTCATTAATACCAAACAAAGCATTCAGAAATCTGTCTTAGGGATGAATGTGATTTAACAACTTTGAATTTATTTTGCACTCTGATTTTAAATGGATTTATTCATATTTTAAAACGTAGCATTAAGTTTTACAATGAGTAGATTGCCTGGTGGATTCTATTAGTAGGTATTCCTTACATTCACTGTTGTGTTGCTAGAATGTTTAAGTGTGGCTTTAAGGATAGATCCTGTTATCTATGATAATGAAAGATATTGAGCCACTTGAGCACTACAGTTAAACTCATCACAAATGAAAATATTAGCATGATTAGGGACAGGTGATAACAATGGCTGATTTTCTTCAGCTCATTAAACTTAACTGAGAGCAGAAGAATGTCTTGCATCGTTCTGCTTTTAAATGTAGATAGCTAAGATACTATTTTTAAAAAGATACAAGGCAACTAGCATAAAATAAGAAGTCATTTATTCCCTTACTGAGATTGAAAAGAATAGTGTTTAGATGCAAAAATTATTGACTTTTGAATGATATAAGTTGAAAAAGAGTGGTCTTGGAAGTCAGAAAACCTAATGGGTAGTTTTGTATGCTATATGTTACAGTAGAACAAATCAATTCAGGCTCCTTAGATACAGTCGTTGCCTTGTGATTATAATTGTGTAAAGTCTTGGAGCCTTTGATCAAAGAAAGGCATTTGTGACTAGGTCTAATCCAAGCTCTTTAAGGTGTTTAACTTTCATGGGGGGGAAGGGGTTGATAACAGCTGGGATTTAAATTTAGTTTTGCTGAACTTTTGTTTTGAAAGGGTTTCTATTATACACTGCTTCCTTTTCCATACAGAAGATGGATCATTGAGTAAACCTAAAAGGGAAAGAGGATATGGGAGGAAATGGGTGGAGACACAGAATTAATCTTCTGAAGAAAAATGTTTGATCAGCGGGTAGGAGAGGATGAAAACCTCTGATGTTGACAGCAGGCAACTTTCTGACTAGTGTGTGATTGACAACTTTGATGCTCCAGTGGGGAGCGAGTGTCCAGCCGTGCTCAGGCATCCTCTGTCTGTGGGTGGTAGTGTTAATAATGTGGCAACTGGAAAGATTAATTGTGGACAAGCAGCAGGATTACGAGTAGGGCTTCGCAGGTCTAAAAGGAACAGTGGTAGGAAGGCCTCTGATCTGTCAGCCCAAAAGGAAATTAGTTAGGGCAGGCTGGAGCAGGCTTTAAAAAAAAAGGGGGGGGGGGGGGAGGGAGAAGATGAAGTAATGGGAGAAGGGAAGCATTTAGGATATTAAAGCAAAATGGAGAGGATATTGAAAAAGGTCATAAGGGGATGGGGCTGATGTTCTTGAAAGACCTTAATACACTACATCCCCTTACAGTACATGCAGAGTTCAGCTTGTTTTGCAGGGAACTACAAAGTGACTTTGTAGCTCTTTAGAGCAACTTTAGAGCTGCCACATTAGGTAATACCTGTTACTTGTTTTCAAAATGAACCTTAGAATAAACTCTAAGAATTTTCAAAGCTGTCTAAATGCAAAATACATAGGAGAGAGTTTCTTAAGCTGTTTCTGCAAGTTACTAGATGCTGTGTGTTTTACTTCCCACCCTTTTTGGTAGAAGTAGGGATTCTGCCAATAAATTCTGTGTTACCATTAAAGAGGCCATTCATCATGCTTACTAATGTTATTAATCAAGATACAACACAGTACTCTTAAAATGAGATCATTTTGATAAATCATGTATGACATGAAAAGACTTTATTCCTTTTAAGTGCAATTTAGACTGCATTTTTTTTCCTCATTTATGATTCATGGGAGAAACATGGATAAAATTCCCTTGCACATTTACACCTTATCTTCAGTAATAATTCAAAACTGCTCTTAGATGAAAATTCAAGGTCTGATTCACCAGTGCTGAATGCCAGCTCATTATTTTCTGGCATTCAGTAGTCCAAAAATAATGTCCATACATTAGCTGATTTTCACAATAGCTGAATTTGGCTGCACACCAGACATATCGATTACACTCAATTAAGCCTAAATGCATAAGAATTATCTGATGTTCATTTACATTTTTGATCCAGTTGTGCCCTCCTTTCAACCTTGCAATTTAACATTAAGTGAAAACCAAAATATAAATTCAAATGAAAAGTGATAATCTCTCTCCTATGAGAATAAAGAAATATACTTTGAACTGCTTTGAATCTTCTTAAGGTCCACCACTTCTGTTAAATAAGCAAAATTCTCTTGCCTTTTCTTGTTAAAGGTTATTGGAACTGGAAGGCCAACTGAAATAGAAGATCACTGTTCTTCTTCATGTCCTAGTACTATAATAATTTGGCCTACTCTATTAATAGCATCACATATGAAAATAGGCTGCTAAAATGTCCAGAATGAATATTTGCTAAGTTCAAAGTCACACTCTTGGTTATAGCTGAAACACTTGTGTTATTTACTAAATTGAAAAATGTCAGAAACGGGGTGCAGCATTTTTTGCTAACATAGGTATAAATATTAGATAATTTTCATTTATTCATGTGTTTAGAAACATAAAAAGGAAATATCAATACAAAGATTTAATTTGGAAAGAAGAGTTGTTTAAATTTTACTGTCTCTCAAACCATGATTCAAAGAGGATTGGCTTATCTGAATTACAGTCCCTCATTTACTTCCTTCAGCAGCTGAAAATATTTGAAGGAATGTATGTGATTGCCAAAAATAGCAGATCGTTTGTATTTTCAAACCACTGGTCTCTACAAATTTGTTTTAATGCAGCAGATGTACAGTATATCCTGATACTACACAGGATGTTCCCTTACTTGTACCATCCAAATATTAGGGTTTTTATTCCCTGAAACGTGGAATTTGGGGATTAAACAAATGAAGCTTTTATTTAGTATAATTGCATTCCCAGACATTTGAGAACGAGTTGCCAGATTGTGGCTGACTCCATTTTCTTCTAAATGTTACAAAGGGTTTTGTTTTGGTTTTAGTGCTTCATGCTTTTCTTTGTGTTTGCATACTAGAAAAACATTTTTCACTTCCACATCATACTAAATGCTATGCATCACAGACTTAGAAGGTCAGACTCCTGATGATTTTATGAGAAACTCTTATTATGAGTATTAGATTAGTAGGCAAAAGAAACATAAAGCCAAAAAATTCCCTTATCTTACCAATACCTGCCCTCAAGTTCCTTTCGTGTCTCATGAATTCTCTTTATTATTAATAAGAAAAATAAACTTGAGAAAAAGACCCTCTATTTCCCTAGAAAATTCTTTCTAATGAGATACTTTTATAAAAATAAATAAAAATGTCATATTGGTTCAGAATAATCAGATTGTGTTTGTCTTCTTTATTAGGACTGGTTAAATTACTATTTTTAATTTTCTTAAAACTGGCTGTTGCTGACAGTCATTCAGATCTTTGTGGCATTCATCAAAATATGAGAAACACAGTTTCCTTTTCCTTCCCCCCCGTTCATTCAATATTCATCTGCTTTGTTCTTATATTTTTCAGTGCCATGGTCAGACATCTAAAACCACATTTTAAAATAAGCACTATTTCTATGCCAGGTTAGGAGGTCATCTCAATAAGCCTATAAAGATCGGACAAGTTGTGATAGCATCACGTATTTGTTTCTGCCTCTTCCCCTTAATTAATGTGACTCAATTTATGCTGGAGGTTTACTAAAGGCAACTGCTAACTTGTAGTTAATGATGCTTGGATGTGGAGCAGGGGAATTGGGAAATCCCATTTCATCAAGGAAAGCCGTCTTTCCATGTAAGCATGCCATGCCACCTGTTGGTTTTCCAGAACATAACAGTGTATTGAGATCAGCTGCAAACTCAGGCAGGCTTATTTGACTGCTCTAGCTTAGTACACAGCTAGGGAGATCAAGGCCTTTTGTAGCCTGCCATATATACTGGTACTGTCAGGTCCTGCTTCTGCATATTTTCTAGTCTCTGTATTATCCTTTCTCTCACACTTTATCCCTTTCTTTCACTGGGTTCACAGGTCCTGAGATTGTAGAAAAGCAAATACATTGTAAATAAAGGTGTTCCTCCCTAACCATCCTCTAGAAGGGAATGGTTAAAGTCTTGGTGTATTGTTGCTTCCTGTAAACTTTTCTGCTATCAAAGAGCTCTCAAAGATCTCACAGTGAAATCAAAGCCCCATTGTGGTTGATCCTCTGAAAATTTATGGGAAGAGTCAGTGCCTCTAAAGTAGTATTTTGATATTCTCTGCAAGCATGTCATAAATTCAACCCCAAATTAATGCATTTAAGTCTTTCTTTTTCTTTATTAGGCAGACTGTGTTCCACATCAAACATTTAAACATGTTTTTTTATTAATTAGTCAGTAAACAATTAATTTCTTGTTAGTTATTTCTTAATTTTTTGGGGAAAAAAATATTGAGGAGAAGTTCCATGGCAAGTTTCTGTACAGTTTATAGCAAATGCGAACAAATCATGATGGTCTGATATACTCATGGGTTAATACATCTGAGTGGTTGCTGTCAGTGTTTCAGGGGTTGAATCAACTCATTGCTGATGTATTGGTGCACAAATAGAATCATAGTATCATAGAATGGTTAGGATTGGAATGGACCTTAAGATCATCTAGTTCTAGCACCCCTACCAATGGGTAGGGTCACCTCACACTAGACCATATTGCCCAAAGCCCCATCTAACCTGGCCTTGAACACTGCCAGGGATGGGGCATTTACCACTTTGGGTCAACATGTTCCAGTGCCTCACCATCCTCACAGTAAAAAACTCCTTTATATCTTAACTGAAGTACCTCCGGTTTAATTTTAAACCCATTTTCTCTTGTCCTGTCGCTACAGGTTCTGATGAAAAGTCACTCTCCAACATCCCTGTAGGTCCACTTTAGGTATTGGAAGGCTATTATAGGGTCTCCACCCAGTCCTGTCTTCTCCAGGTTGAACGGCTCCAATTTTCTCAGCCTGTCATTGTATGGAAGGTCCTCTAGTCGCCTTATCCTCATGGTCATCCTGTGGACTTGCTCCAAGAGCTCCATGTTCTTCTTATATTGAAGACACCAGACCTGAATGCAGTACTCCAAGTGGGGTCTCATGAGAGCAGAGCAGAGGGGCAGAATCACCTCCTTTGATCTGCTAGTTATGCTTCTTTTGATGCAGCCCAGTATACAGTTGGCTTTCTGGACTGTGAATACATACTGCTGGCACATATTTCTGGCTCATGGCAGGTTTCAAAATATATATGAATTATTGAAGGCTCTTGCCAATGTATCTCTGGTGAAGATATGCATGCCCAAGAGATCCAAAATAACTCCTTAGCTTAAGCAGATGTTTGTGTAGACTTTTATTAAAACTGTAATAAGCTATGTATCTGTTAAAGTATGATTAGTTTTAGAGTACCGAGTACATTTGAGACAGAACAAGCTTATTGGAAAAATATTACTGTTTCTCTACATAAAAGGAAAAGGTTTTGAAAAGCAAATCCTTTAAGTTGGAACTATACCACAGATTGTCCCGTTAATCATGTACCTTTCTGGAGAAATGCTTTTGTCAGTTTAAAAAATGGAAATGCAATCGTTTCCTTCATTCTTAATAGTAGTTTGCCTGTGGATACATAAAAAATCTTTTAAAATAAATCATACTTTCTTAATAAATTCAAGTTTTGCATCTGATAATGTGATATATACCACTGGGCTGATCACTGCAATGTCACAATATTGTTTTTGGTTTTATTTGAATGTAAATCACTAAATGAGAAGCAACAAGCTCTTAAAGTGCTAAGGTTATTTCTCTGTGACCTTACTAGATGACTTTGACAAGTGTTAGAACTGTGATGAATGAAAATAAACAACAGTATAACAGAACACAAGCATTCTTGATAATTGTGGGTCAGACTTAGAGAATGAGTATCATGCTGTCCCCAAGAAATTTGCCTCTTCATCAGTTCCTTAAAAAAAAAATGCATGAGTCAAACTCTGAGATCTTGGAGATTTGAGATATTCCCAGACTAGATTACAAGCATGTTGCAAAGGAAAAATCCCAAACACTTAAAATCTTTCTGATGTAACATGTGTAAGAGAATCCTTAGTCTATGTCTTGAGCTCTGTAGTAAATAATTTCTTTGTTATTTTTGATTTTGCTACCACATCTCATTTGGAAATCTGCCATCTTTCTTTCGGATGATGTTTTGTTCAAACTTAAATTGCTCTCTGTGATAGCCTCTGAAAATATTTTGGAATTAAATGTATTTAGCTAAGGAAATCTTCCTTTGTAATGTATGTGTCTGTTTAAACAATTTTACTTAACTCCATCTTTCCATAAGTACATTGCATATCTATTGAACCTTTGTAAGAGCATGCCAATATGCTGCTGTTCTTCCTGTATTGTAAAATTTTCCAGGTATAATGCATTAATGGCTACTACAGTTACTAATGTGTATAGGTGTGTAAAAAATTTGCGTTATGCCTTAGAAATAAGGGGTTTGTTTGTTTGGGGTATTTTTGGTTTGGTTCGGTTTTTGTTTTTTTTTTGCTTGGTTGTTGTTTGTTTTTTTAATGCAGCTTCTAAAGTATCTGTAACTTTGATGATAATTTGAAACTCTGGTACTCTTTTACAATCTATTTAGTGTTAAGCACTACAATTCTTAGCTCAGATAAATCTTACAAGTTAATATGAAGACAGAGATACTTCAATTCAGCAAATATTAGGTTATGTGCATAACTTAGGCTGTGGGTAGCCTAACCTTATTACTTTACTGGCCTTGTAAATTTTATACCCGGTACTATGATATATACTTGAATGACTATAATGCTTGCAAGAATACAAGCTTTTCTTGTAATAATACTGTTAGAATTTCTTTATTGAGCTATTTGGTGTTCCTGTAAAATTGAAGCTACCACTCATTTAACCAGATTTCCTTGAAGATACGTGTACTTGTAATTACTTTCCACTGCAACAAGAACTTCTGATGCATATGTCACCAATACTTGAAGACATAACTGTCACATGTCAATGCCATCACTGTCAAAATATTCCTGTGAATATTAAATGTAATATAGTCTATACAAATCCTTCTGGAAAATAATTTAGGGCCAAGTATCAGTACGTGGTAGGGAAAACAAATAGTCGTTCTGCTGGTGCACAGGCTTATTCAGAAATGTGATTCAGAACTTTAGCCAGTGCTTGTGCAAAACACTCCTAACCATGGGTGATATTCCATAGAATTAAAGTTCCTCTAACTGACTGCTTAGCTCAAGGTAATGAAAGCTGTTCTATATTTGACAGGGAATTATATACTGTACATAAAATAACAGCAAAACACCAATAAACAAACCCTCCTCTTCTTGCTTTTCCTAAAATTGGAAATAAAGCTAAATTGCCCCTTCACTCCAATATCCTTTTTAGAAGCTCTTGAATTTTGCTCGCTCAGTGATATATTGCTGAAAAGGCAAAGTCTCTTCCAGTAATTTTAGGAAAAGCTATCATCAAGCTGTCAACAGTCTAAATGGAGATTAAAAGTACCAAAGAGAAACCTTCACTGTTATCAGAGTCCCAAATAAGAACACTTGAATAAGCAGATAACATCTAGAGTGTACGGTATGAGACCACTTATTCCTCCAGCTTTTGGAGTGATTTACAGAGATGAAGTCTTATGTTAAATAGTTAGTGACATTTTTCTTCTTGTCTTGCCCAAACAGCTTGTCCCAAAGAAAAAAAGATAGTTGTGAACAGTTGCCTGTCCATGGAATTCATTTCAGATGTCACATTATTGGGTGTTAGCACCTATCTCATCCTCTGAGATGTTATGTTCCATCAGCTCATATTGGTCATCAGACAGAGGATTTCCAGTATGTCATAGATCATAGCAGATTGAGCCACATGTTTACAGTTCACTAAAATCAAACTATTATTCACTGCACCTGAAGGTGAGAGTTGTGTCCATAGCATAATCTCTCTGGAAAGAAGGTACCCTGAAAAGTCATTTTATCACTGATGAGTCAGGGAATGTGGGATTTTCTAGATTTTTACTCATATCTAATAAGTAGCATCCTTGCTAGTTGGGCAAACTTATCTCTATTAAGATGTTTGTTTTGATGCATGATGTGTCTTCATGTTATGATCTAATTTTTGCTAGGGACAAAAATGGGACTATAACTATGGTCTGACATACAAGCAAAAGCTTAGTAAACTATTCAGTCACCTATTAACATTTTAATATACACTGGAACAGGTTTCTGAAGTAATGGATGCCACATCCCTGGAAGTGTTCAATGCCAGGTACGATGGGACTTTGAGCTACCTGGTCTAGTGGAAGGTGTCTCTGCCCGCGGCAGGGAGGTTGGAACTAGACAATCTTTAAGATCTCTTCCAAGCCAAACCATTTTATGATTCTGTGATCTGGAGTTGTATAGCTATGACAAAGAAGATTTTTAAATTACAGCCTTTACAGGCTATTACAGCAGTTGATGTGATATACCTGGACTTGTGCAAAGTGTTTGACACTGTCCCACATGACATCCTTGTCTCTAAATTGGAGAGACATCACTTTGATAGGTGGACCACTCGGTGGATAAAGAACTGGCTGCACGGCCGCACACAAAGAGTTGTGGTCAATGGATCAGTGTCCAGCTGGAGACCAGTAATGAGAGGTGTCCCTCAGGGATCAGTGTTGCGACCGGTCTTATTCAACATCTTTGTTAGTGTCACGGACAGTGGGATTGAGTGTTCCCTCAGCAAGTTTGCTGATGACACCAAGCTGTGTGGTTCGGTTGATACGCTGGAGGGAAGGAATGCCATCCAGAGGGACCTTGACACGCTTGTGAGGTGGGCTGATGCCAACCTCATGAAGTTTAACCATGCCAAGTGCAAGGTCCTACACCTGGGTCAGGGCAATCCCAGGCGCAGCTACAGGTTGGGCAGAGAAGAGATTCAGAGCAGCCCCGCGGAGAAGGACTTGGGGGTTTTGGTCGATGAAAAAATGAACGTGAGCTGGCTTCAGTGTGTGCTCACAGCCCAGAAAGCCAACCGTATCCTGAAGCAAATGCTTCATCCCTGGTGGTGTTCAAGGCCAGGTTGGACAGAGCCTTGGGTGAGATGGTTTAGTGTGAGGTGTCCCTGCCCATGGCAGGGGGGTTGGAACTAGATGATCTTAAACGCCTTTCCGTCAGTAACAATTCTATTCGTTCTATTCTAGTCTAGTCTATTCTGTTCTATTACTGTTACTTATTTTCATTGTTGTGGATTTCTGATTGTTGGTCTCAGGTTTAGTTTGGCAATCAAGCTTTGAATTGCTATTTAGGCTTTTTCTTCTCCAAAACATTACAGCTATATTTTACACTTTTATCTTGACTGGCTGTTGTAAACCTGGTTTTAAAATAATTTCAATTAAAAAATATATACATTTTGAGGATATGATTAATTCCAAAATAAGAAGTAAGTTTGAGGTGTATTCCTTTGATTGACTTTTGCAGTTTATAAGCCAAGGTATGAGTAGGGAGTAACCTGCATTGTAGATAACAATTATTTTCTGAAGACTCCTTTCAGAAAATTAACATGAAATTCAAGAAATAGTTTGTAGATCTTCTCTTTATTTGCCTTATCTTTTCTATTAGAATTATCATGTAACTTTTAGGAAACGCTGTCCTTTGTGTCTTTTATTAAATCTTTTGCATCTTAAACATGCATAATCTTTTATTCATGTTGCAATGGGTAGATTGTAAACACTTAAGCAAACTCTGTACCTGAAACGGAACATATCACTATCATGGTATCCATCCACCTAAGTTAAACTGATTTTTAAAAACTGTGATGATGATTCATATTCACCTACATGATCCCTTTTTTCATGTCTCCTTTTAAGAATGCAAGGCTGCTGCTCTATAACTAAAAAGTAAGATGGTAAATGTGGCTTATCTTGACTTTATATTGCTCTTCCCTTCAGATGAAACATCCATCTGGATGATCAGTTTCTTGCAAACTATAGCTCCAGAGTCTAATCTTTAAATCAGGACCATAGGATCTTGAAACTTTTATTATAGGGAAAGATCGTGATTTCTACTCTCCTCCCCTAATATTTTGCTGTCAAGGATTCTGCGCAAGTCTTTTTGGTACTCACCTCTTTAAACGTATTAGACTTCTGGTGTGGGTTTTATTATTAAAATTCTATATACTTGTCTGCTTTTTTGCATTATAGGCATTTTAATTTTTTAAGACATCCCTTCATTTAGCTCACAGAACAGTTGAATGGCAGAATCTGGTTTTGTTTTGTGGGTTGTTTTATTTTTGCTTAAAAAGTATGGTACCTTATCCCAGCATTCTATTTTCTGTCTCCTTATATGTGGACTCACTTATAACTTCCTTCAGCAAAATATTAAATTGTTTCACCAAGAAGAACATTTTTAACATTGCCCAAAGATTTTCTGATAAAAATGGTAATTTTCTGAAGCTGTGAGTTGTGTGTACTCACTTGGTAATGATACCTAATATCATTATGTAAACTCTTGTGAGTGCAGCTATCTTGAAGGACTGGGCAGCCTTAACAAAACCCAATTAATCCTCAGTGACTGGTAACTCTGAGCACCTGTAACCACATAATAGCACAGGTGCATCCTCTTTGCATAATCACTGACTTTCTCTGAGACTGATAATGTTTGTTTTATCACACAGGCCTCCAATGATGTTGCTTCTACCTCTCCAGAGATGCACTATACACCTCTGCCTTCAGGATCTAGAGATCTCACCAATCACAGAGGTATGAGCTAAACTTTCTATTGGAGAGAACTGCTGCAAGGTAGTAAGCTTTGCTGTAAGGTGTTCTCTGTATTAGTGAGTGCTGCATTTGACACCTTGCAGTAAACACTGTGCCTTTCAAGCACTAGATGAGAAAACTGTACCTGTCAAGATTACAGATTTTAACTCATGTTAAATACGATTTAAAGGTAGTCTACTGGGAAAGCAAATAAACCTATGGATAATAACATTCAATGATATTTTTGTGTGTGTGAGAAAAAAATGTAAAGAGCTTAGAGTACTTAAATGTTGCTAAGTAGATGATTACATGCAGCAATAGTAATTCTGAGAGAATTTGTAAACTTTCTAATATTTGTAAAGAGAGAGGTTTTTGGTAGTTCAACAATGTAGGTCTATAATTTTGAAATGTTAACACATTTTTGTTACAGTAAAAAAGGATTTTTTTTTGGTTTTCAACATTAAAGGCAGATCAGTATTTAATTTTTAACCAATCCTTGAACTTAAAAAGCACCTTGGGCAAATTCTCAAATTCTTTCTGCATACCTACGGGGCAAAAGGTTCAGGGAACGGGTGAAAAACTGAATCAGGAAGGGAGCATTCCAAGCTCTTTCATCTGTATTCTAAAAAAGGAGAAATTCATAAAGCTGGCAGCGTTTTTTCAGTTTACAATGAAAGCAATGTTGATATTTATTTCTCACATTGCACACACTGATTCCATGATTCCATCATGGAAACCGTTTGTGTAGTGGCACATTTTGTATAGGATACTGTAATCAAAGTCAGCCTTACATTTAGGAATTGATGGTAGCTTAGTTTTAGTGTGTGCTGAAATTTTAGAGCACTGAAGAAGATTGAGACGGTATTAGTAGAATGCCTTATTACTTGAAACCTTCTGAAAGAATCTGGCAGGCAATGCAGCCAAGCAAAGACCTGTGATTCAAGTGGGAAGGATGAGGAAAGCAACTGATTAGACTTTAATTTGTTGTAGCCTATTTCACTGTCATTGTGCTAGGGCTAAAGATGGGTGTGAAGCTATATCCTGGTCTTGGTGTAAATTGATATGGTGTACTGGAAATAAGCTATCCTGAAAGTGCTATAGTGCTTTGTGTTCTGACACTGAGCTCATGTAGTAACTGGAACTTTTTGAAGATAAAGGACTAATCCAAAATCCTGGATTTTAAAATAACTGCGCCCCACTGTCCCCTAATTTCCAAGATGTGTGTTGTGGCTTTGATTTTCAGATAAGCTTATACATAATAAGTAGAATGAAAGAATGTTGTCAGTGCCTAAACATGCTGAAAATTTCCTAGATGATTAAGCACAGTTATAAATAAAGTAAATGAGGAAGTGTCATCCAAAAGAAAGGGTAAAACTGGTCCTAAAAGATACATTCTTATTGGATCCACTAAGTTTTTATCTGTATTTGTAGAATATATTCACAAGATAATTAAGACAGTTTTCCAGAATTCCAGGCCTTGTAAGAAAAGTTTGGACTGACCTGCTGGCAGGGCCCATTACCTCAGTCAACTTCTTTTATACAAAGCAAAATCTCTGTGTTCACAAGCCCATAAAAGATTAATTGGAGTCAATAGACAAATCTCCAAGAAAAGAATGAAATACTTAAACATGCTATTTTATTGAAGTTCTGAATATTTTCTTTTTTCTTCACTGAATGCTTTCAGTGTTGTAAAATATGATTGAATCAGCTGTTGCATATGTAAATATTGGCAGTTTTCAATGCAAACTGGAAAGAATGCTGTAAGTTTATGAGTGCTCTTATTTGTCCCTGGAGAAACTTGTTTACCAGAATCTGAAAGTCCTGCAAGTGGTTTGGTGCAACTATAAATTGATTTGGGAGAGATTATGCGGGAGAGGTTGAGCAAGCTATACGTGTTTGAATGGTAGTTTTACTTGGACAATTTCTCACACTGTTTAGCTATGATTTTTGCAGGGAGAGCAAAACCATGTGATTCTGTATGCATTGCACTATGCATCTTATAGCTTTCATGTTCAAGAATACAGTGTATTATTTCCAGACAGGATCTAGTCTTTTGGGGTTGATTCTGTATTTTTTGCACAGACAGTATTCAGGAATTGCAAAAATATCTCTTGCACTTACAGAACCAATAGAAACAGCATATGGCAGTGTGGCAACAGTGTGGAATGTATGGAATAATCAGTGCAAATATTATATCAAGTGTTATAATGCTTGAGACATGTGAAGAAAAGCAATAAATACATGAAGAAAAATAAATATTGGATGAAGGTTTTTAAACTTTAGAAAATTTCTAGAAATTTGGGGAAACTGGTTTTAGGTTGGTTTTTTGGTTTGTTTTTTTGCTTGTGTTTTTGGTTTTTTTTTTGTTTGTTTGTTGGGTTGGTTTTTGTTTTTTTTTCCCCATTAAATTACTTTGCTTAGACCCACTTTTCTAAGCTGAACCTTTACGCAGTCCCACTGTTCATGTTTTTTAGCAGAAAACGTATTGGCTTTCTTTGCACATTTGGGGAACCTGACAGTAATATGATGTAATTCTTTGATATCTAATTGCTGTCCCATTAGGCAAGCCTTCCAAAGTGGTAATTTTGTAGCTAGCTTTACTTCTGTTTTGATTCCAAAACAATGATCTCAAATTCCTAAGGGTCTCTTCTTGGTCTTTGTTAAACTAGCATTTGGTATTTAATTTCATATGGTTTTAGGCACCAGTGATTTACTTGTGTGAAATCTATACAATTCTCTTACCCAGATAAAACAATTTTGTTAAAAGACAAATCTTTTTGTCATACAAGGTGCTACATTTATTTTTGAATTCCATTGCTTGTATTGTTCTTGTTTTTAAATTTTCTGCAGAAACAAAATAAAATCGCCCCACCATTCTTTCTGCTGGCATTTATCTTTAAGAAATAAAATATCAATTACTTATTGTTGATTTAAAATGGAAATGTCCATGCTCCCAATACACAAAAGTGATGAAATGTAGTGTATTTTTGAGTGGTTTTTGTGTATGGCACAGGTACCCTCCTGTTCCTTATAGACAATTTATTAACTGAGTACATATGAAATCTTTAAATAGAGCTTTCAATTCTTAACATAGTTGAAATTGATAGGAAAAGAAATTTTTAAATAGTAATAATGTAATTATAAGGAAAATTTGGTTCATGTGTGGAAAAAGGCTTCCATCCTCCTTCCCCCTCAGGGTGTATGTTCCTTTTTTTATAATGGCATCTTTGGTAAGGAAGTTCCTTTCTATGTCTAAGCATTCAAACTCAAATTGCCTTCTGAAAAGAACAGCCTTTCCATTTGGTGTCGAAAATAATAATTTATCACTCTATCTCGATTTAGTAATATTACTTCTCATGACTATCATGAAAATCTGTTTTTCCCATATAAAAAAAAGTTCTGGATGCCTTTTCTATAAACAGATATTTTGTAACATTGCCGATTACCTAATTTGCTTGAAAATCTAGTCATTTGCCAAAGTCATTTGGTTTCCAGTAACATTTTACAAATGATTCCTTTTCTTGTGCTCTTGTTTCTGGGAACAACCAATGGTAAGTCTGCCCCATAGCTTACTGGTAAAAGGAAGAAGAAGTAGTTTCCATTAAAAACTAAGCCTGTATTTATGTAAGTAGTTTTTAGAGCCTTAGCTTGGATTTATGCCAAGGTTTAATAGTTCCAATCTATTCTGGCTTGTAAGAACTTCCTGAACAAATACACTGTCCAGTTTTGGTGTCTATTCGGTTAATTATCTAAGTGTTCTGGTATGTATAGAGGTTACATTTTCTCATTTCATATTTGAATGATGAGTGCCTAAATGAAAAGTTATTTATTCTAGTATTATGTTTCAGTCAACTGACAGGTGCATTTTCTTATTCTTTATAACAGTCTAATCTGAGCTTGAAAGTCAAAACTGCATTCAGAAGTAATGCCTAGAAATCCAAGAACAGAATATTTTTAAGCTTCCTATTAACCCTCTGAAGGTAATTTTATAAAGCATTTTTGATCAAAGGAAATGAGAGGTTCCTTCTGCTCTGTTTCTGTTTAACAGGACTGTGTTGAAGATATGATTTGGAATTAAGATCTTTCCAAACTTTTGCATTGCTAAGCAAGCAAAAGCATGCAGGCATATAATCTCTTAGAGAGACACCTAAATTTTATCTCTCTCATTTTTTCCCTGTGATCATTATACTGTGCTGTTGTACTCCAAGTGTTCGGCATATTAAATTTTCAGTAATGGCTGGTATGAGTATAAAGAATGCATTCTGTTTCATTTTTAGGGTGTACCGTACATAACTAGCTACTAGCATTGTAGGAGTTGAGATATACACTAGGGCAAGACAGAAGTGTAATTTATGCTGCATGACAGGCGTTTAGCCATCTAGTTGTGCTGGAATTGACAATCCAATAGATGTAGAAGACGACCTACTATTTGCAAGATTTGGTGTTGTAGGAGAAAGGTAGAAGTTAGGAGAGCCAGAGGGAGTAATATGATTGATGTGATGTGTGAAAGTGCCAAACTATTCTCTGGGGATTTACCTGTTCTGTGCCAGTTTGCTCAGTCTGCTCATACTTTAGAAATAAATATTCTCAGGTTCATCTGGAGCTATTAATGTCTATTGTTTTTTCAAGAATTTGGTCTAGAGTTTTTTACTTCCT
Organism: Pezoporus occidentalis; assembly: GCF_034315485.1. Taxonomy (NCBI): domain Eukaryota; kingdom Metazoa; phylum Chordata; class Aves; order Psittaciformes; family Psittacidae; genus Pezoporus; species Pezoporus occidentalis. The sequence continues at coordinate 181,296 of NW_026912951.1, read as the reverse complement.
GAAGTAAAATTATAAAGTTGACATGCACTTCTTAATAAGAAATCTTAATACACAAAGTTCTTATTTTTGAAGGCTTTCAACTTATTCCATATGCATTCTGAAAAGTCATATTGTCCTTAAATCAGCGACATAAAAAGAGGTTTGCATAAAACCTTACTTCCAGAATAGTAAGTACCATGTTTATATTATCATTGCAGTCTTCTCTGTTTTTATTGGTTTATTTCAACATTTTATTTTATTTTATTGTTTTATTTTAACAGTTGTTAGGTACACATTGTGTTTGTGAGCCAGAGGCTTCTTTAGAGTTTGAAATTAGCTGCTGGGAAAGCTGCAAAGCAATTTATGTAGCAACTTATCATAACCAGGTTGGTTTTTTTTTAATGTGAGCTGCACTTTATGCTTATCAATTGATTTTTCTGTATATCTGCATAAAGCAGCTCATTGTATGCTGTCCAAAAAGAAAATAATAGTAAAAAACCTGTGGGTAGTACTTTATCATTCATTTAATCTTAGGCATCTTAAAATATTTTTTTAATAAAAGGTGTCTATATATGTATATAAGAAGTATTTGCTTTAACTTGTCTAGTAACTAAGAATAGAATGAATAAGAGAACTTCAGACAGTATATGGAAGTTTTGTGTCAGGCAGAGATGCTGTGAATAGTGAGAATTTTTCTTTGTTAGTTTACATGAGGTGTCCTTTGAAAATAGATTTTAAGCTGCATAATGTTATGTTGAATAATGGATTGCATACCTCTTAGGCCAGGATCTTCTGACCATGGGATGAATAACCTAAAAAAAATGAACAAATAATGTTCTCAGTAGCATGGAACAGTCAAGATCATATTTTCCAGGGGCAGGAACACTCAAAAATAAGCTGTGACATTTTCTATTAATGCCAGAAAATATGTCCCAACATTGAGTTGTGCTATGCTCATCACTTAGCCTTGAGGGGAGTGGGTGGAAATCCTCTTCTTTTGGCACTTTGTGAGAAGACTAAAATAAGTAGTCTGTTGTGAAGGGGGAAAAAAAAAATAAAAAAAAAATCTCATTTGGCTTGCCTGTATGAAATGAAAAATTGAGATCTAGTGCCTTGCTGAGTTTTTCACTTTGGGAAATGGACGTTAATGGAAGCACAAGAGACATAGGAGAAACATAGAAAGGGAAGTGATGGTAAAGATGAGTGCCAGCGTGAGAGCAAACTTGGTTAAGAAAAGATTTTGTCTAAGTTTCCCTTAGTTAAAGGGATTGCAAAGAGAAACTCTGTCAGTGGTGGATTAGAGTCCTTGCATACTGGAGGTGTGAGAACATCATGTTGGATGTTTAAAGAACTCTGTTATGACCTGTTTCTGGTGCATCTAAGAGAAAAGCAAGCTTTTCTCATAGCCCCTGGTTGTGCCTGTAGACCGCCAGACTCACACTTGGAGACCAGATGAGCAGTACTGTCCCATATCTCTTCAGTGGTGCAGCTGATTTCATACCTTTGAGTTTTCCCTTCAAGCAGCACTCTAGTTTATGGCCTCCTCAGTTTTGCCGATATGGTTCCTTTTTGGGGAGAGTGGAGAGATGACTGAACAACATATGTGGGGAGAAATGCTAGAAAGTGTGTTTTCTGAGAAAGGCTTACTGCCATGAAATGCTTCCATATGATAACAGAAGGCCACCTGTAGTGGTATTTGCCTTGAATCTGAAAATGCGTTAGACATCTATCCTGCTTCAGTGAATTGAAACACAGTCAGAAATTTTGCATTTTGAAGGACTCAAGATGTCTAGTACACATTTGCATGATTCAGTCAGCTCTCAGACATGGAATGGTTTCATTACTGAGCAGTAATAAAAGATTAAGGAGGTTATTGGGCAGCATCTCTCTCCTAAACCCTAATCTGGTTGTTTCCTGGAATAGAACCATCACCAAGAGCTGTGGTCTTCTCTGGACCAGTTTACCTCAATTGCTCAGTAGTCATAGCCTCTGTCAGCTCCTGTATGTTTCTCCATAAAGCACAAAGACTTTCCCATATGTGGAACAAATTCTGGTTTGATTTGAGTGTGACCTTGACTAATGTGGTTCAAGAGATACATTTTCTAGGTCATTGGATTCATGTTCTTGTCAGTTACAGGGTCAAGAATATCTTGTCTGTGTATACAAGGAATGTTGGATTTGTATTGGGATACTGTAGATTATCAAAACTTCAACATAAAAAATGTACTGTTAGCTAGTGTGTCGCAATGATGAGAGCAAATCATCATGTGAAACTGGGGTGGGGTGAATGAGTAGGGGATGATATAGACAATGGCTTGCAGTTTTGTGCAAAGTCTTTCTTGATGGTCAGAAAAGGTAAGATTTGGTTTTAAATGGCAGCATATTTTAGTTTATGAGCCTTTGCTGCATTCTGTGGTTTGAAAGTGAACCCAAGGGATGTGACCAAGCTGACCAGAAGTAAGCTATAGGGAATCACTTCCTGGAGTGCTAAGTCTCTGTGGGAATAAAGTATGTTTCTCTGCAGCAAGACCTTAAAAGACAAAAAGAGAGTAATTAATTGGTTAATCTAATTTAGATTAATTTTTTATTAAATATCTAAGGAGCTGGGCAAGCAATTCCCATTTCTGCATCTAACGGGAATTAGGAATCCAAGGCACAGGCAGCCTTTAAAAATTGTCAACTTTTTTTTTTTTTTCTGAATATTATCGAGACTTTCATTTTTCCACAGTGCACATCCCCCAGTCTGACTGATGAAGACCTGACTGTTCTCCATATTTTGTTGCCATACCCATAATTTCTGAGGTTTTCATTGCAACTTTTCCCCATATTTGCCAAAACTAACCTAGCAGCTTGGCCCCCAGTCACCCATAGGAGTGTCACATCAGAGGGAATATGATTAATGAGGAAAAAACTGTAACTTCATATTTTTGAGTAGACTAGAAAGTGTCAGATGTTTCACAACATAGCTCATTTTGTCATGCTGGCAATAAGAAACCATGAGAATGCTCAAGCTCCAAGCAGCATAACTATAAAGTGGCAGAAAAACATAGAAAACGTTGGCTTCTATAAGTGGAAACTTGGGATCCAAAACCATAAACCCATCTAAAATCTTCTTTAGATATGTAGGAGAACTAATGATGCAATGAGTCTGCAACTGGCAATAAAATTTAAAAAAAGTCTATTAAATTTGCTATTTGGCCTTATAATCTTTAACAAGAAAGAAGTCCAGTCATGGACATATTACAGCAGTTCCAGAGAAATTGGGTTCAAAGCATACACAGTACTGTGCAAATGCAGTCTCCTGAGAGATCCTCATGTTTAGTTAGCACTCCAGCCTAGCCTGTTTTTGCAGGAGTCCTCCAATTTTATCATTCAGGCATTTTTATAGCCTCATTGGAACAAATAAACAAACATCTGGAATCATGTGGTATATTTAATTAAAAAGTTTTTGTTTGGCCAGAATAGTAAAATCATGAAAAATTGCCTGTCTCCAAGCTCAGAAAGGCCAAGTGATGAAGCTGTTGGCTACAGACAGTTTTACAATATATTGAAATTCATAGATATGCACACCTGCTACAAGGCCTCCCCCTTTATTCTGATTCATAACCATTAATGAGTGTTTAGTGCACAGATTGTAACCCTTGTTTAAATGGGAATTTTCTGGTTTTAATAACTTATAGACATGTGTTGCTATATTCCATACAGCCTATATTGTTCTATAGTACACGGACTGGATAAAGCTTTATACTGTTGGTTAAAAAAAAAAATAAATCATTATGGTACCTGTTCTATTAGAATATTCTGTCACATGAAAACATGTTTTCATTCCAGAGGGAGTAAATACCTGCCCCATGCTGAGTCTATTTCAAATGTTGGAAAGGTGAAAGACAGTGTTTTGTCATTAAAATTAGAGTATATAATGAAAAAGTAAATATTCATTGTTTCATTTAATGCATTTTTTTAGGAAAAATTCAGGAGATTCTTGATGCTTTTGCAGGTGAAACTGCTTGCCATTCTCTGAAATATTAGTGTATCAATACATTGTACAGACCAGGTTTATTATTTATGAAAACTACTTGGCCTAATGAACTGCTACCATTTTGGGTGAACAAATATAGGCCTTTGAATATATGGGACATAGAATCTTATTTTTAGTTTGTACATCTCAGTGTCTAAATAGCTGAGCCCTCTTTTGAGAAAAAGAAAATCATATAACGCAGACAGTATTACCGCATCCAAATGTTCACAATTCTTCCTATTGCTTATGGTTAAAATAATTTGGACATCCCATTTAGAGTGCATTTCTCTGAGGATTTAGACTACTTAGCAGGATAGCATGCTTACATGACCTTGGCTGCTGTCCTGTGGTTAATGTTACCGAGCTAAGAGGACGTGTGTCATAAGAAACAAAAGCACCAGTTCCCACATAGTGAGTATATGTAAAAGCCTACTTTAAAGCTGGGGAGGGGGAGATATTTCTTGCACAGTCAGAAGGGAAGCCGTCTGCGTAACAGTGATTAAGCTATTTTATATCCTTATGTGTTGGTTTTTTATAGCGTTCACGTCTTGCTATAACGTGTACATTTCTTGCAAACTGTGAATGGCCAAAAAAATGTGATGTATTTTGTATTGCTTTGTTCAGTGTGTGTGCTGTATTAGGAGTGGGTGAAGGTTCCTCTCTTTAGTTTTGCCTTTGGGAAAGAAAGGGGTATCTTCGTACAATTTCGTTCCGTTTTCTTATGCATGAAGAGAAAGCTGTCAACGTCTTATAGGATATGAACGTCTGTATTCATGATCTAATGATGTTTGCTGATCAAAGTTCCTTTCAAAGGCCTGAAACCAAATATTAAATAGTTTGACAACTTCCCCTTTTTTCCTGTTTTAAGATATTTTTGTGGTCTGTCAGTAGCCTCAGTGCTAGAAAAGGAAATGCTAGGAAGTACCATGACATCCTCCATTAGCTTTGTATGCCTTTAAGCAGAGAGATCACACCTGGGGAGAAGGGGAGGAGACAAGTAAACAATAAACAAGTGAAATTGTTTTGTGTCCCTTACCAAACAGAGGATGGCTGATCCCTTTTCTGCTGACATTCATTGTGATGCCTTTTACAGTTCGAGAGATTTTGAAAGTTATTCCTATTTACACAGGATGAAATTCTTTTACTGCATGATTGACAACATTGGTATGTTTTGCAAGATCCTTTTAAGAAAGCTTGTCTATGACTCTAAAGTGCCTAGTAAACGTAGGCAACCACCTGAAAGACCCCCCACCTGTGGCTGCATAAAACTGAAATAAAGAATGGAAAATAACCCATTGACTACGCACTTTCCCACCTACTGAGAGCAAAATGCAATGCAGTGCAATTTTAGTACTTGTGTGCCACTGGGGAAAATAGACTCCTAAAATCACACAGTGAAGCACTGGAAAAATTCAGTGAATTTGTACTAAGCACTGTGTTATAAAACCTAAAGAACCTCAGGCTTTGCTTCTCAAGTGAAACAGATTTGTATTGCTGTTCTGTTAGAATGCCTACCAAATGTAATGATGATATTTAGCACAGTAGGCTGAAAAAAATGTAAGGCTAGTGAATAAGAATCCTTTCACAGGAAAGCTATACAGAGGGGGATGCAAGCTACACTTGTGATGTCTACTTAAAGACCAAGACAGACTTCAATCCCTGAATTTGTTTTGTTATACTTCTTCTCAGTGTCGGGTCACATACAGAGAGGTGGAAAGAGCACATGGCCTGAGTTGACTCTTTCAAAACCATTTGTAGTAGTAGACACAGCTTCCCACAATTAATAGAGATCTAAATTAAGGTTCGTGTCTTGTCTGAGTGAAGTTAGGATATGTGTGTATCAAAATCACAACCAAACCAAAATGCCAAGGTGCTTAATTTCCCCACAATAGCTTTGCAGCCTCACCACCAGGTTCTGCATTAGTGGCACCTCTAGCAGCTTTATCACTGTATTTAGTCAGAAATAGGCTTAGAAAAACTGCATCTATCCTATCTCTACCTCTTCCTCAAAGGAGGGAGGCAACTCCCTGATGGTATTTTTGCTGAACTGTGAGTGGGAGTAGCCTGTCTTGACAGTCATTTTATTCCATTAAATAAAAGGAACAGGCTCAATGGAAATAATCCCTTGGGCCATGATGGAAGAGCCAGAATCTATCTTAAAGCAAAAAGATTGGAAATCCCTGCCCCCCAGATCAACCAGATGCACCCTGCAGACCCTCCCAAGCCCACCCAGTTGACAGATTGTTAAATGCAGTGAATGATAAATTTCATGAGGGGGGAAAAAAGAGAGCAACTTTGTAATAAATAGATTAAATATAAGCTATTATATCATTCAGAAGCAATTTGGTGCCGTCTAATGCCAACCATTACTAATGTAAAGTACATGATATGTCAAGAAAAAGAAATACCAGGTGAAATTACAGTAAGGTAAAAAGAAGATATGTAGACATCCACTCAACTACTAATTATGGATGTAAAGTTTGCATCTGCCCTGTAATCTGATGCTAGATAACAATGACAGTAGAAATGTGGAAGATATCTGAAGGAGTCCCTGTCCTAAGTGTTAATCATCACTCTGTTTTCTTTTCTTTCACTTTTGTTACAGTCTGTCATTATAAAAAGTAATCTCTTTTCCAAGTTGAGGTTGATAAAAAAGTGAAAGAGAAGCTGTGAGCTAATTTTTTTGTGTGTGTGTGTGTTGAAAAATCTGTTTGTTTGCAATAAAGGAGTATAATAGCTTGATTCAGTGGTCCCACAAATGAGTGGAATTGGAACATCAAGTGATGATACAAAGGAGAAAGGGATTGGAATACTGTTAATGTCTGCCAACCCCTATGTGCTTTTTTTTCCGGCAGCCTGCATGTTTAAGGAAGATAGCTGTTCAGATATGGGTGAACTAATTAAAATAGTTTTCAAGACTTTTAAACACCATTTATTTCAGAGATACAGGAAACAAAATTCAGGCAGAAAAAGTTCCTATGAGAAGCTAAAATACGAAATGCAGTTTGGTAAAATAAAAATGCAAAGTGCGGATATGTTCTCCAGAGCACAAAGAAAACTTGAAAGAGTTCTAGTGGTCACTTGTTTACTTTCTGTGGCTGATACAGTAGCTAGAAATGCATTGAGTGGGAGATCCATGTAAAAAAAATGTTGCAAGGAGGAATATACTTGTAGCCATGTAATTATAATTGTCCATCCTGCGTAGACGCAGTATTTTCCTGACAGATTAACATTTAAAATCGTTCTTTGTCAACCTACCTCCTAAAGAAGCTACATTGTTTCACCAGGGAGTTAAATCTTACTCTGTCATTCATTTTTTCCCTATAACAAACGGAAAGGTGAATCATGAATACTACTTCTGTGAAGTTCTAGAGGTTGTTCAGGATTTTTTTCTTGTGTATGTCAGAGACAGAACCTAGAGCTAGTCTGCAGAAATTTTAGAAGGTACCAGTTTCTAAGTTAGCTTAGTGTTCAATCCCATTAGGCAAACAGCGTCTGATTCATAAAACGGTCTTGACATTAAAGAACTTAGTTTTGAAATCCATATAACTATTTTGGTTGGTGTTACAGGATTTGAAATCTAGATAGAATTATTGTGATAACACTGAATTTTAACTGGTTCCTTCCTCAGAAAGTACTTTTAAATAAATAAAGGTGCAATAGCAATTTCTAATAATTTTGATTTGTGAAGTTCAAACTTGCTTTTCATTTTGCATCAACCCAGGGAATGTTTTCCATAGGTTAGAAGTACTATGTTGGAAGCAAATATATTAGTACAAGAGGGGAATCTCTAAGCAGTTTCTCCCTCTGGCTGTAGTTGCACCTGCACAAATTATGGGTAGAGAATCCATACATATGCTAGGCATCTCTGTGCTTTAAAATAACTACATGAAGGTGTTTTGGCCATGCAGATATGGCTGGACATATGATGAGGCTTTTCAGATTTTCAGCCAAGTCTTCACTTGTTCAGTAATTAAATGTTGAGGGAGCGGCGAAATAGGATACATGTACATGTAGAGGTTAAGATGTTATATGGAGTTACTGTTGCGTTGATACATCCCCTAAATTTGTTCCAAATCAATTGCTGATTATACTAGTAATTTAAAATCTTTGAGGTTGAGAGGTGCTACGTATGCATGCATGTAATATGCTCTCTGTATTCACAGAATCATAGAATGGTTAGGGTTGGAAAGGACCTTAAGATTGTCTAGTTCCAACCCCCCTGCCATGGGCAGGGACACCTCACCGTAGACCATGTCACCCAAGGCTCTGTCCAACCTGGCCTAGAATACCACCAGGGATATAGCATTTACCACTTCTTTGGGCAACCTGTTACAGTGCCTCACCACCCTCACAGTAAAGAGCTTCTTTTATCTGACCTGAACTTCCCGTGTTTAAACCCATGTCACCTCTTCCTATTGCTACAGTTCCTGATGAAGAGTCACTCTCTGGCATCCTTGCAGGCCCCCTTCAGATACTGGAAGGCTGCTATGAGGTCTCCATGCAGCCTTCTCTTCTCCAGGCTGAACAGCCCCAACTTCCTCAGCCTGTCTTCATACGGGAGGTGCTTCAGTCCCCTGATCATCCTCATGGCCCTCCTCTGGACTTGTTCCAACAGTTCCATGTCCTTTTTATGTTGAGGACGCCAGAACTGCACACAGTACTCCAGGTTAGGTCTCGCGAGAGCAGAGTAGAGGGGCAGGATCACCTCTTTTGTCCTGCTGGTCACGCTCCTTTTGATGCAGCCCAGGATACAGTTGGTTTTCTGGGCTGCGAGTGCACACTGAAGCCAGCTCATGTTCATTTTCTCATCAACCAAAACCCCAAAGTCCTTCTCCTCAGGGCTGCTCTGAATCTCTTCTCTGCCCAACCTGTAGCTGCGCCTGGGATTGCTCCGACCCAGGTGTAGGACCTTGCACTTGGCATGGTTAAACTTCATGAAGTTGGCATTGGCCCGCCTTTCAAATGCATCCAGGTCCCTCTGGATGGCATTCCTTCCCTCCAGGGTATCAACTGAACCACACAGCTTGGTGTAATTGGCAAACTTGCTGAGGGCGCACTCAATCCCACTGTCCATGTTGCCAACAAAGATGTTGAACAGGATTGGTCCCAGCACCTACCCCTGAGGAACACCACTCTTTGCAATCTCGATTTGGAAATTGAGCCATTGACCTTAACTCTCTGCTTGTGGCCATCCAGCCAATTCTTTATGCACTTGGTGGTCCATCCATCAAATGTCTCTCCAGTTTAGAGACAAGGATGTTGTGCAGGACAGTGTCAAACACTTTGCATAAGTCCAGGTAAATGACAGCAACTGCTTTGCCCCTATCCATTAGTTCTGTAGCTCCATCACAGAAGCCCACCAAATTGGTTGGTCGTGATTTGCTCTTAGTGAAGCCATGCTGACTGTCACCAACCACCTTGTTGTTTTTCTTGTGCCTTAGCATGTTTTCCAGGAGAATCTGCTCCATGATGCTGACAGCCACAGAGGTCAGACTGACTGGTCTGTAGTTCCCCAGGTCTTCCATTTTCCCCTTCTTGAAAACTGGGATTATATTTCCATTTTTCCAGTCATTGAGAACTTCACCTGACTGCCATGACTTTTCAAATATGATGCACAGTGGCCTAGGAATTTCATTCATCAGCTCCCTCAGGACCCGCAGATGGATTTCATCAGGTTCATTATGGATTTGTACACATGCAGTTTCCTAAGATGATCTCGAACCTGATTCTCTCCCACAGTGGGCCTAAGGTCTTCATTCAGCCATTGCCTGCTGAACTTCTGAGAAGAGCATCTCATCTCTACAGACCTTTGCTTCTTACTTGCTAAGCAGTAACTATATCCTTACTACTAAACAAAGGCATCTTTGGCACAAATTTTGGTCAATGTGAAAGTATCTAAATATTCCTTTCTCCGTAAGTAAAACATAGTCACCTGGCTACAGATTTTTGAGCATCACAGCTAGACAATATGTCAGTTTTCTATTGAATCCTAAAGTGTAACCGCAAGTAGACTGAAATTTTGTTGACAGTGTATTATGAGAGCAACTTGGAAGGAGAATTACTTCATAAACGTGAGCATTTCCTATAATGCCTAGGTGCATACTAGGAAGTCTTCATCCAAATGTTGATCGTGGGTGTTTTGATCTTGTTTGCCAAACTCTACATGGCAACAAAAGAAATGGAAGCTTGTGAGTGAATTCTGTCCAAGGTATATGCAAACTTTTTGCTCCTCTTTTTAAGTAGCTTAAATTTTTCAGTTGATCATCATCACTACTAATATTTTGTGATTCTTGATTTGGAAAGAGATTTGGAGATGCCTAAGGAACAGCTTTGTAAGATTTAACCTCTCTAATGAGAGCATGATAGATAACATGTATAAATTAGAAGGGGGGGGGCAGTATGAAAAAGATAATTTTGTCATTTCAGTAATCAAATGTCATTGAAAAGATACTTATGAATCCTAAATCTTAGGATGCCTGTCAGATTTCCTTTAGTCTAGAAACAATGACAGTCATAATTTGAAGATGAAATATGGTCAGAGCTTCTGTCTCCTTGACAATCACTCCAATATTTAGACAAAAAAAGTGTTCTCTCGCAGATTTCATTAGTCAGCTCATGCTTTTTATCTTTTCCCTCATGTAACTTCAATACCCTGTGAGAAGCCTAGACAAGCAGAATAAAGTGTTTTCTCAAATATAAAAGAATTTCCATGTGAGTATGTAAATCCAGAGGAACTTTAAGGACAATCCCACAGATGCCTGTATGACCCAGGAAATAATAGGGTTACATTTAATGAGTTTGGGTTTGCTTTTGAGCAATTACAATAACTTCTCTAACCAATTTAATGCCTCCTCCTACATTTTCTTATGCTCATTGCCTAACTGAAGTTTTTTAGGTTCTTTCCTTCCCCTCACCCCCCATATGCTGTTGCCTTGATGCTTAATCAAGGGGAGAGAAGAGGGAAGGGGTGTGGGTAGGAGAAAAACTAGCAGCACTGAGAAAGGCTTGAAGATCTGCTTTGGCTAACAAGCCAGAGTGAAGAGATTCTGATTAACAAAGTAATCTGCATTCATGGAGTATCTTTTATATAGTGTCTCTGGGCACTTACAATGCAATAATCTGTGGGGGCTGGCTAAGTAAGAGGAAAAGCTTGAAAGAATGGGAATTTTGAAAGCAGAGAAAGAAGGGAGCTTGATCTAATGTCGTAAGGCAGGGAGCTTTGGAGCCTTAGGGCGCAGTTAACAAAGGGTCTGCCACCTGCTGTCTCCAGCCTTTGTATTTGTTTAGAGAAAGGTTTAGTAAATTTACTCATGGGGCTTGGTTCCTTTTCTTGATTTCAGTCCACCATAGCTCAGAATCTCCCTAAATATTTGTGTGGCGATATAACATCATATGCATCCTTGGCTTAGGTAAGAGCAGTGGGAGAGGGTTACTTACTTAAGTAGTTAAGTAAGTTAAGTTAAAGGCTCATGAGAGAATTGCCTTCTTTTTTGTTGCTGTCCCCCCCACTTTTTGTTACCTCTTTTTAACATCAGCAAGGTGGTTCTAAGAGAAAATGGACAAAGGAATTTATGCTGCTTTTTGCAGCAGGATTATTGTGCAACTACCAAGTTTCACTTTATCTGATCTGATATAAATGGCATGCCTACTAAAAAGTCAATGCTGGCCACTACTATTGCTTTCTGAAACACAGGGAGAATTCTATGGCATATATGCTTGTTTGGAGAAAAATTGAGGGGTTTGAATGCTACTAGGGTTTCCTTTACTTTTCTTGAGGAAGTTATGCTTTCTCGTTTTGAATGTATAAACAAGAACAGTTTTCTCTTACACCTATATTGTCACCTTATTTGAGTATCATGAAATCTTGTATGGGGCCATTGTCAGGTGTGTGTGTAGCAAGAAATTATCCATGGTCCAGTGCATTTACTTAGTTAAATGGACAAGATAGGCCATAAATGAATGGCCTCTTTTCATTAATAAAAGAAAGAAAGTACTGCTTTCCTTACTTTTGTATTTGAGAATGTGAGGCAAAAAGCACCATGTAGAGTGATGAATCCAAAATGTCTGGGACATTGTATGGACTTAAGTATCCTAATTCTTGGTCCATGGACTTAGTAACTAGAATACCCCGATACAAATGTTTTCATCAAAGGCATGAACATTTCTTAAATAATTTTAATAATATGATCTTTATCATGCTTGTTTTCATGGTGACAAGAGTTAGTTCTCCTGCCTGGATCATTCTAACTTTCCCTTATCTTCTGGTTTTGCAATCTGGCACTATATTTGTATGTCTTTTAAAACTTCCCGCATGTTAAAATGAGCATATTAAGCATAATCGGAAGCACTGCATAGTCATTACCACCTGTGATGTTTCAACACTGAGTTGTTAATCATGATGAATAAATCTCATGAAGTATAAAATAATTAAAAGAAACAGGTGAGAGGGGATGTAGACAGGCAGCTGAAAATAAACTATGTTGGGCATCTGACATCATTATCCTCCTGAAGACAGCAAGGAGCTTTCAATGCAGATAGGCTACAATTTTCAAAGTTGCCTGTAGAGGTTAGTTTCTTCTAAATCGTATAGATCTTTGTAGGAGAAATTAATCTGTAGTGAGTTGGAGTATTTTGGTGATGTAAAATTATCATTTGCATATGTGATATAGTGCCATTAAAATGACTTTTTATTTTACTAAAATGCTGAAAGACATGGTTTATTAATGGACTTGGCAGTGCTAGGCGAGTAGTTGGACTTGATGATACCAATGGTCTTTTCCAACTTAAACCATTCTATGATCCATCCCTCTTTTTGCAATAGCCTTTCTTTTCAGTAATTACAAAACACAGTTTTAGGGAAGTAGCAACACTATATCATTTAGTCTGTTAAAACCCACTCTTCTCTAAAGGTATTGTGAAGAGAGTGACAGCAGCCCAGCTCAGCTTTAAGAGGTGGATGATGAGCAAGCCAAGGGCTTTTTCATCAAAGCACAAGTTTTTTCCTGTCCAGTAAACCCAAAAATCGAAATGATCCACACTATACTTTTCTGAGTTGTTCACAAAAAATAATTGTTATGTGATCACTTCTGATGCTGTCATTTCTTTGCTGAAGCTGAGGCTATTATGACTATAAACTGCTATAGTATAACAGCTGTTTATCAAAATATTCATGAAAATTTCCTGTGACAGAAGAAATGGGCATACTTATAATACTGTTTCCATGGAAAAAAGATGCATGTGCTTAGATTTACTCAAAGTTATGGCATACTGTTCTAAACTTAACAGAACTAGTTCAGCACATAATCCATAATAAAATAGGAATTGTGGTATTTAAACACTAATTCAGTGCATATTGCTTTGTATGCAAAGACTCTGTTTAAGACATTGAAAAACAGGTTTTCTTAGTAAATGCTACCCAAGCTATGGCATATATCCCAGTCCTGGGATATGAGTAAGGTCTTTATCTGGTGTCCAAGCTATGGTTCCATAGTTTACTGTCTCTGCCCAGTATAACAACTAGTGGATGTTACACACATTTTTGATTGAGGAGGTTTTGGAAATCTGAAAAATCATATTATTAAAGATTACAGAGCAGTGGGAAATGGAGCCAGGAATGTACCTATAATTTAGGGTAAGGAATAGTAATGAGTACCCATAAAAATAAATAACCATGATGTTAAATAGACTGCAGATCATTTGCACCTTGAGGCTTTTCTCAGATTTTGTGCCAGTAAAGAAATGTGGTAATAAGCCCTCATTTTTATTTTCTTTTTTTTTTTTTTTAGCCAAAAGAGTTTCTGTAACACAAATTTTATTTGTTTTATGTCATTTAAATAGTCCAGGAAATATTTAGGACTATGAAGGGGACAAGGTGAAGACCAAGGCAAAAGGAAGATGAAGGCATAAGTCATAAGAAGCCTTCACTATTTTGAAGAAGTACTTTAAGTTCAGATTGTCCTTGATCATATTTGTTTTATATTGCTTCTGACTCTTTCATAGCTGCTAATGCCATTCTGAAGTCTGTTCTGAGCAGTTGTAATTATTTCACTTCTGTTCAATAAGAAATCATCTTTGATTACTGTAGACATGCAAAATGAATCTGTGCGTTTGCTCGCCAATTCTCATTACAATCTTGAAAGTTCTCTCTGTTTGTTCTCACCAGTCAAAAAGAGAAAGACTTTGTGTCTGTCTTTTTTAAGAGGCATGTTACTGAGTGTAAGTACTTTGGGCTACAGAGTGAAGTTTAGCTTTTCCTGTGCTCACGGGTATAGGAGAAATTTTAAGATGAGATTTCATAGTTAAGCAATTAAAAGCTTCTGCCCAAAGAGTGGCCCTACTCTTTGTTTCTGCTTTATCATAGAAGAGTTTGACTGATAAAAATAGCCACACTGCTGATTTTTAAATAACATTCATCTGTGTCACAGGCTGTGTTGTAATCAGATATAAGTTAGTAGAGTCTGTGTGTGCTGGAACCACACCACTTTACTGACATTTTGCAGCTTCCTTTCATTCTCAAAGTTTTTATCTTAAAGTTTCATAGAATTTTCTAAGTTAGTTATGTGTGTAAAATTACAGATCTCTACATATTCAAGCAGTTTACAAATCACTTGGCTGTCATACGTTTGTGTAAGAATTTCATGGACATCATCTTTCCCTCTGACAAAATTTATTGAGCCACAATGAAAGGAAATTTGGAAAGCCACTCATTTTTAGTAAAATGTTGTTAGTTCAGGGAGAGGTGGAATGGTCAGCAGCCTTCTCCATACTTCAAGTTCCCAAAGCAAAAAGGAAATTTATTCTCTCCACTGAGGTGTAAACTAGTTTATTTTCAGTCATTTATCTGAAAAGTTGATGCTCACCATAGTAATTCATCAGGCATTTTTTTGTGAAGTGTATCTGGCAGGGCTTCTTGGCCTTTGAAATTCTAAGAGTTCTTGCATCCTCTGGGAACAGAGTGACTCTCATCTTATTGCACATCTGAAAGGAATGTTGCTGCTTTTTAATTTCAGTAGGAAGGGATTGTTAAGATAGTGATTTAACCTCTCTAAACTGTGTGCTAGTATCTTCAACTTTTTGACAATGACAGATTAAAAATGCCGTAATTTATAAAATACATTCATATTGCAGTTTCTAATGGTAAAATATAATAATAATTATTGTATAAGAATAACAATGGGAGCATAAAAATATTAGGAAAGACTTGTTACTGTTAACATTAAAGATTTCAGTAACTATATTAGGACTTTGCTGAGCCTTTCATGAGGAAATAGATGTTAATTCTGTCTGTGTATCTATTTAATGTGCTAACACTGTGTTATTTAACCTCATCAGGCACTCTGTTAAACAAAACATAGATGCCTACTTCTGTTGAATATAATTGTCCTTTTTAATGATCTAGAAGCCTTAGTAATACTTCAGACAAAAATAGAATTTTCACTGTAAATTATTTTTTTTTTAAACAGTGAATTGAATTAAGAAAAGTTCCCACCTAGTATTCAATTATACAGCATTGTCTGAATTACAAGACAAGTCTTAATTTCTTGTTCCAAAAATATGCCAGTTATAAATGTTTATGCTTAATTATTCAAAGTATTTATTCCAATAAAAATCAGTATTAATTTTACTGATGTAAACACAATTATCTAAAAGGTGATCCTCCTTATTGTTAAGATTTTAACATATTTAATAGAATGTTACATTATTTATCTTAATCCAGAAAAAACATATGAACTGTCACTTAAATTCCATTATATGCTTTTGTCTTTTGCGGAATATAGATGGTTTTAAATTTATGTATAAAAGACTTACTGAGTGACAGACTTTTTATTGGAACAGGGGTTAATGCTGTTTGCAAGCTTTATGTTACTAAAAATCTAGAAAAGATTGAATTTTCTTCAGTATTTCAATGAAAAATAATATAAGGCTGAATGCCAACTGGAGATGCATTAATAATCCATAAACCTGTGGTAGCCAACTAATTTGGGGCATTATAGGAAATCTTGGCTTTATGCTGGCCAATATTTCTAAAATGAGTTTCCATCAATAAGTGCAGGATATACTAAACTGAGTTATTAATCTGCAAGGAAGAAGCTAAAATTCAGAGAGATATGATTTCTGTGCAGGAAGAACTTTTCTTTTAGGCATTAAATTTTAATCCAGAGTATTTAGAAGTCATTAAGAAAAGAAAAGAGAAGAGGATTTCTATACTGTTATTGTGGACTGCAGCAGAATGTTTTCACATTACTAATTAGTGACAAAATGTCGGTAAGTTTTGATAAGTCTTTTTCCGTATTTTTCTAATTCAGTTTCCCATTTCTCTGCATTCCTGCCTGGAAGCCTATGCATAATGATCTAATACATATTTACTATTGCAACTAATAATAAGTATCATGACGTATGTGCATACTGTATTATCAGTCTTCCTTCTTGCCTCTGTTACCATAATTAAGTAGTCTGTGGCACAAGGAATTGTGCAAGGACCTACACCTGGGTTGGAGCAATCCCAGGCACAGCTACAGGTTGGGCAGAGAAGAGATTCAGAGCAGCCCTGCGGAGAAGGACTTGGGGATGTTGGTTGATGAGAAAATGAACATGAGCTGGCTTCAGTGTGTGCTCACAGCCCAGAAAGCCAGCCATATCCTGGGCCGCATCAAAAGGAGCGTGACCAGCAGGTCAAAGGAGGTGATCCTGCCCCTCTACTCTGCCCTTGTGAGACCTCACTTGGAGTATTGTGTGCAGTTCTGGTGTCCTTAACATAAAAAGGACATGGAACTGTTGGAACAAGTCCAGAGAAGGGCCACGAGGATGATCAGGGGACTGGAGCACCTCCCATATGGAGATAGGCTGAGAAAGTTGGGGCTGTTCAGGCTGGAGAAGAGAAGGCTGCTTGGAGACCTCATAGCAGCCTTCCAGTATCTGAAGGGGGCCTATAGGGATGCTGGGGAGGGACTCTTCATTAGAGACTGTAGTCTTAAGTTAAAACTTAAACAGGGGAAGTCTAGATTGGATATAAGGAGGAAATTCTTTCCTGTGAGGGTGGTGAGCACTGGAATGGGTTGCCGAGGGAGGTTGTGAATGCTCCATCCCTGGCAGTGCTCAAGACCAGGTTGGACGAGGCCTTGGGTGATATGATTTAGCGTAAGGTATCCCTGCCCATGGCAGGGAGCGGTGGAGCTAGATGATCTTAAGGTCCTTTCCAACCCTAACCATTCTATGATTCTATGATCAACATTTTCAACCATACCCTGAGAAGCAGAAATATAAATCAGTTAGAAGAGTTAGTGGACATTTACAATCTCACGATGCTCACTGCCCTTGGCAGGTATGCTTGTTTCCTTGTGGCTTGCCAGTAGGGTTTTCTATATTGACTGCTAAGACTTGGGTGTGATGAGCTCTCTTCTGTGGCTTGTATTTGTTTTTAAATGAACAAAATGAGGCTTTAACCTGAATAATGGTTTAGGTATGATTTCAAAATTCCATGAATTTTTATTTTGAAATTTACTCAAAAATGTTTTTAATTTCACCTTGTTATTTCATGGGAATTTCATATGTTCTTCTTTCTCATACAATTTCCATGATATTGGTCTGAAGAGTCATATGAACAGCTGTTCCCATGTTCTATGTCCATTCTGAAATGCTCATACTCAGACAACCCATGTTATCCCATCTGTAGTCTTGTATGCTGTTATTGTTTCTATAGCATGGAATTGGTTAAGATACCTAGCTGCATGAAGATGCTGCTGCCTTACTAATATGGACATTAAAAATGTAGCTCTTAAACTGTAAGAGATGAATATACTCACCTTCAATAAACGTTTGAGAGGATTAATTTTATCTGTGGTTTCATATTCCTTTTAAATCTATGAAATAGAATGAAAGTTTCCTCACATTGCTCCACTTAGTCAAGTGTATTAGTGTATTCCACCAGATCTATTTTGTTGATCTTTTTCTATCTTTTTTTTTTTCCCGTCTCTGTTAGACCAAAACTTAATGCTTGTGTCTCATCCCTTTGGGTTCTGACACTGTATCCTGGCTTCTCCCAGGCTGTTTCAAATGTCATTTTTTTTTAACCTAGGAGGATTTGGAAATTGCAGAACTGTGATATGCAATGTGATCTGACAGTGGTCAGAAGCTGTCCCTGTGGAATTGTATCCATTAAGCCATACCTCTGAGACTTAGGTTTCCAGGCTCTTAGTCTCTGAATATTTTGCCTGAGCTAACTCATCTGAACTAACTTCTGAAGAACTTAATTTTGTTCTCAAGATTAGTTTGCTATCAATGCATCAATATGAAGAGTATAGATAGCATATTGACTGCTTTGAGGACATGAAATCAATAGTTTTATTATAGTTCTCTTAGACTGCAAATTCTTAATCAGCAGCTAATATTTTGACTTTCTTCCGTATTACTGCAAATAGCAGATTTTCAGAAAACGCTGCTTTATTTGGTATAAATGTCCTTTTCATTTGTGTGAAAGCTAATTAGAAGCTTGCTGATAGGAAACATGCATTGGAAAAAAAATGATAATTTTACAAAATATTCCTACACAGTTGTATTAGTTTTATACTTGGGTTTCCCTCTATGGCAGTGGGAAACCATAGTGAAATTTCCTTTTAGTGGATTCTACAGTGCTAATCTCCTTGGAGTTTATTATTATCGCACCAAAAGTAGATATTCAGTGTGACATTCATGAAATTATTATCACCTTCTACCATCTAACCTAGCAGGAGCTATGACTATAACTTTTCAAAGAGATAATGGACAAATGAGGAATTTCTAGTTTCAAATCCTACTGCAGCCATCACCATGAGAAAGTGAGGAGGAATTTCCTGTGACCTGCAGGCAGCAGAACATAGATACCTCCAGGGGTGGGTTGTGCTCTTTCCAGCATTCATACTTAAAGAAATAAATTGAAAAGCAATGTAACTAAGGATGATGTTTATTTACTGGTTGTTTATGTTCTTGATCTGTGTATAACCCATCAAAGAAATTATATACCTTTCTGTGCTTGATCTCAAATTGATAGCAACATCGAGTGTAAAGATAGTGTGATACGTTACTGTGTGAATGCAACAGTGCTTATTCCATGAAGCTTACAGAGTTTTATGATTTCCAGGAGTGGTACCCAAATGATGCCTCCAGCCATATGTGGACCGCTAGATCAATTTTTCCATCCTCTGTTTGTTTCTGGCTCCTCCCTTTTGTAGGAACTCCTCCAATGCTGGCATGGACTATTATGTAGCTCTCATGAATTGTTCTGGCAGTGACAGCCCATTCCTGGCTAGGCTTTTTCCCATGAGTGCTTCAAGAATAGGCAAAGAGTTCACCTGTAAATGTGTCATAAAGTTAACACTGAAAGTCTGGACCTGCTGCTAGCGTACAGATCAACTTAGCATACAATGTATATGCTGTTGTTCTGGTCACTCTGCAGAGAAGTTGATCGATCTAGGGCTAACTGCTGCCACAGAAAAGCAGGATGAGTACTCCTGGTTTAGGGAGTGATTTCTAGGAATGTATTTGTGTATTGTCCTCATTTTCCATCTTAAAAAGGAAAATTCTGATGAAGTCTTTGAAATTTGAAAGACATTTAAGATTTAATTATATTAAGTTCTTAAAACATTAAATACAATAAATTCAAGTTCAGTAACATTAAAAATGTAAGTAATGAAGATTTTACATTGTGAAGTTAATGATAAAAATGAAATTTGGAATAAAGCATTTAAAAATTGATACAGAACTTTGTGAGCTGTTAGCTTGCTGATGTTTTCTTGCAAAAATTACAAGATTAGCCAAATTTTGAGGCATCTTTCTCAGTCTTAAAAATACCCTAGGTATGTAATAACTTTATCGTACCCAGGCATCGTTTATATCAAGAGAAATGTTCATTGCTTTTTTCATGTACTTTCACATTATCTGATTAAGAAAAAAACCCAAAACAACAACAAAAAACAAACAAACAAACAAACAAAAACTCCAACAACTTTTTAACCAGCATTTGGGGATTCACTTTGCTTTGGTTTTGGTGTAAGGGCAATCTTACGGTTATTTCTGAGTTATAGTACCAAAGTTTATCTGCTTTGGCTTTTACCTCCTTAAGGGCAAGGGTATTAAGCTAAGGACAATTTCAGATATGTTCTTCCGGTAGTATTTGGCTGTCCGTCTTTTACAACATTTGGTATACTATGAAAGGAAATTGTATTCATACTGGATTTTATAATAGATAGTAAACGTCAGTAAGTTTAGGTTTAGAACACTCAAGAAATTAGTACTACTGATGAACTTTTGTGCTCAAGTAGAGAAGTAATGAAGTTTCGCCTTGCATAGCTGCTGCAGCTGCTGTGATCCTTTCTAGTCCAGCAAAGATTTTGGTTAAGAACTTTTAGGTCTTGGTGAAATGAAAAGTAAAAAATAACCTTCAGCTCTAAATTTTGAACTGTTTGGGTTTTGTTGTTTATTTGTTTTTTGTTGTTTCATTTTTTTTATTTTCCCTCCTTCCCCACCCGCAGGGATTTATTTGGCCTAATTTTTTGGTGGTCTAAACTGTTATCATAGTTTTGTGGTGCAGTTCATTCTGTCATTCATTTCTCTGTATTTTTGAGAAGTGTGAGAGGGATTGATTGTACATCAAGTGATCAAATATTAGTGGAAGTCTTACAGTCTTACATTTCAGTAAATGGAACTTATTGACTGGAAGTAGGGAAAAGAGTTCTATGTTTCACTAATAATTTTCCCTACTTTCAAATAATAATGCCTATAAAAGATGCAGTGTATTGAGCATTTCATAAGATATTCCAAAGTCTGTCTATAAGGTATAACATAGTTTGTATACTAAAAGTTCGATTGGCTTCTGAAGTGTATGAAAAAGCACACGTCTTTACAATAAGATAAAAATGTAAATTTTATAAAGGAGCATCAATACAAACATTGATCTCCTGTCTCTTTATATTCTAGTAATTGCTGAGGAAAAAGTGTCTTCCCATTTGGATTATAGCTTTCACAGGCATGCTGTAATCAGTGGAGCAGTTTAATGACTTAATCTCCCTAAGGAGTTATCCCATTGTAGTTTTCTGAGAGATGTTTGGTATTTACCCACATGGCATGCACCTTGAAATTCAAATTGAGCAATGAAAGAGATGTGATTCAATTCTCTACTACCTTCTGCTGGACGCAATTCCCAGAGCGACAGTACATATAGAGGTAAGATAATATCACAGTTTGACTGAAGTTATGTGCTTCCTGCTGGAATGCCTGGATATCATTCTGATGAGCATGAATTGAGTGCAAATTGCATGTTGACTTCTTCACTTGGATCCAATGGAAAAGTAGAAATAAATAATGGAAATATGAATGAGTCAACCTGTGAAATCCCACATGCTGATATCTTCAGTTGTCCTTTCCCATATGCCTATTTCAGTATTGCTGTATGCCAGAGTAGTGCAGACTGCCCTTTTTTAGTTATTAGCCCTATTGCTTTGCCTCACAACTTCATGTCTTGATGGTGTTTGCTTAGTTCCTTCCTGTAATTCTGCTTCTCTGACAGATCCTGTAGTAATTCCATTTCTTTTATCCCTTAGCATCCTAATCCTTTTGAATAACACTAGGAGCCTCTTAGGATTTTTTTGTTGATGATGGGGAAAATTATCTGAGAAGGACACAGGGGAACTAAATAGGCTAAAAATAGAATTACTCTTGAAAAGAGTGCAAACTAAAATTTTAGGAGAAAGTGAACGGTTTAAATAGATTCACAGAGACAAATGTAGAAAGTATGCGTCATGAGACCCACTGATATATGTAAGAGTGAAAAGAGTGGCTGGCCAGAAAAAAGGAGTCTTCCTTCTAGAAAGCTTTATAGAACCTTCACATTGAAATGGACATTAGGCAGCAAAGGTGAGTGTGTAGGGGAAAAGGAATTCATTTAAGACTGCTTAAATGCCTGAGATATCAGAGAGAAGTTCTGAAAATTTATTTACGGTTCCTATCTTGTTTGGCTAAACAATGAAAAGGAACAGGAATACCCTTTGCAGTCCACAGGAGTACAATAGATTCATAAAATTAGAGCTGATTTTAAAATTGTATTTGCCATAACCCCTCAGATTATGCAGTCTAATGGAGTCTGTCTTTAATAATCATCACAAACCAACAAAATACAAATTATTAAAGGATGTCTGGTGAAGAAGAATTGTAGAGATAAAAACAAACCAGCAATAAAAAAAATCCTTAAACTCAAATAAACATGCTGCAAAGCTTCTTTGGAAAACTTGGGACCTCTAGTTGCACATCAGCAAACTGATCTGAAGCTGTACATCTGGTAAATTGTAGTAAAAAAAATTATATTTAAGTTTCTCTCTAGAGAGAAATTCTGATAGGTCCAAACATATCTGTTCTGTTGTTTGTATTTTTGTGTGTGTGGTGGGTTTTATTTTTGTGGTGTTTCTTTATTTGTTTTTTTTCCTGGTAGATTGGTTGGTTTGAAGTTTTGTTTTTTTTTTTGTTGTTGCTGTTGTTGCAATCAGGTTTTCTCTAAATATACTGAGCCCTCTAGGTCAAAATTATTTACTTCTATAATTTGGACATCTGAGTTCTATACTACTGTTGCCAGTGTGTTTTCAGCTGTGCCAAAACTGAGCAGGTCTGTGGTTCCTTTGTAACATCAAAATGGAGACATTTATCATGAAGATTTATCATGGGAGAGACAGCCAGATGGTTTTTTAAAGGTTTGAGTCTTGGTTAGCTCATGTGATATTTTAGTTAAAAAACCCTACATCAGCTGCTCACTGGAAAGGCTTTTCTTTCTCCTTCTTAGTAATGCAGAAAACATTAATATAATAGCAGATGTGGCAGAGATTGTCATTTTAGAAAGGAAACCAAGTTATAAGCAATTCTACTGATTACATTGCAATTATAATGTGACCTCCTGTTGCCTTGCATTGAAGCAGCATTCATTTCAGACACATGCTGATAAACAACATGCACGATAAATGACCCTTCAGAAGGGGCAATTGCAAGACTCAAGTTTGGAATTTTTGCTCATACCAAAGCATTTCTTTTGCCAAGTCTGTAGCATTAGGCCAGAAGGAATGCATTTCATTGCATAAAGACAAGACTTATTGGGAACAGAGCCCTGTGAGCTTTTAAATGCTTTAATTCAAACTATATTCAGATTTTAAGTCATTGATTATGATAGAGGCAAGCTATTGTAAGACACTGAGGAGATGAAACACTAGACTCTTGTCTATTTTCCTGCTGAAGTTAGAAGAATCTTCAGTTGTTTGTGCGTTTTGGTACTTATTGCTAACAAAGATGAGAATGCTTATTTGACTCAGAGATGTAGATCAGTTTGGAAATCTCAAGAGAAGACTATTTCCTATGAGATTTCTAGTACTTCTTGATACTTGTCAAAGCAGAAGTATTATGATAGTATCCTTTCCTATAGCATTTTGGTACTTTAGGTTCTGATCTTTGCATGAGATCTAAGCAATGCAGAGATCAAAGGAGAAGCAGGTATTTCTTCCCTTGTGTCTGAATTTCTTGGGGGAATTTTCAGTGTACAGGGTGTGAAAAGGAACTGAGGCAAGGTTTACAATGACAGGTGATACCTTTCATTAGAGCAACTGATGTAGAAGAAAAAAAATGTTTGAATTTTTTGGATACACATGCCCTTATTCAGTTCTCTTGTCATGCCTCAGAATTTATCTGTTTGATCAACTGACAAAAATGAATAAAATAGACAAGGTCTGGAGGAAGAGCAAGCCTGAAAGCCTGAAGAAGGACATTTGCCCCCAAAAGCCTGTAGGCTCTCTTTTTCTACATTAGTTGCTCTAATAAAAGGTATTATCTACTGATACAAATGATATCTTGCCTAGATCCTTGCAGTCACATCTGCAACCACGCTACTGTTACAACAGGCAATGGTGACATTTAAGTAAAAGATCAAATCTGATTGTTTCTCCCTGCTCCTTCTTCTGCCCTTTAATTTTACATTATTCATTGTTCCCTAATTTTCTATTCTAATCCTAGTGTTCTCCATACTCTGATATATACTACAACTTTACAGCCTTGCATCTTTCGGACACACCTCACTGTGGAAATGGGACTGTTGCCTAGAAAGACTCTTTATATAGCATGATCCCAGACTAGAAATAAAACAAAGGACATATGAAGTCCCAGCTGATGTCTAAGATGCAGCCTTAAGGGTATTGTTCTTTCTTTTTTTATATCAAACAGTTTACAGAATCTTGACAAATGGCATCAGACAGGTAGTGAAAGTAATCTTCCGATTTCACAAGAAATTTGTCATATGAACTGAGTCTCTCTGGCCTATGAGATTGCAAACTTTCACAAAGATAGAGTCTGTATGTTCCACAGTTGACTGAAATTAAATCTGTTCTTAATCAAAATTACTCCATAGCTCTCCAAACTTCTTAGGCCTTCTTATAAATTCTGTGGTCTTGGAAAGCAAAGTTAGACTGTACGTAAAATCTGTTGTTGGATCAGAACCAACATGAGATTGACTATTCAGAAAAATATATATTTCTTATTTTGGAAGATATATGGAAGATATGATAACACATCCCTATAGGTTGATCATCTATATTTAAGTCAAAGCTTCCTTCCATTTTTTTATTTTTTATTTTTTTTACTCAGAAGAAGTAGCAGGATTTGATTTCTTTTATATTTTCCCCTAAAAGGCAGGTATTTTTCTTCTGTATAGACCAGTGTTATATAGCTAAATCTGTTTTAGGAACTGAATGGAAAATCAAGTTGTGTGCTGTTTATTAGCAAAAGTTTCTTCTTCAAAGAAAATAAGAAATGTGTTGATAAATTTGTGGTGTAGTTGCTTGGTGTTTTTTCTTTAAGTTCTAACTTTTCATTTCCTTTCTTACAGAACTTGTTTAACAGGAGGAGTTGTTTTTTCTGGAAAAGTCTTCTATTTAGAAAAGACTGAAAATCTTAATCCTAATTTTAGTAATTTAAAGCCCCGTTCTGTACAGTGTCACAAAGCTGTCTAAGCAGTTTTTAAAACTGGTGATGATTGCTGATTTCAGTAAGTGATATAGGTATTCCTGTTAGAGTATTTAGAAGCTGGACAGGAATGTATTATGCACAACTTTGTCTTGCGACAGTAATGTAGCGGAGCATGGAGGTAGCAATGCTTCCTTCAATATGTTTTAGAGATTAATGGCACGCAAATAGTAATCAGGAATATCACATTAGATAATCGTGTCAGGTGTGTATATATACTTATTATGTGATACTTTCTTAAAATATATTATTTTATTTCCAGGAGTCTCTTCATTGCTCCACTGTGGCAGTTTGTATCAGTATGTGTGTGTATAAATAAAAGAAAGATGGAAAATAACTTAGAAGAGATGGAAAACTAATGATTCAAGAAATCACATAGCATCAGATAATTCTATTTTGAAATCACAGCAGTAGCACCCAGAGGCATAAACTCCCCAAATTGTTAGTAAAACCCCCCTTTGATATATCCAGTGCTGCAGATGCCTGAAGGCACTCTTTTTTATTAGTGCCTAATGTTTCCTGAAATAAACATTTAGCAGACATTAATATATATATACTTGTTTAATTTCATAATCCAGTCTTGTTGACACTTATTTACTGATGATCCATCTTGGTATTTGGCTTTAATGTTTGGTGTCCTTTTTGCAGCTTTAAGTATTTCAGGATTCCCTAGCAGACCTGCATGTGTAATTTAGACAAGGAACTTTTACCCTGTATTCAAGATGCTCTTTTACCTTCACCTTTTTAAGTGCACCTTTTCTACCTACTGGGCTATATGGCTTTTGGTAGGGCAAAGTGAAAGCCTGGGAAGCCCATATCCACATTTCTCAGCCAGGTCTCTAATACTTGCAGTAGGATTTCTCTTCAGCTGTAGAAGGTTATGCTAAACTCCCCTTTCCTCCAGTCCCATGGCACAAAGATGGACTAGACTGTGTTTCGACAAAACATTCCTTGTATGCCTTTTCAGCCTTTTCTCTGCCATTGCAATTATGCAGAAATATGTAGTCTAGGATTGTTATTTAGAAATGCAATCAGTCTTAATAGTCTTAGACTTATAACATCCTGGTCACCACTAAGTGAAGAGGTGGAGAAACAAACTGAAAGACAGATATTACTAAACTCCTTCTTTTGAAAAATCAGCTGTTGCTCCTGGTGAATTGGGCCCTCCTCTACCTTAGCTCAAAATAAGATTCATAAGTGTTTTCTGGCAGCCTGGATAGAGGGTTGGGATCTCACTTAGAAAAGTTTTCTTTGGGCTCAATTAACGATATGGAAGAAACGTTGTTGGAATGGGACTAGCATGCAGGTCTATCATTCTTACAGTAAAATCTCTATCAAAGAGAGAGTTTTGTAGCACTTTTCCTTCAAAAGGACAGAATTTATTGCCATGAAGTTGAATATGTGGCCATGACTGGGAACAAGGGAAGAAAGGGGAAGCTTCAGGGAGAGTAATTCCCGAGGCTTTAGAAATTGGTATGTGTTTCTCTGTTTCCCATCTGGCTTAAAACGAAGACATCTTAGATCACAATAGAAATATTCTTATTCTGATGCTTTGTCATTCACTCAAATTGTGTCAATTCATCAAAGGAAATTTTGACCACATGCCCCCTTCTCTTTGCCCTGTGGGAGATTAAGGGATAAATACTTGGGTTGTGATAAAGTTCCTGAAAATGAAGTTGGTCCTGACAGAAAAGCACAATGCAACTTTTGTATGGAAAATTGGGGTAAAGTATCCTTTTAATTTGAGAGGACAACTCACTTCAGTTTAAGATTTTGATTAGCTGATGAGTTTTGACAAGTAGTGTCACTTCAAGAAGATTCAGATGAATGAATTCCAGAGGTCAGACCTAACAGCTGACTCCAAAATACTGTAACTTTGCCTAGTAATGGATTTATTTGAAACAGGAAAAAAAAGAAAAAAAAAAAGAGAAAGAAATGATATGTGATTATGTGGTTAACCTTAACACATAGGGATTTTTGCTGTTTTTGCAAGCCAGTAATTTGGGAAGGTGATCAGAACAGCCAAGAACCTCAGATTTTCCTTTTTTCATCCTTATAAAACTCCCATCTGATTAATGCTGGACTCGATACATTACAAAACAAACAAACAAAAAAATCGTGCTGGTAGATGTGGTTTAGAGTCTTGTGTTATTTATGTAAGAATTAGATTGGAGTGGAAAACTCCTGGATCTGCAGTCAAAGCGTATATTGGTAGGTGGTTCCAAAAAGGGGGAGATGCATAACAGTATCTATTAATCCAACATATTCAAAAGGAGAAACTATTATATTTTTATAACTGGAGTCTGGATAGGTAGGGGAGGAAGCAGCTTGATTCCTAGCACACTTCCTTTAAACTGCTGTGGTAATTCTGTGTGTCAGTCTTTGGGCTTGCATGTGTGAAACAAACTTTTGTGTGGTACTTGTCCACTCAAGCTTTAAATTTCTATAGAAAAGTTGTTTTACCTGGGTGTGGAACAGTATGATAAATGCTTCTATTGGTCTCTACTGCTGTTTAGATTTGACTTTGGATCTGCTGTGGTCAGTTACAGGGTAAGTGGGTGTATTTTACAGCAATCTGAGGAACAATACGGAAGCAATGTACATAAGCAGAGACTGGCAACAGGGGATGTTATCAGTTTTATTTCCAATATTTTATTTTATGCTGTTCAGTTATTTGTTTTTAAGATCACTTTCTACCATATCTTTATTTTGGTGTTATTACAGTTTGTACCGGTTTGTGTAAGGCAAACTCATGAAATAGGCACATGGGACCCTGAAGCCATGACAAAAGGGATCATAGAGTGCAAATCCTAAAAGGTTGACAATATATGCTGGACAAATTCTTAATAGACCATAGGTCACTAAAACAACGTTTTTGTTATTTATTCCTTATGGCTTTTGGTTTCCCTACGCCTTTCCCAAAACATTATGTCCTCATTTAACATTCTGTCTAACAAGCTGTGACTTGGGAAATGGTCTAAAGGGAGGAGTTATTGCCAGAAGGGTTCCAAAAATACAAATTGGTGAAACTATTTGAAATAATCATCATAGCTCAAATCTTAGACTTTCACTCCAAAGTGCCTCTGAGCTGGAATCTGCTGTCTGAAGTCAATAAGGAGTTT
Organism: Pezoporus occidentalis; assembly: GCF_034315485.1. Classification (NCBI taxonomy): domain Eukaryota; kingdom Metazoa; phylum Chordata; class Aves; order Psittaciformes; family Psittacidae; genus Pezoporus; species Pezoporus occidentalis. The sequence continues at coordinate 153,153 of NW_026912951.1, read as the reverse complement.
TGCTATTGACCTTATTGATTAATCAATTGGTCAGTGTACCTACTGAGTTGGGAAAGCAGAAATGCATTTGTTACTATTTTTAGTATTACCAAAATTAATACAATTTTTCAGTTTGATTTATTTGCAACACTTTCTTGATAATCTACAATTGACATTCCTGATTAACATCCCAATTTTTTAAGTAATAGAATTTAGATTTAAGGTGTAATCCAGACAGCTTTTTGCCATTGTCAGGCCTTCAATAGTGATATGCCAAATACCCTTGGTTTCCACCTCCCTCCCATGCCATGTTATTAATTTTTCTTTTTGGAAGTATGCATTTCCAGAGATATGTCCAGCTGGCAGGCAAATTTTAGGTAATGTTAAAAATAGTTTTCTGCCAAACAAATAATAACTCTTCTTGGAAACTGTGTTTCCCACAATGATGGTTTTAATATCTCTGTATGTGAGATGGTGTGGATAAGGAAAGTGGGGTAGACCAAGAAACACATTAAGGTATGTTGGAATAGTGCCCCATGGAAATTTTAATTTGGATCCATCATGTCCTCCTTCTCTTTGATGGTCTATGAGTCCCAGCTGGACTAGAAATCTATTTTATAGACATATTTCTCTCCTTTGCAAGTCACTAATGTGTCAGTAAAGTAAAATAGTACCTTTTCAATTCATTGGCAATTAAAATTAATTGAACTACCTCCGAAATTTGAAAACTGCTTTAAACCAGTATTGAAAAATGGTTAAAAGATACTGAAAACCACCCCAATGTTTTGTATCACTATTTGTTTCAGTGTGTCTCCCTCTTTGCACCAAATTTAAATCAAAATCGTGCATTCACAAAACATGTTAGTGTCACTTAGTCTCTATTTTGTTGCCAGATGAGTTTTGTCAAAAGTTTTGCTCAGCGTTGAGCACTGGTGACACAATAATTAAATTTATAGAAAAGTAATGTAAGGAAATGTAGTGGAAAAATAAGCTGTGTCTTACTTATCTCTGAGCTTGCTTTTATTGTTGAAAAGGAGAGCAAAAGGCCAAATTTTTTTTTTGTGGGCTTTTTGTAGTTCTTTTTGTTTTTTTTTTTCTTCTTTTGTCTTTTCTACAGTACCAGTATATTGTTTGTTCACTACTTATGGTGTATTGACCATCACTTGGTAGCCAGTGTTTCAGAAAAGTCTCAAGTGCTACATTTGCTGTCACCAAATTTTACATCCTACATAGGAGTAGCTGATAATTTCTTTAAAGTTAAAAGCTGAAATACTTATTTTTATTCCCCCAGTCTTCGCCTTAAGGATAAGATTAGAGAGTATGCAATATTCTCCAGCTGTACTTTGAAAACAGTTTTGTATTTTATACAGTATCTCTGCATATTCAGCTAAACAATTTTATTTATTTATTTGATTATTTATTTACTTCTCTCCCACTGTAGGCTAAAGTCCCAATTTTTTTTTTTATAAGTGGGATAGATTAATCAATTCTGTACCTAAACAATATGCCCAGTTTGTTTCTCATTGACATGTTCTTGCCAACTTCAAAGCTTCCTTCTAAAGTTTTTGTTACCAGTACATGATGAAGAGCCTCCTTTGCATGTTTCACTCAGTATTCAATATTGAAAATTTCATTCACGAATAGTATTTTTAATAGTATCAAATGGCAGTGCTAAAAATCCATGGAAAGCAATTATAATCAATTGTAATTATTCCTTGTCTTTCAGGTCATCCCCTTATTAGTGGTTCTTTGCCATACACAGTATGGGGATCTCATTTCCCCTTTTGGCTACTACTCTTAATTGTCATTCTTTTTTTTTTTTGTTGTTGTGTTTTCTGGACAGTGTCCCAGTTCCATCTCTTCTATGGTTAATAATATTGATGTCATGTTGTCCATATTAATTACTGCTAGGTGGAAAACACCTGGTCATGTGTACCTCACATTTTGTTACTTGAATTGCAAACCATAGGTCTGAAATATATTGAGCTGGTACCATGTGCCTAGCCCTGTTAGTTTCAAAGCAACTTTGGCAATAAAAATGTTTTGTGGTTTTGGGCAAGACATTAACATTTGTTTTCCCTTAGTTCCTGTTCCATTACCTTGATAAAAAAGTTTTTGATGCCCAACAGGGTAACCTTTTCCTTCATATTTCCATAAATTGAGTATTCACGTAGCTGTTTAAGAAATTGTGCATGTAGCTCGCCTGTTCACAATCTCCATTTTACTCTCAATGCTTTGGCTGAGTTTTGGTGACCCTGTTTTCCCTGCATACATCTTAGGGTCTCTCCATGTCAATCATATCTCAGTTACCAGAAGCTTGCAGGAGAGTGGGAAGTTTTAAATTAACAACTCACTTTCAGAGGCAGAATTTTACAGCTGTCACACAAAATATTTTTCTTATCATTTCTAGTTTAATGGCTCACTACTTGACTGGTTTCTCACCAGCTGAATAACTGCTGGTCTGCCAGTTGTTGTTATACTATTATAGGATGGGGTGTTTTGTTTTGGGTTTTTCCACCCTCACGCCCACACTCCTCTGGGTCTTGATTACTTCACTGTCTCCTTTGTGCTGCTGGAATCTAACCTCACAAAAGATGCTTTTAACCATGAATGTTACTCCTGGAGAGAGGCAAGGCCTAACATATTTCTATTTGCATCTGCAGTCATTCTCCAAGAACTTTTTTATACACTTTTGCTGGTCTGAAGATGAACATTTGGATCAAATTCCTTTGAAATACCCCACTGTGGGAGGTCTTAAATACAAAATTGTTTAAAGTTTTGACATGCTACCAAACTTCAGATGGGATTCTTTCTGAAGCAAAACAGGGTAGACAAAGTTACCAGGATGTAAACTTATGAAAAAGATGGCATACTAAGCTATAGTTAAAAGGGTGAAAGAGTGGCATAATATCTGTTTACATAATAGTTTGTAAAATTTAATACAATTGGAAAAAAGAAAATACATTTGTAGGAGTGCACTTAGCACTGCATTGCACTTTTTTTTTCTTTTCTTTCTTCCACCTCCCCCTTCCACAAAGAATAGCCTGTAAATGCACTGTTATAAGTAACAGTTTGGGGTTTGGTTTTGGTTTTTGTTTTTTACATGAAATCAATTTCAGTAATTAGACAACTGAAACCACCTAGATGTGAGGTGTCAGTCTGGCAATATCACTGAAGTTAATGGCTATGCCCATGTTGAATCTCACTGTGGTCAGACAACAGTGCAAAGACTTGCTGAGAGTAAAAATGTTACTTGGAGTTGGGATCCATTATCTGGGATGGTTTCTATACCCTGCCTTCAAACAAGAAAAATGACAGCATGATTTAACATAGAATCACTAAGTCATACTGACTAGTGCTTTTACAAAATACGAGATGCCCCCCAACAGAAGTATACAATATAATTTACTCTATGGCACTAGCATTATATATTACAGTTCTGGAACTATAGTAAGAGAGAAGTTTGCCTTTCTCACTTGAAAGGTAGATGTGCATAAAACTTAAGAAAAAGTTAAGAAGAAATGAAAATATCCATTTATAACTTTAAAAAAAGGGGGGGGGGGGAGGGAGGCAGGGAGAAAAACAACACAAAACCCCCCAAGAACAACAAAAACTCGAAGAATCATAGAATCATAGAATAGTTAGGGTTGGAAAGGACCTTAAGATCATCTAGTTCCAACCCCCCTGCCATGGGCAGGGACACCTCACCGTAGACCATGTCACCCAAGGCTCTGTCCAACCTGAACACTGCCAGGGATGGAGCATTCACAACCTCCCTGGGCAACCTATTCCAGTGCCTCACCACCCTCACAGGAAAGAATTTCCTCCTTATGTCCAATCTAAACTTCCCCTGTCTAAGTTTTAACCCATTACTGCTTGTCCTGTCACTGCAGTCCCTAAAGAAGAGTCCCTCCCCAGCATCCCTATAGGCCCCCTTCAGATACCGGAAGGCTGCTATGAGGTCTCCACGCAGTCTTCTCTTCTCCAGCCTGAACAGCCCCAACTTCCTCAGTCTGTCATCATACGGGAGGGGCTCCAGCCCCTGATCATCCTCGTGGCCCTCCTCTGGACTTGTTCCAACAGTTCCATGTCCTTTCTATGTTGAGGACACCAGAACTGCACACAATACTCCAGGTGAGGTCTCATGAGAGCAGAGTAGATGGGCAGGATCACTTCCTTCGTCCTGCTGGTCACGCTCCTTTTGATGCAGCCCAGGATACGGTTGGCTGTTGGGGCTGTGAGTGCACACTGAAGCCAGCTCATGTTCATTTTCTCATTGACCAACACCCCCAAGTCCTTCTGTGCAGGGCTGCTCTGAATCTCTTCTCTGCCCAACCTGTAGCTGTGCCTGGGATTGCTCCAACCCAGGTGTAGGACCTTGCACTTGTAAGAAGCCTGTTACTAGTTCATTGTAGAAATTTAGTAATTTATGTTGCTTATCTAAAGACACAGTAGATGCATTATTTTTGGCTGCTCTCTTTTTATGTAAGGGAATGACCAGGAATAGATTAGAAGTTGCATTTGTGCCAGTCACCCTGAGACAGAAATGGACTGTGTCTTAAGTGCCAGGTGACCGAGGATTAGGAGTCATTACATGAAGTAGGGAGTTATATTGGGGGAAAGAAGTGGATACAGAGAAAAGGAAGATGAAAATTAAGTTCTTTTGTCTTCTTGGGATGTCTTTCTAATATACTTTGCTCAGCATTTCACTGGAGGCTTGCATGGTGTTAGATTAGGTAGAAAATACTACGGCAGTATGCATTAGCTGTGTTCAAATTTTGGACTTTCAGTTTGCTCTGTGTGTATGTATAGGTATAGATACACAAAAGTGTATCTATACATATAGTGATGTAAGGAGTGATGGAAGGACAGGGAAGATGTGATTTAAGTCTTGCAATAAAAGGAACTGTGTTATTATGGATTATTATTTGGTTTCTTCAAGAGTTAAATCCTTCCAAATAGAAGCAGACTTGCATTCAAAAATTCTCACTGCTTGCTTGCTTATGAGGAGCGTATGACTATAATATGTATAAAACACTAAGCAATAAAAGTAATAGCCTCTTAGGGAAAGGGAATTATTTTCTTTTGAAACCATGATGTCATGGTCTTACCTCACCTTTAGTTTCAGCCAAGCAAATCATGTGTACTGAGCTCTCTATCATGTACCATTATAATTAGCTCTGTCAGGTCTTAGCCCTGCAACCCTCATGCAGATAATATGATAATATGTCTTCATAACCAAGTGACCTTACATACACAATATTTCTCTCCTTATGAAGATTGCATGTCAATAAAGTAATTGAGTCTCAGAGGCTGCAGTGAGTGAAGATTTAGATGATTGGACTTTCAGGGCAGTGATGTATGACCGTTATTATTCTACTTGTCAGAGAGCTGCATACAAGCGAGGATGGTCAGAAGATGACAGGGATGAAAGGTTGTGTTTCATTAAAAAAAATATTGCTGTTAATCACCACTCTATTCTTTTCAAAGTCATGGAGGAAAGAAACTCCTTTTTCATTTTAGCTCTGGTTGGGAATTTAAATAGGAGCACATAGCAGGCTTTCAGAGCCCAGTTATCCAGCTTCATTATTGCTTGATTAGGGAAATAAATTATTATTCCAGTTAATAAAATACAAAAAAAATGCTAGACACTGAGACTACCTGCATATTTTTATCACATTGTTTTAAATTAACATTAAATGTATCATGCTAAGCTTTAAATCACATTTTGTGTACAGCTTTAAGTAATTATAACAAGTGCTATGAAGCTGGTACAAAATCAAACCATACTGAATTCAACTATTTTTGCTTGTACTAATTTGTTTGGACAGTTGCAGTGCTTGAAACATTTATATCTCCATCCTTCATAACAGCAAATTTTTTTTTTTTTTTTTTCCTCACCAAGCTGTTTTGTAGCTGTAAATTTATCTTATGACATCATAACAGCTGGAAACTTGTAGCTTGACAGGTTTTGTTTCATATTTAAATAGCTCAGAAATTATGATTGAAACATGGTATATTTCTCTGAGATTTTTTCTCATTTTGTTGCACGTTATCTTGGAAGTATCTGAAATATATTTTAAGACAGATTATTCATGGAATAACTTAATTATAATGCCTAATGATTTATATATGTGGCAGACCTTTCTTGTATGCATAAAGAAACCCCAGAACTAGCCTAGAATACTGTTTACTGGCAAATGCTATATAATGAAATGTGGATGTAGGTTCTGGAAGGCTGATGAGCAAAACAACTTGACACTGATTTTAGTGAGTGGAGAATTCTAACAGAGCACATCTCTTCAGAAGAACTAGTTTCAGAAGTCTTTAAATCTTCAGTTAGGAAATTGACTGAGTTATAGAAGCTCTGACAGAGAAAGAGCTTATCAGGTGATTTTTGGCTATACATAGTAAAGCAATAATTTATTAACTAAAATTAGCCACTGCATCTTCTCAGGATTGACTCCCATATAGACAATTCTATAAACACAAACATCAGAAAAAAAGAATGAAATCTTTGTAGGAAAAGTGGAAAAAAAAGAAGGAAAAAATTCCTTCGGGACACATTTTTAATGTAGCACATAATTGTAAAGATGCAAAGTCAAGTTTGTTTGCAAACTCATCTTCACTGTTTTTGTTCAAAAACGATTTTTTAAACAGCAATGTTTGATGTGATGTAGGCCCTGTTGTTCTGTGCACTGTGTTAAAAGTGATACTCTCTGTTCCAAGATAAAATGGATATTTGAGTAAGAAAATTAAAATCCCAGAAAATTGCAAATATTTAATATGCCTTACCATGTTATTGGTAAGTGGCAGTCAAGAGCACAAGTCTGTCTTTGAGTTCTTGAGTTCTCTGTTAGATAAACTGACCACTGCTTCTCCTCTTCTTTCTGCATATATATGTAGCATTAAGAATACTACTGTTAGTAAACCAAACAAAATTCATACTTCATACTTAAAGCTGGTGTCTCTTGACATAGGTTTTCTCTAGTCAAATCAATATACTGTTAAGTCAGCCACAGCATTAACAAGGGTGTTAGTTGTTTTCACTGATGTGGCTGTGTAGCAAAGTCTTTAAAGCATTGGAAGTCTTGAAATGATCATAAATGCACAAGATTCACTATGAAACTGGAGGGGAATGAAGAACTTATCAAAACTAACTTATACAGCAATGCAAAAAGAAGAGTTATCAGCCAATTATCTTTGTATATGTCCTTGTAGATAAGAGAGGAAGACTGATACCTTCCAGTCAAATGGAAGACTGATGTGAGTGATCTGACTCCTCCATCAATATGACATCTGACTTACTGTTAAGTTATTGGCGTTGATAGGCACACACCACACAGAGAGCCAAATGCAGTTGTTTTGATCCCTTGTTCTTTTATTTCTATCGTTTCTCCCTGTTTTCTGTCACAATGTCATGTTGAATCATTTTTCAGTAGCACATGCAGGACTTCAAGTACGGAGTATCAGACTTCAGGAACCACGTTGAAGTGAATATAATAATAATAACCAGAAGGCAGCATAAACCCACTTCGCAGGGAAGAAGGCAGCTAATAAGTGTTGTTAGTGGATTCTGGGGAGAACCACCAGAGGTGCATCCTGTGGACAAGCTGGTGTAGACTGTCTTGTCTCAGGGTCCAGTTACAGTCACTTTGAGAAGATCAGTGCTGATGTCTGTCACTTTGTACACATCAAGATGCTTATTTGAGAAAACAGAATAGTCAATGGTAATTTTGTAATCAAACCTGGTATTAAGAACAGCGTTATATATACATATATTTAGAGAGAGAGAGAGAAAGTACTGCCTTTTAGATTTCTATGTATGTCTTGCTGGCTCAGCTTTCTGTATTCTCTTTGAAGGGAATAGATCTACATTTTCCTCCCCTGTTACTTTTACTAGGTTTATTACTTTATGATCCCTGTCTAGATCTGTGCATATGTAATCTACATGCATGCATAATGGGTGCTCTTTTTTTTGACTGTTTAGGCATTTAAATGGCACTTAAGCTTTCAGATCAATTACTGGTGCTTTCTGTGTGTCCCTGCTTGGAGAGTAGATTACAAATTTGCTTTCTGATTTTTGTAAGCTTTTAGATGGAACTTTAGATACTTTTTCCATTTTGTCTAACTCAAAAAGCTTGACATGGTTGAAGAGTTTGAATAATATTCCAGCTATAGCCTAATTTTATATGTGTTGATGTGCATATATACATGCTTGCATGACAATAATTCTATTTACAGCAACAGCAATGATTGATGTGGCATAAGTGTTTCCATTTGCTTATAATTATGACATTTTTAGCTATAAGAGATAATTTAGTGCCTTATTTCTGTCCAGAGGAGAAGGCTCTTTCAGTATTTTTTCTTATGTTTAATCAGACAATCCCATTATATTTCACATCTTTATAGATTCGTGCACACTGGTTTGATGTTCTGTACCTCACAAGCCTTGCGTTTCACACATTTTTTTCCTTAACTGCACTCAATAAGTTGTGTTTGCTAATGCCTATCTTCCAAAAGAGCACTGGCTTGATTAAAATACGTAGATTCCACTGACTTACCTGATGGTCTGTTCAAATTGTTAATCATGGTATGGTAAAAAATGTGTCTAATTTGGTCTGGCTTCCACTTTCAGCCTTGAGAGCTACTTTTGTAATATTAGTACTGAATATTAGCCCTTTAATATTTAGTATTTTGTCCTTGTGTAGAGAAATTAAGCGGTGCAATGAAATAGCCTTCCAGTAATTTTTTTTTTTTAATGTAAACTAAAAGCACTGTATGACTGAAAAACTTCACTGTTAGATTTTTATTCTTTTTTTTTTTCTCCAATCCTTAAGTATGGATTGTGGCTTTTTAATCACCTTTTCTAATTTTTTTAATATGCCTTAAAAAATACAGCCATCAGAGCCATTTGTATAAATCCAGTCTCATGAGTGAACTGAAGTAAAATAATTTTCTGTGCTTACTCTGTTCCTCCATTAATTTCCTCTCCCTATCTCTTTAACCAATCTTGCATTAACATCATGTTTGGACTATATTGAATTGCTTGCCCACGATGTTCTCTAAATTATTTTCAGAGGCACTTATTTGTGTTATTCAGTCTCACGTTTTATGGATATGGCCAGTCCCTTCTCACTCCCTGATAAATACCCTTAGATGATGATGACACATTGATGACTGGCATTTCAGCCAGTTTCTAATGTATTTAACTTTTATAGCTAATGCATGATACTGATTTACTATTGGTTATTATAGTTATACAAAGTGAATTTGTATTTCCTTTTTGCTTTTTCATCAAAATCGAAACCATCCATTGCTAGTGATTTAGACAAGGATATCTTTTGTTTGTCATCGATCTCTACCAGGTGCTTCCAGCACCACTGAAACCTGGGAGGTATACTGTGCCCAGGTGAATTAGGAAAATGGGAGATGTGAGCATAATGCAACCATAGTGCTCATTTACTCACCTTTCAGAAGTGCCCAAAGTTTGTGCCGGGGGCTAGATAGGTTGTACTTGGGGCGAGATCACCCTTGAAGCTATTTTTAATTCCTGCCTCCTCTTCATTTTGAGGACGTGTATAATGAGAATCTGTTTTGCTTTGTCTCTAGCAGCATGTATCTTTCCATGTAAGTATATACTGTAACGTGTTTTCTTAAATTATGAATATATTTATGTGGTTTTCCTTAATGAAACAGCTCTTTCTTCCAATCCTTTATGCTTCTTTTACCTTGAACTTGCAGCCTGCCTTGGGTTTAGTCTTTAATGTAATTAGTTTGTAACAGAAATAAAAGTGATTGGTGGCTTACCAATGTTTTCTTCACACCCATCTGTTTTCTTTTCTGCCATTTAGTGCTGGGGAAAGAATGTACTCTTTCATTAAATCTAGCACAACTCAGAGGTCACTTTTAATTTGCATTTTGAAAAAGAAAATGTATAAAAATTAATCAAATACTCTTGGCCTATACACAGACAAGTCTAGGGATAAAATGTTTTAACTTTCTTGTTAGATTTTTTTTTTTCTTTTTTTGAGACAAATCAATTTACTTATAAATTGCTTTGTAATCTTGATCTTCATCACAACTGCCTTTCACATGTCAGGAGTTATAATTGCATGCAGAGATACCAGCAGTTTTCAAGATGGTGACAGGAAGTCTGCTTTACAGTTACTTGATATTAAAGAGGTGATATCTGTATGGTCCAAAAGTGTTCCACCTAGAGATATCTTTTAAGTGTCCCTGCTAGAAGACAGTGGGCACCTTGTAAAACTGAATGACTTCTACATGATGATGATCTTGAATGCAGAAAAGGCTAGCTGGGAATTTATTTACATTTCCATATTTATTTCTTTCTCTAAATTTTGCTAATTATATTATCATTTGTAGTTTAAAATCTTTTTATAACTTTTTTTTTTTTAATTTTCATGGATGTTACCAGAAGGATTTCCAGAAAACATTGAAAGTGATGACATTTTCCTAAACATCTTGCAGTTAAGCTGTCTGAGCTGCAGAATGATATCCAAAGGACATTTCTTCAACAAGAATATGTTGGATGCCAAGTGTATATCTGGGTTTTCGAGTACGTCTTTCAATTAAATATCCTCTACTGGCCAATACTTAATATTTGCAAAAAACAGCTACTGGAAGGGTGATGTTGGGCTGACCACCTAAAAGTATCTGCAGGAAAATTTTAGATGTTATCAAAGAAAACTTGCAAATTTTTTCAGCTGAATCAGTTTCACATAGGGCCAGGCACAATCTTTTTGCATGACTTAGCACTAGAATTCAGCCCTTAACAGGAGCAATTTTTGGTGGCTCTGACATACTTTGTCAATAAAGGTATCCCTGTGTAATAACAGTTAACAGTTGTTGACTGGAATTCAGTACAGTTTTCATTATTAGCCAAAGTCGTGTTTTTGAAGCATTTAACTGTTAAAACATAGATAATATTTTTTAAAAGTTAACAGTGGAGATACAATTTCGTTTCTTTAAGAAGTTGTTTTTATTGGTGCTTTGTATTTCTCCATGTGTTCTTGGCTCCTTACTTCCCAAGTACTTCTGTGGTTTAGAAAGAAATAAACCACAAATGTTCCTACTCTATTGTTTCCATTTAAAATCTTAGGTTTTAACCAGTTTTTTCACAGATAGTCTTCGATACCTGCTGGAGTAGTTACTCATCAGAAAATGTATTGTGTGAATATCTGATTTAATGAAAACACGTTACAACTATAAGCCCCTGTGGCCTGCCAGCTGTAACATCATCCAGATCTTGTTCATGTGTTTGCATTATTTGTCAGTTCTTTGATAACGGAGTTCCTTCACTCTAAGATATGAAGAGGCACCAAAACTGCTTGAAGTGGTAGCCAGCTAAAGCCAGACAGACTGATGATTATTTAAAAATGTGAAATGTACCAAGCCTGTGACTGGCCCCAGAATATATGCTCCAATTTTCTTCTCTTTGCATACTGTCCTGGGAAGAGATGCTGGGGCGGATGTCCTCTGAAGACTTATATAAGACATTCTGTCTATCTGTAGCATAGTGAGAGAAATGTATCTCCAACCTTTAAGAGCTTCTGCTCTTCAGAGTGGCCTGGAGAAGCTCATATTATAATGGAAATATATGTTGTTCAGTGTGTGTTTGTCCTGATCAGTGAGATGAATCTGTTCTGCTGAACTTTACAAATAATTAATCAGCAAATATTTATATGTAATATGGGAATCTTTTAATGCAGCATTTTTCTTGGGTACGCATGTGACAAATCCCATTGGCTTCTTATTATTACACAGTTTTAACATGTAGAACAGAATAGTCGCAACTTTGTTCGGTGTTTTCAAGGGCCTGTGTTAGGGCCCTTACATGGGCAAATAATACTTTATAAGGCTCTTTTTATTTAGGGTTCTCAAAATACTTTGCAGTCTAGAAATAATACTTCTAGATTTGATGTTGACTGGTGGTGTTTCTGGTAATTTTGTTATAAAGTGTATAGTATGTCAGCTCTGTGTCATGCAAACTAAGAATTGTAGCTGGAGTCCTGTACCATGAACCTTTTGCAGCAAGTTAGTTAGGTTGCAGAAATAATGTATCCTTTTTTCTTTTTTTTTTTTTTCCAATGGATTGGAATAGAACCAGCTGGCATGTCATCATAGGACTATAATATGTATGCAGAGAAGTAGAAAATCTTCACACTTTATGTCATATAGCTATTAATCTCTTTTCAGTGGAGTTCTGTTGTAACTATGACTACCAGGAAGAATGTCTGCAGAAGTGACTTGTGAAAACACAATTCCTAAGCTTCAGAACTTGAGCTGAAACTTCCAATTGTTTTTTCATCAGCATGGGCCCCATTATCCTCACTGTGGACCTTCTAAACCACTCGATCTGAAATATTTTGTGTCTAGCAGCAACTGCCCCAAAGACAAGAGTGATTCTGTACTTCTGCCCATGAAGATTAAAAAGCTTGCTCCAGCTAGAAGTCTTAGGCATTCTTACCCAACTTCCAGCACAGCAGAAAAAAGCACAAGTACAGTGATGTTTTGACACCTGAGTGCGTGTAGCTTCTCTGTTCAGTCAAAGATGGGTGATATTCTGATAGCCAGAGCAGAAGTAGCAGGATTGAAAGAGTGGGGGGAGAGTGTTTCTTCATAAAGCTGATGTTGCTTGCAAAAATAACAGCTTAGTTCCAGTCTGTTTCATCCTCAGATCTAGAGATTTGAACAAAATTGCTGCTAATCAAATACAGCACAACTACTAACGGGTTATCTTAGTTTATGAGTTTGTTTCATTTATCAGTACCAGTGGATAGTGCAAATAAGCATAACAAGAGGATGAATATGACATTAAGTTGAAAGTTTTAGGCAGATTAATTGCAAGTGGGAATCAGAAGAAAGAAATCTTTATGTGTAATATCTTGCAATACAGGGCTCTTTCGTACAAGAACATTAAAGTGTAAGGATAGAAGTATGTGTCAGAATCACTATTTCCTCATTGGGTTTAAGATACGTTTTGTTCCTTACACCAATTAAACTACCAAATTATTCAATAAGACACTAGTACATATACAGTTATTTGTATGTGTAAAGAAAAACAAACAAGACAGACCAAAAAAGCAAGCCCTGAAATAAAATTTGGTGTGTTTACAGTAGAGTAAAAGCTATGTAGCGTTGCCAGGTGTAGTGCTACCTGAAGGTAGCTGAATTTCTCATTGTGACTGAAAACTTAAAAAGAGTATGTTTAAAATGTATAATATTTAATTAATTGCTTAAAAGGGTTATGAGAAACAGGTTTCAGAGAAGGTATTAATAAACTCTGATGAGGAAATCTAAAGGTATTAATTTGTAAGTGGAAATGGAGTGGAAGCATCCTTCCATAATTTCACTTCTTCTAACTAGCTGGGCTCCTGTAACCTTATTTAAAGAGTGTGAATGTTTTGTTTTTTTGAGTATTTGGGATGTCAAAAATTGTAACATTTTGTGGTCCTTTATTCTACCTCCTTGCCCATTTTCTCCTGTCAATCGTATTTCATTTGAAAAGCCATTACTGGGAATGATTCCCATCCGTGAGAAGTGTGGCAAACAATTTTCTCAGAGAGTGTTCAGTCCCATAATATTGATTAGGTATATTGCAGTTGATCCTCCTTACTGTAGAATAAGCACATTAAGCTTTCTGGTAAATATGAGGGCTCAGTCTGTATCTGATATTGTATAAAGAGAAGGAGAACATAATGGCAGCTCATATGTTGGGTCTTGTAATTCACCTCAGAGATAATTTAGTGGGTTTTGATGCTGTTTCTTGCTATTGGAAATCTGTAGAAAATTATAATTCTGAAACCATATTTGGAAATCTAAATTTTGAAAAAAAAATGTTACAGTGAATTCCATGTATTGACTTACAGTACAAATATAAATATCAAAATATATTAAGATATAAGCAGAAAGCATAAAAAAGACCCAACATTCTATCTTAACAAAACAATCCACTGCTAAGATGACTTCTTCCTTAGTTGTTTTCAGTTCTTCATAAAATATCTTTCCTGGCTAAGATGACCCTTTCTAGCTGTCATAAATTGAAAATAGTGTTGCATTATTAATCTCTTATGCAAAGAAATAATAAAACCTAAGAAGCAAAGGATTTTCCATAAGATAGATAGAAACCTTATTGCTTAGTGTTCTCTAGCTACTGGACAGGTTACTACCTTGACAAAGAATTGTATTAATAAATGTCTTGAACTAGGAAACTCAATCTGAGACAGCACACTGAAAGGACCTGTAGGAAAGGAGGTATTAGAAGACACAGTTGTCATCCAGAATTCAGAAAAGAAAAGAGAAGCCTAAAATGACCTGACGCACCTCTCAAAGGGAAGTGATGTCAAGAAATCCAGCCTCAGTGCAACACAGTCTTCTGTACTCCACCTGCCCAAGATACAGACAACACTTTCCACAGAACCAGTCATAGCATGAAAAACTTTCATTTGATTAGGTAGCTAATGGGTCTGATGCGTCATGGACTGTTTCTATTCTTGTGTTTCAACCAAGTCATTCTGCATTCAGATGAATATTTAGGTAGACTGCTGTCATTCAGGATTTTAAATGACACTACCTTTTTTTTTGACAGTTTGTTTCAGTAATGATGGAGCACAGGTTTTTGGGGGACCTATTTTCAGCAGCCTAGGGCTAGGAAGCTCAATTTTTCAACAAGATTGTTTACTGGAAAGAAAAGGCTGCATGATCTTGGTGACAACTTGAAGACCGTTGTTGCAATAGCTAGTGATAGGGCTCTGTTTCAGACAGGGCAATGCTAGCAAGAAGTAGCTCTTTTTTTCTTTAATAATGATGCTGTGATACCGAACTTGTAAAACCAGGATGGCACTAGAGAAGAATAAAATGTATTAAAAGAAATAAAAAGTCCAATCTTGTGTGCTACACTTTCTCATGTTAGAAACTGTTTTGGGAGTGCAAGAAGCATCATCTGTGCTTTACACTAAATTACTTTTAATGAGTTCTAGTCTTTTCTAATGACTTCTTTTGTTATTTAGACATATGACAATCTCTCTGAGCCTTTGTTTACTCTCAAGCAAAGTTAAAAGCTTAATATGGGAGACCTGAAATGGACATTTGCTTAGTAAACACGTATGACATACCTGAGAGGTGGTTCTGGAAAATGAGAGGTTATTTTATTGCTGTTGCTGGAGCTGTAAAGCAAGCCATAGTTTTAGGTGTTGTGAAAAGTTAAAAGGTAGAGATTTCTATTATTTAATTCAGGTTTATAAAAA
Source organism: Pezoporus occidentalis (assembly GCF_034315485.1). Classification (NCBI taxonomy): domain Eukaryota; kingdom Metazoa; phylum Chordata; class Aves; order Psittaciformes; family Psittacidae; genus Pezoporus; species Pezoporus occidentalis. The sequence goes on along the minus strand of NW_026912951.1, from coordinate 137,905 downwards.
AAATTGACTAAAAATGCATGTTAACTTCAACTTTTATTATTTTTTACCTCAATAAGGTCCTACTATCAAATAAAAATTTGGACATTTGGGTGTCTATTTTATTGTTCAGTATTCCTAATCGACCTTGGCTCATTAGAAATATATACTTAGCCAAAGAAGACAGTCCTCAACAAAATGCTTTTTATAATAATGGAATCATGAGTTAATGCTGTCACTTTATCTATTTCAAAGCATTGATTAGTTTGGCAACCTGGGGAGAGATTTGCCTGACCCACAATATCCCTAGCTTTCAATGTTTCTTTGCTTAAGAAAAATATTGATTCAGTGATTGTAGTCTTGTATGTGTTTTCTGGGGAATTGCAGTTTAGTAGTACTGGCCTTCATATTGGAAGAAGAAGATGGTCATCATAAATTAGTGATATTTCTCCTTGGTTACGTGAATCTTTTCAATTATTATGCTGTTGTTGCCTTTTTCAACTCCTTTCTTCTCATCCTGTCTTGAAGTTACTTTAGTCTAATGATCATATTGCCTTTTAAAATTTATTTCTCTCTTCTGAAACATTGTTCATGGTGATACCCAATACTGTCTTTAATCTTTTGTGACTGGTGGCCATCTGGCCTTAAAGATGAGCAAAACGGTGATGTCAAAACAGTATCAGCACTGTGAGCCCAGTTATTTGTTAAAAAAAAATAATCCAAACCAAAACAAAAAAAAACAATACCTGAATTCCTATCAAAGAGACAAATGTGTGTAAATGGCATATAACATCCATGTATAGAAATTAAAAGAGTTTTCTAAAATTCTGATGGAATTGCTAAATTGCTAGGTGCATTATGTTGAGCAAAAGTGGTTTTAAAAAATGTCACTGTACAGCCTATGAGAAACCTGATCTTCTTTCACCATGGTACTGCTGTCACTTTAGGCTGGTTTATTTTATTTCGTTGTTTACATTTAGGAGTAGGTTACTGCTGCTTGTGTTGTAATACTGCTGCTTGAGCATACTACTGTAGCATTACAAAGACTCGTGAATTAGTTTGTACACGACATCAGTCTTATATCTGCTAAGGACATGCAAGTTCTATAACAGCATTAACAAAACTACAGGAAATGAAAGGTCATGTCAAAATTAACATAGATGGCAGCATAATACGGGTTGGCAAAATAGAGTAATTAACTGAAATCTGATTTTGATACTATTTTAAAATCAATGGAGAAATCTTTAACCCTGAGATCCTGAAATTAGCCTTGATTTTAAGAACAAAATTACGCTCTTTCCCACAAACCACAAAAACCTCGTATGTAGGATTCTTCCCTTTAGATTTGTTTCTGAAATTGTAATGTAATTCAGGTAAATTTTCGAGGGCTTGCAGCTCATGCAGATATGTCATAAAAATGGTGTCTTAATTCCAGTAGGTGGAGGTTAAAGACAAACACAAACTTGGAAAAAAATAGGATTTACAGTGCTAGTGTTACAGGTACACATCCATATTACTGGCTTAGAATCATTAATGTGTGTGTTCATTGACACATTTTTATATAATTTTCTCATTCAAATATTAGGTTAAAAAAATAAGCCCTGCATGCCAAATTTGTGCACATAAGGAAGTGGTGGTGTTGGTTTTTTGTTTGTTTTTTTTTTTTTAAGAATGTGAGCTTAAATTACTGCATATAAATAAGATGAAGCTTTTGGATATCATAGCTATACAGCTGGAATTCTGAAATTCAGAGTTAAAAATAGCGGTATCACAGTAATTAGTTTTGTATTTAACATAGTTTGAAATGATCACCTTTGCTTTCTATCTTTCGCTGAAATTTCTTAAGCACCTTATTTTTACAGGAAACCAAAATCCCATTAGCTTCCAGTAAGACTAAAGATGTACAGCATATTGGAAAATGGGACCAATCGAAAAATGGCTTGATAGTTTTAAACATTTCTTTTCCCATGCCTTGCTGGCTATTGGATGAGATTTGATTTAATTTCTGTGTATATAATCAATTATATTTAGGATACATAAATAGAAGAGTAAAGCAAGCTTACTGGAGGTGGGAGGTGATTACTGGTCTCGTCACTGACCTTTGTTATGACATTGTAGCTGCTTGCCGACATCAGGAGTTTTACTCTGCAGTTGCTTTTTCTTTTTTTTTTTTTCCTTCTATGTAAGCAAAGAGCTGCAGAATTGAAATATTGCAAAGAAATTTACTTGTGCAGGTATTTTAGGAGATACTGATGTTCTTAGAAGCCACTGAGGCTCAGATAGAAAAGCTTTTCTTATGCTGCTGAATACCAGAAGATTACCTGGCTGCTGACGATCATTTTAGGTTATGGCAGGAGGAGATTAGCTCAAATTTATAACAGCTCACATTTTCCATTTTTTCTCGGTTTTCAGAGTGGCATGGAAATTATATTTGTGAATCCCTGGGTACTCTCACATTCGTGTCAGTTTTCAGATTTTGCCAGATACATCTAAATGCGGACATAAAATGTAATGGAAAGAAATAGGAAAAAAAATCTGTTTCTTGATTCATTATTACTGAAGAGTTAAGAAAGCAATTCCTCAGGCTGTTACACAAATATTAAACTAGGAATAAACGTTAGGATGAAACCAGATTGCTTCAGATTCTTTCGCCTGTTCCGATCTTTCAAAAAAAAAAAAAGAAATCATACAAGGAATCTAGCAGGCAAAGGTTTATCCATCTTAGTGTTAGCAGCTCATGAGTAAAATAAATTGAGAAATAGAAAAATTAGAAAGTAGTCATTTTAATTTGGCAGTATATAGAAACACGCTGAATTAAATAATTTAAACAAAGTTATTTCTGTTCTTCATTATATATATGAAAATGTGCATTAAAATGGAGCTGGTTACCCTCCTTGTAAAGTACTCTGTAAGTAGTATATAATATCACTACATCGTACCTAATGTGTTTTGTATTTTCTTTAGCATTCTCGTGGTATATCTCCATGGATCCTAATATTGTGAAAAACCTAGATAGATAATGCTGCTGCCTATGAATTGAAGTGGCAAAAAGCATTTTCAAAGTTAAGATTGATTCAAACTTCATTTTTCCCACAGTTGGAATCATTCAAAATGGGAACTGTTTGATTATTTTTTGTTTGTTTGTTTGTTGTTTTTTTTTATTTACAAATCTCCTGGTGTTTATGTTGAACTGTATATATATTATGCCCCCTTCTGAACTTTAGAAAGCTTATTTTTCAGATACTGATGTCATAGCTTCGAGTCTTCCTTTGAAATTTTAATGTATATCTGATCCTATAAAAGGAGAGTGCTTCTACCATTCTTAAAATTAACTTTGGAATTTACATTGAATGCAATTTAAGATGAGTTGGAGAAGCCAAAGGGAATGAAAAAGCTCATTATGGTTTCAATGGTATTTCATCAGATTTCAGCTGGCAGAAATGTTGGAGAAGCGCTGGGACTTCTCCAGTATGTATGGAAAGTCAGAATGGATAAAAGACATCCTTTACTATACAACACTCTTAAAAAACACCAGAAAGTTGCTGAAATAGAGACAAAAAGTAATTACATTATTATTTATGTATACATAAATATGTATTCAATTTAAATAATTCCCAAGAAAAATGTTTTGAGGAGTGGCCACTTTATACTTTCAGAAAGATAAGTCTTCTGGTGTGTAGTTGAAGTCAAGTGCGGGGGAGGATCCTGGGTGACCAATCAGGAGCAGTTTAGAATCTCTCTCTTTTCCTTGCTCTGCCTTTCAGTCAAAGTTTCTCTTTATCACACTGGAGAGAAGGATCTTCTTGTAATTAACTTTCTTCCTTCAACCTCCCCAATATAGTTCTGCAGTATTGTAGATAATTTGGTCCATGTAAATGTCTGTATCTTTTTATTTTTCTTTTTAGTCTTTTATTTTGCACTATCTCTTGTAGTCTGTTAAGTTATGTAGTAAGTGATTGTGTCCTGGTACAACATTACTGGGAAGACTGGACTAATTTTTGACATCTGTAGCTTGGAAAAAATTCTAAACTTATTGATTTGTGTTATAGCTTGAAGGTGATTTATTGTGTTTGATTTTTTTCAAACATGCCAGAAGAAATGGTTTGATTAAATAATTTCTCATAGCAGGGTAATTAGCAGAAGAAACTTTTAAGTTCTATTAAGTAGTGCTATTGCTACTTCAATTTAAAAATGCTGACTATTCCTAAACTATGCATATGCCATTCAGTGCCTGTTTTAGTAGGAGGATATGTAAAAAAATTAAATATCAGCAGACAGGTGTATATTATTTACAAGTTTCTAGCTGTAAGAAACATACCAGACCTGTTCAATCCTTACAATATTTTGAAATGTGAAAAGTGCCTGGTCTTATAAAATTTAGTCTTCTTTTAGATATTAAATACAGAAAATACCTATATAATTATTGTTGTTGTTATTAAAATACCATGTTTTACAGTTATGCCTCCATGCTTAGACTGTTGTGGCAGTATGTAGTTGAATCTGTAAAAAATTATTTTCATATTTGCATAGCGCAAAGTGGTGACAGCAACTTCAAATTCCATTATATGTGGGTTTTTTCAGTTAATCAGAACTAAAATATTTACAAGCCTGGGTGATTGTTTTTAAATTACATTTTCTCCAAAGGTAAGCATTTTGTTAGGTAAATGTTTTTTAAAAGTTTACTGACATGGAGATATAAAGAATTTGAGATATAAAAAGAGAAAGAATTCAGGGTACAGAATGAAAATCCTTTTTCTTAAGGGGATCACCTTTGGAAGTTCTGAAGTTGGTTTGGATCTGATTTACTACAGGCTGAAAATTATCATTCATTTCGCAGATCCTTGTGCTGGGCTTCATGAAGCACGTGTGTGAAATCTTGTGTCACAGAGGACTTAACCTGAGTTTACATGCCTATGCTGTATCATGAGGTTGCTAGAAATTTGTGTTCAGCCATCTAGTGTATATTAGTCTTTACCCCTCTTTGGGTATTGGGTAAATCAGCTGGCTCTCCAAGGAGAGGAATTCTGGTAAGAGAAATTAGCTTAAATTTGAACCTTATCTTGTTGGGGCTCAGGATGCCTTAAATCATATGGAACCACATGCATAAGCCTGATCTTGGATTCAGTAAAATGACTGGATACAGGTTAATCTTTAGGGCTATGCAAATTTCTAAAAATTAACTCGCATTTAAAACTGTATTTGGGAGAAGATTAGAATTATTGTTATTATATTAAAATTGCCTTTGTGTGAAAACTTCCTTTTGGATTCCCAAACTCAATAGTCAGCTGTGCAAACAGGCAGCAACAACTCAATTCTCATGACTTTCAACAAAGGATAGGTTTTGTAGCGGACAGTTATGGATGGTTCAATTGCATTTTTCAGAAACCCTTTAGTATTGTAACCCTTAGAATAAGGTTGTTAGCTGCATGTGTATACTTAACTACCTTGTTAAAATTATCCAAGAGGTACTATAGGCAGAGACAAGAGGCTTTCTTCTGTGATCCTCAGTCTTTGCCACACAATAAATTTCTGTATTCTATCTAATCTGATGTGTTGGGCCAGGCATTCCTTTGACTATTAGCCAAATATTTCAAAAGTGAGGTGTTGCAAAGTGAGCTTTTCTTGTGAACCAGAAGAGCTTCAAAGTCTTGGGAGAGTGCACGTTATATTTTGTTTTAGGAAAATAAACAGAATAATGATTTCCCTTTCAAAACTATTTTATAAAGAAGATGCTAATGTTTTGTTTTTTTTCTTATCTAAAAAAAGATTCTATCATTTAGTTGTGCAGGTCAGAAGAGCTATGTTAAAAATAATACCTATTCTTCATTTTCTCCTTTTGCATATACTCGATTACAGTTTTTTCAGATGAGACTTTTTCGCTGTAGCTCTTCATTTAGGCATGAAAGATTGTAGACTATTCTACAATAGTTAGATTTAAGGTAATTTACTAAATAACTTTGAAAACATTATAAAAAGTATGCTGAAGTCTGTTCACTTAAAATTATAAACATGTTCAAATTTTCTCAACTTGGGCAGATTTATGTGATCTCATGAGCAAGGCTTCTTTTCTGACACATGCTAATAATGTTTATGAATTTTTCAGAAATTCTAAACAAACCAGGCTTTTTATAGACTAAGTAGTAATGAGATTTTATCAAATCCATATTTGTTACTTTAAATGAATGAATTTTTGGTTTGTCCTTAAGATCATGATCTACATGGGCACTGGTAAAAAAATTATAGTAGTTTCTCACTTCTGTACATAATGTGTAAAGAGATTACTGTTACCTGTGAGTGAGGGGAAAAGTAAATAAATAATAGCAAATACAAGTTTATTCTTTTCCACTTTTAATATGTATTCACTCTTTATGTGAACTATCCATACATCAAGTGAAGTGTTGAACTCTGGAAGTCCTCATCTGGAACTGACAAATTTTCTTTGCATTCCAGCAGCTTTGTACTTTTTACCCAGAAATAGAGAAAATGACAATATCTGCAAGTAACTCTCAATTCTATAGGTGTCCTGATATTTTTAAGACTTTAAGTTATGCAATTGCTAGTTACAAATCTGCAACTTGGATTAAGTCGCTATTAATAAAATAAGGGACACAGGCCTCGATGGGCTAAGCTAATTTAAGCATCTTAAAGTTTTTATATCTGAAAGTAATTTTAGTTGTCTAAAAGTTCTAACTGTGGTCAAGTTTCTGGTCTACACTGCATAATTTACTAGTGTTTATATGAAATATGTACCACACTCTCAAGCTTTATGCTTGTTTTCCCATATGAATAATAGGTGGGGCATAAAAGAAATTGGATCAAATTAGCTTTTTTGGCTGTTTACACGTTTTTCTTATAGCTTCACGATCAGGATTCTGCTTGTTTCATTTCCATAGTAAACTTTCTTTCTTATCACAGCTAGTTTTGTTTAGCCTCTTTCAATCAATCTGCCTCCTTATTTTAGAAATGCTTCTTGTTTTGTTCTAAATGATGAGATTTCTCCTCATTACTTATATAAAGTTTCCACAGTTGTGATGTAATTTTGCACAGGACTCATTATACACAGTTTTAAATGCTTGCTTTGATTACTTCCAAAACTGGTGATTTTAATGCTCTGTTTTGTAGTATCCACTGAAGATGCTTTCAGCTAGGACTGTTGCCTTCAGGATCTTGCTGTCTCAGCTATTCAGAAAAGCTGAACACGATACATCATCTTTAATATCAGTTCTCTGCTCATCAGTTCATTATAGAACTGAATCAAAAGTGGTATTATTTCTACTTATTCCAGTAAGTTCTTTGCATCTTCTTGTTTAACTGAGTTGGTGGCTGGTGGTTTTATACAGTGTTTACAGAGTATATGCAGGCTTGGATCTTAAAAACTAACAGTAACTTATAAAGTTAGGGGCTTTATAAAGTTATAAAGTCAATTATAACTGTATGAATAATACTGCACAATTCATGTACTTCTAGTGAAGCATAGAGGCAAGAACTGATAAGATTCATTGTAATGTGTTCCCTAACAACTAAAAGCTGTATTCCTGCAGCTGAAGGCTGATATGGACCCCTGATAATTAATCTGCCACACAGACTTACTGCAGGGTCCATACCTTATTGCTAATACTACCTCTTATGCTGCTGTATTTTTTTTTTATTCTTTCAGTTAGCTAGCACATTTCTGGTGGACAGAAGTGGTTTTAGTACTGTAGGAATAAGATCTAGCCCATGTGTTGCCACCTCAGCATCAGTTACACTATAGTAGTTAGTATCCTGAACAACTACTACAATCGGACCTGGGGGCATGAGAGAGCAGAGGCAGTTTTGGGTGGGGAGGTGTTTTAATATAAAGGTCCCATAGGCAAATTTATGTGACTGTGTTCTCTTTGTACCCATCTGCATTTCAGCTTGAGACTTCTTTCCTGTGAGAAATCAAAACAAACCTGGCACTTCAGTAATTACCATTTCTGTCCGTATTGGTAAATACATACGTCTCCCTGATTCGAAGAGCGCAATATCCTGTCTGCTTTAGGGCTGTGTTAGAAACAACAGAAAAACATCTGTATAATTTGATTTATCTATAATGTACATGAGGAAAAAAGAATAGTTGCCCTAGTTAGATACTACTAGTCCTTAATATCTGGTCCTTAATGGTTACCCAGGGTGTTACTGATACAATAGCACTTGCCTTTTTTTCCCCCTCTCTTGTCATTAGAGTTATGGGATGCTGTACCAAGGAACTGCTTTTTCCCCTTTCTCTGCCAGGTCACCTTCATCTAGTGTGGTCATGTTAGAAAGCCTTTGCTGTCTCAAAGGACAATTACTTCTTTTCTCTTTATTTCAGGGCCTTTATCTGGCTCAGACTGGTAAATCAGTACAAAGTACTTGCTCAGAACAAAACTGGAATGATGTGATTTTATTAAATGGGGTTTGCAAAGGCTACCGTAAAAGTGAGGAATGATTTTCAGTCACTTCTTCTGGACCATGTTCAAGTTCATGTCCCTGAGAGAGTCTAAAAGATCTTCAAGTACTAATTGTTTGTTTAATGATTTGGCCACCTTTATAAAAACTGCAAAACTAAGTTTTTCATTACTGCTTTGGGTTGTTACTCGAAAGGTTCCATGTTAAACAGTTACTCATAAATCTTAAGTCTATTTTTGATATTTTTTTAGTATTTTCACAGCACTTCAGAGCTGTTACTAAAATAATGATTATGCTGATGAAGATGTAAGCAAAGAATAAAATGTTACTGATGGGTGATCACAATGATTAATTTTCTAGTTTTATTTTTGATACAAAAAAATTTCAAATAATGCTATTAAATACTCAAACTATTACTTACTGTAAAAAAATTTTTTTTTTTCTTTTTTAACCCATATCCCCATGATTTCAACAGTGGAACATCTGTTTTGTTTTGAGAAAAATATGATAAGCATCCGTTTGCATGGAAGATGTGAATGAAACCAGACCGCATTTGTTTGCAGTGTTATGGATTATCTGGTCTTACACTGTTTATGAATAAATCATGCAGGGTGAATAGCGCTGGTAACCACCACAGTATGTTTTATACTTGGTTTGAAACGTAAATTTATGCATTTGTGATTTTTCCTGTAGACAGTCAAAAAATTATGTTTTAAATAAAGAAGCAGCCTGTTGCATTTCTAAGCCAGTATTTAAGCTCATGGGCACCAGACATTCTTTTAACCCAAGCGTGCCCGGTATTAGTAAGTATAAGAATATAGCTTGAGACTTAAAAACAAAGGAAAAAAATTACCATGATTCAGAAAATAATACCATATTTTATTATTTGAGAAATAGTGTGCTCTCATGTTACTGGATTGAGGTCTAATGTACATGTGGATAGAGTTATTTTTTCATGTGTAGCCTCAAGACACATGTTGCAAAGTCACGTGCCTAGTTGCAATACTTACTGTCATTCTCTGTATAGATTCAAAAATATTTCATATATCCACAGAACGGTGGATATACAAACATTTTTGTGTTCAAAACAATGGGGAGATGCTTAAGTTTGAATAGGCTGTAGTAGTTTGTGTGTTTGTGAGTTTTGTCCACTTTTCCCACAGTACCTGTACTAACGTTTAAAGAGTGGAGGATGCTTTTGGCCACATCTGTCAAACTGACAGAGTCTGCTGGTTCTGCAACATGAGAAGATGCATCCTACAGGACAGTTTATGCACTGATTTTAGACTGACGATGTCATATGGGTGCTTTGGTATTGTTGTTACCCTATCACTTCTGATATTCCTTGGAGCCAGCGCTGCTGGGCTCAGTGCTTTCAGAATACCTTGACAAAGGCAACCCAGTGAAGCCTTAAAATATCTTGTAAGAATATGTAAACTTTTTGGTGCATATGTAGGCTAAAGTCCACCATGCATGAAGGATTTCAGTGGAGAAAGTAAATCTGGACTCTACACCTAATACTAACCACTGGCTTTGTGAAATGTGGATATCAAGTTCAATGCTTAACTGTTAACTTCCCCAGCTGCAAGGTGATGTAAGGCAACTGCTGCTGCCTCTCAGCCATTAGTTACTGTCTCTCCTTTGATGTGTTGCATGTGACTTTGTGTGGATGACATGGTGCATATTAAGATGTCAAATATTAGCACAAATCTGGTGTGTTAGTGTCAATGCTGGAATGAGTCTGGGATTGAGTGAAACCTCCTAACCATGTATTCACACCCTTAATCTTAGCTACTGATTTATCTCTTTAGCTACTTGGCTAGAATTGGAGATGGAACACATATTTCAAGTAGGCAAGTGTGGCTATATTATGTATTAGTTAATTGAGTTTCTCCAACCAGCAGGAGTAATTTTCTCAGGCAGGCTGAATCATCTTTTTGCTTGGTTTGGAGTACTTTGGGTATCTTCCTTATTATGGTTCTGGCTTTGGGTCTTTTTTCCCCCGTTTCTTATAGCTTGTCTCCTCAGTCATTCCTCCTTCGAAACAGACTGGGCAAAACCTAATGCAGTATTTCTCTAACACACGAAGCTGGATGCAGATTTCTTTATTCTGTCTTCCAGTGATGTGAAAGTACACTGCTCTCTTGTAGTCTGTTCTAGGTAGGCTAAAGTTAAAAAGGAAAACAAATGTGCACATACAAGAGATGGGAAAAGAGGTTTTGAATGGGAAATTGGTAGGGGGAGACTCTGGATAACTTACTATCATGTTCCCTGTTAGCTTTTTAATCAGCTAAAACAGAGGGCCTTCCCCAATGAGTCCAGCTGTTAAAAGAAGCTGGATCCTTGCTGTAAAGGGCCAGTAGAGAATTCCTTTTATGTGAACACATGTTGATGTAAAGTGGCTGAGGTCAATGTTCAGGGCATGGCTTTCTAATAGCAGGAGGAAGGGGGGGATATGGTAGAATTTTACTGTGCTCTGTCAGTTCTCAATTGATTTAAGGTTCCTAGAGGAACGTGTGCAAGCTAAACAACGTAGAAGATACTTATGTTCTGACAGCTTCTGCAGGAGCAGAATAAAAGCTTTCTGTGCTGCATCTTTCCTGTGCAAGCAGCCCAGCTCAATTGCTTAGAGGATTGAGCCAGTTATTTTGAGATTCTTTCTTAAAAGCTGCTGTTTAGGTATAAACATGCTTAAATTATATCATTTTAGCTAATACACAGTAATTACTATAAAGTGTAAGTCTTTCAAAAGTTATCAAATATATGTGATTTAAACTATGTTTTTTGAAATGTGAAACATTCCTATGTATTTGTTGTTTGGGAATAGGGATAGACGCAGATAAGGTGATCTAAGAAAACGTACCAGACTTTTTTGCTTCCTTGTGTGTACCACTTAGTTTAGCTGGATATTTAAAAGTTTATTTTAAAATTTTTATTACTGCTCTGTACTTACCATTTTGACAAAAAAGTTGCTTTTTAGCTAAGATAACTACAGACTATGGAGGAGTAGGTTATATTGGAGTTGACAAAGGAGTTCGCCAACACTGATCGTCAAAACGCTTTAGCCAGACTCTTGAAAATTCTGGCTTTAAATTCCTGAGAGTTAAAACAAGTGCACTTGGAGTTTCTTTTATTTGGTTACTGAGTCTTGAACTTCTGGGTTCACAGTCCTAAAAAGTTCAGTCCTAAATCCTTTCTAGTGAAAGCAAATAATTCCTTGTTACCACATGACTCAAGAAGTTGAGGTTTAATGAGGAGCAATAAACTGAGCAGGAATTGACAATATCAAAACTGCTTCCTTCCCAAAGGAACTTTGATAGGATGAAGTGCAGAGACTTTGTTACAGCAGAGAGGAAAGATTATTGGCTGTGGCTGAATGCTGAATGAGATGGACTAATCATCATCAAATCCCACTCTGCTAGAAAGGTCACATCTCTTTTCTCTGCCATGTTTTTTTCAGTGGTATTCCAATTACTTCTTCACCCCCAACTCCCAATCCCTAGGAAAAAAAAGTACATGTGTGGGGTAATTACATTTCCAGTACTTTAATTTAGGCCAAAAATCAAGTCCTGGGACAGAAAACTTCCCAATGTATAAATCTGCTCTTGGAAAAGTTATGTTGTGAAAATCAAAGCTTTCAGTCAGCAGACCAAGTTTTTTACTTATGATTCTTTGAAGTAGCAGAGGTGATGCGTTAACCTTTTGAAGTGTAACTGCTAAAGCAATTAAAAAGCAGTATTAACATGATGAGAAAAAAAATCTCCTCTCACCCAGGCCAATTTGAATGAACTGATAAGAATAAGGAAAATACCAATAGTTTAATAAAAAAAATTGTTGAAATAGTAGTCAATGTTTGTGTTTTAGTCATCTATACTTTTAAAGTTATAAATATAAAATATAATATATAACTATATATTAATGTTTTGATAAATATTTATAATAGATAAAATTAAAATAACCCTGATTAAAAAAGGCATTTTATTAATTGAGTGACCTTTCAATGAGGTTTATGTTACAGATGCAAATTCATGGTAAGATATGATTTCAGATTGAGTAAAAGAAACACACACAGATGAGCTACTTTTTCCTGTTCCTATCCTATAGTAGTTCTTGTCAGTAATTATGGTATGTATTTTCAAAAGCTTCTTTTGTTGTTTTGATCGGTGACATTTTTCTCAACCCTTGGAATCTGTTGCTGTAGTTGACACGTTCAGCTGAAGATGTTTGCTTAGTGCCATGTGGGATGGTGGAATTTTGATACTTTAGGAGGTCTATTTTTATTTTTTTTTTTTCTCTTTTCAGAGTCTTTGCTCTTGCCATTTCTATAGTAGTTTTGTGATGAGACCAGTTCACTTTTCCCTCTTGTGTAGGGATAACTCTCCTACCTGGTATGCACAGAGAGAGGGAATGGAGTGATGACAAAGAGCTGTGTGTTATTACAGTGCTGCTTGGCCTAATTTCTTATTCTAATTCTTCCTTCCAGGAGTCTCTGGCAAATGTGCTGGAGCAGAGCAGTCCAGGCAGAAAGTCTCCACACTGTGGTTGTGAAAGCTTGAAAGTGTTTATTCACATGTTGGGCAGAGAGTCTGATGGGTCACAATTATGTCTGTCATGACTTAATTGCAAGTGTAGAAGCCCTTATCCATAAAGTCACTCAGCACCGTATTAGAATCATAGAATAGTTAGGGTTGGAAAGGACCTTAAATCATCTAGTTCCAACCCCACTGCCATGGGCAGTGACACCTCCTACTAAACCATGCCACCCAAGGCTCTGTCCAACCTGGCCTTAACACCGCCAGGGATGGAGCATTTACAACTACCCTGGGCAACCCATTCTAGTGCCTCACCACCCTTACAGTAAAGAACTTCTTCCTTATATCCAATCTAAACTTCCCCTGTCTAAGTTTTAACCCATTACCCCTTATCCTATTGCTACAGTCCCTAGCAAAGAGTCCCTCTCCAGCATCCTTGTAAGCCCCCTTCAGATACTGGAAGGCTGCTATGAGGTCTCCACGCAGCCTTCTCCAGCCTGAACAGCCCCAACTTTCTCAGCCTGTCTTCATATGGGAGGTGCTCCAATCCCCTGATCATCCTCGTGGCCCTCCTCTGGACTTGTTCCAACAGTTCTGTGTCCTTTTTATGTTGAGCACACCAGATCTGTACACAATACTCCAAGTGAGGTCTCATGAGAGCAGTGTAGAGGGGCAGGATCACCAGGCCTGCCCCAGGGAGGCAGGCAGCCGGCTGTTGCACGCCCACCGAGGCGCTGGCGATGCTGCATTATCGCTATGTCTAGGCGGGATTCTGACTTAGAGGTGTTCAGTCATAAGCCCGCAGATGGTAGTCTCGCGCCAGTGGCTCCTCAGCCAAGCGCACGCACTAGGGGTCTGAACCTGCGGTTCCTCTTGTACTGAGCAGAATTACTATTGCAACAATACAACATCAGTAGGGTAAAACTAACCTGCCTCACAACGGTCTAAGCTCAGCTCACGTCCCCTATTAGTGGGTGAACAATCCAACTCTTGGTGAATTCTGCTTCACAATGATAGGAAGAGCCAACATTGAAGGATCAAAAAGCGACATCACTGTGAAAGCTTGGCTGCCACAAGCCAGTTATCCCTGTGGTAACTTTTCTGACACCTCCTGCTTAAAACCCCAAAAGCCAAAAGGATTGTGAGGCCCCGCTTGCATGGTTTGTATTCATACTGAAAATCAAGATCAAGCGAGCTTTTGCCCTTCTGCTCCGCGGCAGGTTTCCATCCTCCCTGAGCTTGCCTTAGGACACCTGCGTTATGCTTTGACAGGTGTACCGCCCCAGTCAAACTCCCCACCTGCCGCTGTCCCCAAAGCATGGTGCGCCTGGTGTGCGCTGGGTGCTTGGCAGCAGAAAGAAGAGCCCCCCCCCCCCCACCTCACTGGGTAAGTGAAAAAACGATCAGAGTAGTGGTACTTCACCAACAGCCGGGACACCGGCAGGCTGGTTGCTCCACACCCCCGAGTACGTGCCCAGCCTCCCACTTATTCTACACCTCTCATGTCTCTTCACAGTGCCAGACTAGAGTCAAGCTCAACAGGGTCTTCTTTCCCTGCTGATTCCGCCAAGCATGTTTCCTTGGCTGCGGTTTCGCTGGATAGTAGGTAGGGACAGTAGGAATCTTGTTCATCCATTCATGTGCATCACTAATCAGATGATGAGGCATTTGGCTACTTTAAGAGAGTCATAGTTACTCCTGCTGTTTACCCGCGCTTCATTGAATTTCTTCACTTTGACATTCAGAGCACTGGGCAGAAATCACATCTATTAATCATAGACTTGCAAGTGTGTAAGTGCTTAAGTTCATACAGAGATTGTTACGGTTTGACTGGTAGTATCACCTATGGTAGCACTCATCTGCACAATGAGAGGCACTGATGAGGGCTTTTACCTCGGAGAGGGTACAGAGACCAGTCATTGCTTCCACCTCTCCAGTCTGTGTTGCTGTTCCCCAGACCACCTGAAATAGGAGCTCTAGAGGGTGCCAGGATCCCTGCTTTCAGCTCATGGAAGAGCACAGGAGGCCAAGGAGGTGCTGGGAGCTGCATGCTGTAGCAGGGAGATCAGTGTCCTAGTTTGGGGATTTATTATAAGAAAGTCATGGGGGCAAGCTAGATGAAGTTTTCATAGCGGGGATGTACCTGGATAGTGAGAAATGCAGGACTTAAACCAGAAGCAGTCATTGCTCCAGCTTTTTACCTGGACTGCCAGTGGTGCCGGGATGAGCCTTGTGTGCTGTCTTCACCACAATTTCATTTGCTTTCTAAGCCAACTTAAATATCTTATTCTTAAACCAATGTTCTTGTCTCATTATGGACACTTACATGTATGTTAGCCAGGCTTTGGCTGATTTTAGGAAGTAAAAGGTGGGTTCATCCTTTTCTCCCTTTTCTGCAGGTAAGTTAGTGCAATATAGTTAAAATCATGAAGGCCTTTGCGGTCCCTTGCAAAACGGGAAAAATGGGCTTGCCCCATAACAAAAATATCAGAATAGGGGATACAGGGACAACTCTTCTACCCCCTTTTTTACCTTATTGTGTTACTTCTAGAAAGAATTATTGTTTGTGACCAACATGCAGACCATGTTCAGTGCACGTTTGAAACCTGAATGCCAGGAAAGGGTTATAAGAAAATAATATGGGTTTTATTGAGATCTAAGTTAAGGTTTGGAGTGCTAAAATAAATCTTAAGTCAAAACCACATTATGTAATATTCAGTACTGTTTGTATTTCCAATACTACACTTCTCCATTGTGTTTTTTACTTACACATAAACATTTAGATGAACATTAAGGAGCTTATTGATTTTCTATACACAGAATGATTTATTAATACCTTTCTCATTTTTCATAAAATATTCATTTGCTAATAGCTCCATTTATTTGTTGTGGTTTGTTTGGGGTTTTTTTGTTTTTGTTTTGCTGTTGTTGTTTTTTGGTTTTGGTTTAGTTTGTGGTTTTTCTGTTTTTTCCGTTTTTTTTTTTTTTTTTTTTTTGCAAAAAAAAAAAAAAAAAAAAAACCAACCCAAGCAACAACAAAAAAAGCCCCACCAAACCATCCAAAACCCAAGGAAACCGAAGGTGTTCTTTTCCCAGGCGGCAGAACTGTGTGCAGAAATATGTACTTAGAGACAATAGAAACATATATAGTCATAAACAAATGTGTTCCAATTTGAATATGGAGCCACAGTCTCTGCTACGTGCATTCCTGCAAAGAAATGCCAGGAATGTGTGTCACTGTAAGATTACCATAGGCTGCACAAGTGACTTTGAAATTTAATGTATATTTGAAGGAACATCTAATCTCCTTTGGGACTGAATGGTTAAAGGAGACTGATCTGAGTTTGGGTTGTTTTATTTGCGTGTAGGCAAGCTCACCTGTCTGTGCAAAACTTAATGTCTGTGGGTTTTGGGGCAAGTTCTGCCACCCCCTTTCTGTAACAGCTTGCGCCACCTTGCAGTATACGTTCCCCCACTTCAGGGCAGCTGCCTCAGTGTCATGGAGTATGTGAAAGTTGCAGCCTCCTGGCTTGAATTGAAGATTTCCTTAGAAAACTTTTCCCTTCTGAATTTAATCTTTAGTATATTGAATAAAGAACGCAATGGGCTTATTACCTAAATCAGTACAGCAATGACCCTTTGCTTGTTAGTGTCTTAGGATGATTTATTTATTTAAATAACATGTTAAAGTCAACATTTCTGAACTTGCCTTTTTGTATTTACTTGGAGACAAAAATAAAAAAAGCATTTAAATGCAACCGGAATTTCTTTTTGTTGCTATATCAGAACTTCATGGAGGAGACAGTGAAGCTGCAAGTGTCAAGTTTTGAAAGTTTAACCTCAGGTGCATGAGTTAAATCATCTGCACTCACGGAATGCAGTGAGCTCAAGGAGACGTAAAATTAAGCATGTACTTTTGCAGTTTTCAGAACTAAGGCTAACTTGTGTGCTGAAGTAGTGATTGTCTTTTAAAGGTACACACTGGAGGGGAGATGTTCCACTGACTGTTAAGTTCCTGCAAGTCAATATTTTGTTCCTAATATTAAAAAGAGTATGTGTGTTTAAATATTGGATGAAAATAGTAGTGAAAAGCTGATTACTGTCTCTCAGAATGTACTGATTTCTCTTATATTGTGCTGTGTGAGCAGGAACAGCACTGAACTTAAACTAAGTGAAGCGTTTTGCCCGTAGTACTGTATCACTCTGTCCCACAATACGAATCCTAATTAGTGCGTCCAAAGAAGCGTTAAATAGATTTCATGCTGTTTAATAAAGGCATTATGTGTTTTTGTCTATGGCAAAACATTAGAGGGAACATTCATAGTGAATGTTTCTGCTGCCTCTTTCACAATTAAGGTGCAGTTTCATGTTGTATCTGCCTCAGGAAGACTCAGTAACTTTTCTTCGTCAAATCTTTCCACTCATTGTTATGCTCTTTGTTTTGGTGTTATTGCATAATGGTATTGAAATAGACTCTTAATGAACATCTTTGCTAGTGATTTCAAACTGGGGGGGAACCTTTTAGCACTAGAGAATATATCAGGTTGTCAGGCATTGAGGTTCAGTAATTCTTTTTTGGTGCTGATCTTTAACTAGTAACTGAGAAGGAAGAGTTTACTTTGTGACATCTGTAGCCCGAACCTTTTCATTCTTGTGAGTTCTCGTTAAAACGTGAGATTTCTTCCCAAGGGCCACCATTACTGTCAGGTTTACACAGCCCTAATGGTGACATTTTGTTTCTGATTTCATCCCTTAGCTGGCCTTGTCTGGCCTAAAGTGTCTGAAGCGCAGACCTTCTAGACTACATATGCTGAAGTTCAAAGGGAGAAAAATGCCACCTTAGGGAAGGGTGGAAGGGCTTCTTGAATTCTGCTAAATCTTGCCTTGTTGTACATAAACCTTTAAAATTAAGCAGCACATTAAGGAATATCTCACTGTGTTTAGCTAAGCTATTGCCTACCTGTTGGCAAGGTCTCAGTTTAATTTTTTTGGTTTTGTGGGTTTCTCGTTGGCTTTAGCTCAGTTTCTTCGGATCTGTTTAAGCTATCTGGTTGAGGTTAATATGAGGAGGCTTATACAGAATGCTATACATTACTCGCCTAACATGTTTCGTAAAGCATTTCTAAGAATTTTCAGTTTGTACTAAATTTAATCTTCATAACCTGTATTTTATCTAGCTTCATGCTAGTGTGCATTGACGTAAAGATCATTAGTGATAGAACAGTTAACTAATTTTAAATCTTTGGGTTTCCCCTACTCCACTGTAGACGTTTGATCAGGATTTAGTGATACACAACCCTAACTATTATAGCAGAACCTCTGCTTAGAGTATTTTGAGAATGCGTGCTTGCCACCTCAATAGTTGGAAGCAGCTAAAGCTATACCATAGAACTTAAAGATCAAAATGCTGTAAGAACTGTTCCATCATTATGCTCTCAGCTGTTGGTGTAATATATATATTTGTTCAGGTAGGATTTTTCTGCATCTTGTTCATCTCATCAGCATAAAATAGGACTCAATTTTGTAAGTCTTTGTTCATAGTTAGCACAATTTCCTGCCTAGGAGTCACCAGCTCTTTAAATGTATGATGTTTCAGGAATACTGAAAGAGCTAGCGGCTCCCAGAAACACTGAAAACTATAATAAAGAGAAACATAAGAAAGCACTTAATCAAGTCCAGAAACAACCTGTGTCCTTATGTTGTTACTTTGTGTGAGCCTACAAAACCACACAAGTAGGAGTGTGATCTGAAGGTCACAGAGTGCAGTGAATTTTCCAAATGTTATATAATTAAAGAAACACCTGTGCCCCAGCCAAATAACTTCATGCTGATCTGTTGTGAAAATGCTATGTTTAATAACCCTAAAAATGTCTAATTTCTTTTTCCTGATGCAGGCTGCAAACAGAACAGCAGTATCTAAAATATAAGAGACAGTAATTCAAGGTGTCTTAAAAGGTCTCTTAAGATTGATTTGTGTCCCAACGCATTTCTTAGTTTCTGCAGTTATGTTTAGCATGCTTTGGATGGGACAAAATGGGATTTAAGTCTGACGATGATTTAAGGTTTAAACATAACTCCTGATATTCTTAAGCCAACAGAGATTTTAAAGGCGATCACAGGTCACATAATCTTTCTTAAGGACAAAGTAAAAAATCCATATTGGTTAATGTTGTTCATGATAGCAGCCTTTATACTGCACTAAAGAGAGTGTTGTTAAGACATTTGAATGTTATAAGCTCATATCAAGAAGGAAGACAAATATCGAAATTGGTGCCAAATATCGACATTTCTTGGGGTCATGTGAACTTTTCTATACCGAGGGAAGGAAAGAAGAGGGAAAAGAGATGACATTGTTAACATTTTAGAACTATGAAGAATCTGTAGAAAGTTGGAGGGAAATCCTGCATAAGTGAAATAAGATTCCGATGGAAGTGGAATACATGGAAAAAGCAGGAAAACCAAGATAAATGAAAAGGTGGGACTCATAAGCTGCATGGATAGCTTTTCTGACTAAATTTTACATCCACGTTTCTTTGAAATCTCCACTGAGCGCCAGCCTACTGACTGTTAGGATGTGACAGCAAGCACATGGGGGCATAGCAGTAAAAGGTGTGGTGACAGTTTTAAATTCATAGTCTTCTAATCTCAAGGTGCAGATATCTGTGCATGTTATAGGTATAGAGACTTTAAATTCCAAATTTTAAAGCAGATTCATAAAGATAAGTTGGCAAAGGATATTTCTGATCTCACAACTGAGAAGTTTTGCCCATGACTGATAACAGCACTAGCTGGAAGAGAAATACAGGTCTACCTGACTCCCTTTCCCAATCTGGAGCAAGTCCTTTCTGTTACTGAATTCAGAAAACACTGCTAACTATCTGCATAATTGTAAATGGCTAAATTATAGTTACTAGGTACTTTGTGGGAGGTCAATGAAAGACTGATCTGGGTTAATTGAATGTTTTCATTTAGTCTCTCTTTCCTCCTGACAGTAACTGAAACAGTGATTTTGTACTTGCCAACTGGAATTTATTAAATGGGTAAAGGCCATAATAAAGTGAGTAGTAGTGATGTCCAAGTATTCTTACCTCTGAACCTGCATGTCACCTGCTTAAGAAAAATAATCATGAATCATTTGATGTTTGACGAGTCAGAGGTTCATATAGCTACACAGACAGTTTCAAAGTCATCACTAGTTCTTAAGATATGCGGTATGCAATAAAGGCCCATTGGAAGATAATTTTTGTTGTTGGTATTGAATTAGGCAAGCAGAAACAGATCATAAAGAAAAAAAAAGGCAGGTTGGTGCCAGATTCTGTGCAGTGAAAGTGACTTTAAAATTCCTTTGTATTTTGTGCAGAAGTTCTCATCACCTGTCTTTATAGATCACAAATAGAATGAGGGCCTGTAGGACAGTCATTTACCACAAACTGCGCAGATGAAGGCAGCACCTTTGCTTGGACCAGGATGCACATGCATGTGCACACTGGACTCTGCCAAGTGAAAATGATTAGTTTGTGAAATTATTGACAGAATCTGTAATTACACAGGCATCCTACTTCCACACAGTCTGTAGTTTCTGATGAGATCTTCTTGAGTAGTTTCTGAGGGGAGCATGGTGAGATATACAACCCTGAAGTTACAAAGGTTGGAATAACAATGGTAAGGTCTGAGGACATTGTCTTTTTGCCAAAGATAAAGGCAGAAAAAGCTTGCTAGGTATCTAAAAGCAAAAGATACTGTAGGAATCCAATGCTGCATATGCTTATTAGCCATCTCATAATAGACAGCCCTCTAAGCTAGGAATATTCAGTATGTCCCCTACCCTTTTCAGACCATTTGCCATATCCTCCAGTGTGCCACTTTTCCAATGATCTGCTCTTCTGTAAATAAAGGGGGTGGAGCATTGGGACCTGAACAACTGGCTCCTTTTACCAGTTCTACTTTTTTCCTCAAAATCTGTATCTTTACTGGCCGTCAATATCTGAATACTCACTTTTCCATGTTTTTAAGTTACCAAAAATTTAGATATTCTCACCCAAATTTTTTTTTTTACTCTCAGTATATTTTTGGCTGAAGGCATTATAGGCATTTTATATTAGTGTGAATGTTCCTGCTTTAAGCTCATAATGGTACAGATTGTATCTGCAATTTGTCTGTTGATTTACAGTTCTTGCTTTTTAATGTTGAAATTCTTTGGCCTTGCTTGTTTGATTGTTTGAATGTTTTTGTTATTTTAGTATGGAAATGCATGACTCTCCAGCACTTTCTTTTGGTTTTGTTTTGGTGTTTTTTTTTCCCTCCTGCCAACCTTCTTCAATATACATATTACAAGTGTGAGGTCATCAGGGATATCCATAACATAGCTGCATATATCAGTTTAGTATACACCTCATATGGCTTCCTTTTCCAGAAATAGGCCTCTTCTGCTCCTCCTAATCATTTTCTTGTCCAAACCAAAGGATAGTTTAAATCAATTTTGATATTTTCTTTTTATATTCTCTCCTCTGACAGTTGTCAGTAGCATGTCTTGCCCTATATCTGTGTGATCTCCTTCCTTCAGTTCCTCCAAAAAAACAAATGGAGTTTGGATGTTTAGTCACCATTGTATCCATCCTTAGTCTGTCTGAAAACTTTTCTACTAGTGACTTCTTAGGTGATAGAGAAAAAAACATACTGGTATTCTGCTCTCAATTTTGGCTACAGTTCTTTTTTTTTCCTCTCCAGGAAGGGTTTTCACTACCTTATTCTTCATGCTTATCAGTCTATGTACAGATCACTCAGGTGGAAATGTCTTCCTTCCACACTTGTTACTGTGAGTAACACAGCCACACTGATCTGAGCACTTTTCAATGCTGCATAATGAAATCTGATAATTAATTAAATTGGATCATACATATACAGACACAATTGTCTTCAAGCTATATAACCAGATATATGTCTTTGCCTTATTAAAGACAAGTCCATACTTTGCCTTAGATCTTCACTGAATCAGGCCGTAACTAGATGATTACCACTTATGTTCATTTAAAAAAGTAGTGCATATTAGTTAAAGAAATAAGTGATTTTACACGAGAATTAAATTCTTCTGAAGTTATAGTGCTTTGGTAATTGTGCCTATTTAATTTAGATTTATTCGCACAGCAAGTCGTTGAAATCTCCCATTTTGGCATACTTTGGAAACTAACTTTACTTTTTTTTTAATGCAAAAGGATTAACTTTGGACTCTTTTTTTTCTCATGGAAGATATCAGTATTATAGATTATGTTTTCAGGTGTAATGAACACAGATCTTAGGATATTTAAATCCTTTCCGAACCAAAGGGCTTTGTCCCATACAGCCATAGTAATTTGTTAATAGAGAAAGTGCCAGTAACTAGTGTTTAGAAACAGGGAATATATTTCTGGGGTTTGTAGGGTGAATAAAATGATTTCTGTACTCCAAATGCCTTCTCCAGCAACAGTTTACGTCAGTTAACAGCTCCTAAATTATGCTTCCCACACACACACACTTTTTTTTTTTTCTCCTTTGGACACCTAAACAAGCAGGCTGATTTTTCAGACATGAGATACTCAGCAGTGCCTAGTCAGTTTGGCTAAGTTATTGAAAGTTGCTGGTCACCGAACCAAGGATTTAAAAGCTTAGTTTTAAGCACTCAGCTTTGCAGTGCTGCCTGAAAAAGAATAAATAAAATATTTGTAAATGAATAGTTGTTCAAAAAAACAAACCAGCTTTGAGTATATCAGGAATAAAAGAAAGCTGAACTCTTCAGCAAAATGGATATGGTGACTGGTTTTAGTGTTTGAGAGCACTTTGGTCTAAGCAGTATCTGCAAAAGCATCATTTTTTGCGGCAGTTGGGGTAGGAAGTGATTTAGTGTATTATACACCTTTATGTGATACCTCTTTGTGAATGTTGGCATTTTAATGGAGATCACTGTAATCTACTCCACCAGCACTATTTAAAAAAATAAAAATAAAAATCAACAGTATAACCCACATACTGGCTCTTTTATACCTGTTAAAGGAGTAGTTCTGGGTTTTGCAGAGTGAATTCATGTATTTGACTTGTGTATGGTGTTCTAAAACAGGCCTTGGATCCTGAGGTCTTGAAAGTTTTATTCAGAGTGTGTTTCTTCAATGGTGTACTTGCCCCTCGGAGGACAGATATGATTTATGGCACCCAGAGATTCTGGTCTATTCTAACATTCATGTAGAAAGCAATAGTAGCAGGAGGGGGAAAAGTACTGGGGAATGAAATATCAGTAAAAAAAATAAAATTTCAAGTTCTGAGGCTGGGGTTTATTATTTCGGTGTCTGATATTAACAAATACATTTTCAAAATGATGCTAAAGGGTTTTTTAAAGAAAGTGTTGTTAAAGAATGATGGATAATCATGCTTTTGGGTGAGACTGTGTAGTGATGCATGAAAGAAAATCTTAGATGGTACCGTGTTTATGAACCAAGCACAGAAAATGTAGTTCGCCCTGAAAAGAAGCTTGATTTTTCCAGCATGCAGACTTAGAGGCAGGAGTGGTACATGCACATATATGTTGCTGTTATAGAAACTAGAATGTTAAAGCCATAAGGAAATCCATTTTTAATGACTTAAAAATTTGTAGATTGCTGTTTTTTCAATTCTTTTATTAGTTTATAGAACTTAGGATATATACTTAAAAATCCGTGCAATTTAATGATGCAACATACTCTCTTTTGGCACACAATTGTTAATTTCTGTCTTAAGAATAGCATGTCTATGAAAACTTGCTTTTCACCTGCTGTGATTGAGGTTAGTGGTTAAAAGTTTTCATAGATGCTAATGTGATCTGTGTTTCCTTTAAGGGAGAGTTTCTTACTGTTTGTTTTTTTTTTTTGCTTTCATTTATTAATTTGGAAAAGAATGCTGAAGTAATTTTGCACATTTTTGCATTCTGTTTCAGACAATAGTGTAAGATAGGGCTTTTTTATCCCACCAAATAAATTGATAAATACAGCTGATTCAGAGCATTTACATAATCTTTCCAATGTCAACAGTCATTTAAATTACCCTAACTTTATACTGAATCTCCAAAATCCAATTACCAGCTAATAATAATTGTCAGTTTTACTCTAAACCTTTAATGATGGGTCACAAGGGATGTTGTACCAGAAGGATTAAATCGTTGTAGACTGTAGCTATGCCCAGCCTTAAATTACTAACCTCTTATCTCATGGTAGCAGAGCTGCTATATGTTTTGTGGCCATTTTGGCTAAATAGAATAAATGTCACCAAAATTAATTTCATCTTTCTTAAATTAGCTTCTTAGTGTGATTTCTCACTTCAGTCAAAATTTATTTCTTGAAGAATTTAATTTCCTTCTTAATCTATTTTATTTGAGAAAGAGGAGGAAGAACATTCAGGAACAAATGCCTTTTAAATCATTCTGTGGTTAATTTTGAAATTTACCCTTCATTAATAATTGCTGACCCCTGCAGGACTGAGGTTTTTTTTAAGTCAGTGTATACTTAAAATTAAACTGGCTGTGCTTAGTTCATCCTGGCTATACTCAAGGCACTAAAAGATAAAGGGGGCTAAATCCTCCTTGTAAGGAAAGGTAGCACTTATGTGAATACAAGATTTTCCATTTGATGGATGATCCAAGGGAATGTTGTAATTAGATTTTTTAGTTTAGTTGCATTTCTTAGTTTTTAATCATATTAAGGACACATAAAAGTGAAGGAAAATATACTTAATGTAACAAATAACATATCTGGAAGAAATACTGCCGTGAAAAGTAGGGATTGAGAGTTGGCATTGTCAGTGCAGTGACAGCAATTTCTGTCTGAGTTGCTGGCATCCTTAAATATTTTCCGTGAAATGTGAATTTTAAAATAATTAAAAAATGCAGCTATTTGCTTTCTAGTATATTTACCATTCTATTGGTTCAGATGAGCTCAATCAAAAACTTTCTATAAAGTTACAGTGTAATAGTTCTGTTAAAGAAAAGGAATTGAAAGGAAGAGGCAATTGAAAAGGGGAGGATTCAGAAGATAAAGCTGAAGTGACAGGCTGTATCTGAAGTTATCACAGCTATTGATATATAAAGCAAATGAGGGTGCAGGGGGGTGGAGAGGATTTTTAATGCTCACAAAATCAATTTGAAAATATTGAAATCTAGAGGGAGTATAGCGGGTCAAATAGTGAAAACTATGAAAAGGCTATGAGTTCCTTTTGGAAACATGTTCCTGTCTAAGAATCTATTGAGTAAAGAATAAGGATGACTAGAGGAAAGGAGAAAAAAAAAAGAAGAAAGAAAGTAATAATTTCTTCTGTCAGATGCACATGATTATCAACGTTTTGTAAACTTAATTAGTAGAGAAGAATATATCCAAAATCTGGTTAAATATTAGTGCCAGCAGGGCAGAAAATTAAACAGAGCATACACATTAATAATCTATTAAATGCTCTATCAGCTTTGAACAGCTGTAGCAGTTGTAATCAGGCATTTCTTTGTGGCATCCTACAGAATTGTGTAGGACTAAAAAGTCACTGCTGGATTATTGCAGTGGGTGGAAAGTTAGAAGTATCTGTCACTCTTCTGAGCGCGGGGGGGATCTCTGTATAGGACAGTATTGCTTTTGTGTATAG
Source organism: Pezoporus occidentalis (assembly GCF_034315485.1). NCBI lineage: Eukaryota > Metazoa > Chordata > Aves > Psittaciformes > Psittacidae > Pezoporus > Pezoporus occidentalis. Next base: position 112,358 of record NW_026912951.1, on the reverse strand, counting down.
CAGAGCTGTCATCTCCACTTTTATTTGAAGTATTGATATTTATCTGTATCACAGCACTGTATCTGTATCATATTTGTCTGCAAGATGGCTGAGGAGAAGAACCTATGCAGAAATATAGCTACTGTTACTACCTTGCCATTTCTAAAAAAAGAAGGCATACCAGTCAGGTTGGTTAAATGGTAGGTTGCATTGCAAACAGAAGGATATTCTGATGAACTGAACTTTTAATTCGTTCATAGAAGATGTATGATACCCAGTAACCAAAATAAGTGAAAACAGAAATAGAATTAACTATAACTTCTTGAGTTAAAGTACAAAACCAAATGTTAGACAATTTCAATGCTTTTGAGAAAGCATTATAGGGACTCTAAATGGCGTGTTCATACTGGTAACCAATCACACATGTGATGGGGAACTGCACAAATTAAGAAGAAATAAGCTGATAAAGAGTAGAGGACCTTGTTGAACCATATTCTTCCCAAAGCAGAACATAAGAACAAGTAGGATGCTCTCCCTGGTTCAGACCAGCTACCCAATTGGCCCAATCCTGCCTTTAAGCAGGGCCAGAAGCAAATGCCTGGAGAGGAACTGAGCAAGTATATGGTACTTCCCCTTAGTACTCTTCCAGCATTGGACACTTTTCAGCTGTTTGTTTATCAACCTGTAACAGATCTCCTGTCTCAGTTGGAATTCATATAAGCTTCTATGACTTTGGCAATGAATTTCCTAAGTCTACTACTTGTTATATAAAGACCCATATCTTTCTTTTGTTTTGAATCTGTTTCCAAGTGCTTTCTCATTATGAGCTCCAGCTCTTTAACTGAAAAAGGCAGTTAAAACTTAATCTCTCTTAACTCTTTTTTTTTAAATCACCTGCACTTCTGTAGACCTTCAGTAATTTTAAACCTAAACCTAATATGGAAAGATTTCCACATATTGATACTGAACATGTGTATACCTGGGTTTCTGGCAAACTTAGCATATGTGGTCCTTCAATAATTTTTATATGACATAACCCTATATGTATGATTTGGGAAAAAAAATAATTTCTTTCATCTTTTGTTCGGCTTTTCTTGTTTAATACCAAGTTTTATTTACATAAAGAGGGCTGTGGTTCTAGAGTACCACCTTCAGAATAAATAGTTGAACTGAATCAGCCTCTACAGCCGCTGATACTGCATGTGGTAGAAAGGAGGGCTCTTCATTAGTCAGTTGCTACTTATTCTCAAATCCTGCTTTCCTTGCCTTTATATAAAAACAGAAATGCAACTAACACCAACAGACACAGATTCCGAAAATAGAAAGAGGTTTCTCCCTTTGTAAATGGGAGAAACCAAATATTTCTTTGTGTTTGGTTTTGTTTGATTGGTTGTTGTTTTTTTTTTTTTGGGGGGGGGGGATGTGGAGCATCTGCTCAATAGAGACAGAAGGAGGCAATATAAATTTGGAAAAACTGAAGTCTTTACCATTAATGGTAAAGAAGTTAGAAGGCTGTGTTGGAGTGAGAATCTAAAAAGGCTACAAAAGTAAAGGTTGGGAATGAAACTGCAGGTTGAAGTTATGACTTTAATTTACGCCTGAGAGCCAAGGTATAGCAAAGTTTTGCAAACAGCTTGTGATAACTAATAATGTTTCTTACATGCTCTAAAACATACTCAAAAGAGCAATTTCCCAAAATAGATTTCTAGCTTAATAGCTTAATAAAGCATTCTTATTTATTGGAAAGTGTTTACTGTGCTCTCATGGTTGTAAATAATCATTCTAATTTGGGAAATGCTAAATGTTTTCCTCCAAATTCTAATTGCAACTAGGTTTAGTTATAGTCATGTTCAGTTAAAGATCATTTTTATAAGAGTTAGGTGCATATTTTTAACCCAGGAAATGTTCTGGATTGAGTTATGTGTCATCGTTTCTAAGAATACCTTTTACAGTGACCATAAGTAATCTTTACTACATTAGTCATCTATCCTTTGCTCCTTTTTAGCCTTTCCTTTGAGTTGTTTTGCTGTTCATCCTTATACATGCTAGATTGTAAAGAAAAGAGATTGTTCAGTTTTGGCCTTAAAATCCAAATGTAAGTATTTCTTTCTCTCATCTTTTCACATACCTGGAGTACAATTTACTGCACAATGGCACAATCCTAAGTGTCTGTGCTGGGCAATGAACTTAAATTAGGATTAAAGATTGTCAATTTTATTCTCAAAAGCAATGCTAGGATAATACTGGCCATCTACCAAAGCTGTACAGGCTTGAAAAGTTTTGCTGAATGTGCACAGAACTCCATTCAAGCATGGGCAGTTCACACTGGCAAAGGTCAGCTCTCTTTCTCATTCTGTAAGGCCTCTAATTTTTCATCATTAGCATCTTTAAAGATTGCTGTGAGGGTTTGCAGGAGATAAGGGGTGAACACTGATTTGTAGTATGATGGCACAAGGACTATTAAATATTTAGAGCTAAGAATATCTGAAGATTGAGAAGGTTGTTACGAATGCTGAAAAATTGGACATTGCCTTCTTGCCTATGGAAATCTGGGCTTTTCATCGAAGAACATGTAAAGTTCATGCAAGTATGATCATATAAATATGTTTCTCTTTGATTTGCTATATGAATATATGCAACAAACACAGGAGTTATTCAGTTTGGGGGTGTGAAAAAAGGGAAATTAATTGTGTAGTAATAAGGAAATAAAGTGTGTGGTGAAACTAAGAAAAAGGGGCCAAACCCAAATCCTCAAGAGTGAATGTTAGATTGCATATTGTTGTGTAATACACGTGTTGTAGCAAATAGCAATAACTACTTACTGCAAGTTTGCTATTTTTTTACTCCTACCCCTTCCAGCTAATGCAGCATTATACTGTGTTGAGATGCCTTCTTACTTTCAGGTGGGAGTTACTTTATATCACATTGAGAGTTATGTTCTATTTGAGTTCTTGACCTTTTCATGGCAAGGCTGTAACGGAAGCCTTTCCTGAGTTTACTAGTATAGTGATATGGCTATGCAAATATGCATGTATCTCTCTAGGTAAGTGACAGCCTATGACAACAGATGGGATTTTGCTAATCTAGGCACAGCATCTCCTTGAACAATATAAGTTAAATCTGTTGTGTGATGGTCACCACAGAAACGCCTGCACTGGTTTGCAATGCTACAAATTATGGGCAAAGTCAGAAGGTTAAACTGGGTTACAGCTAAACTGGAAGAGGTTAGCTTAGCTCACTGTTGAAGATTTTGCAAATTCAGTCAGCTGACTTTGTAGTGGAGCAGTTGACATGTCTTGCACAGGCTGTTCTACTAGCTCAGATGTAATGGTAGTGACCCTCAGAAAAGGATGTCAAAAGCAGTTAGAAACTGAAATGGGGATTAGCATCCTAAATAGGCACAGGCTTTTCTCTAGTGGCCGTTTGTCATGGCCTGTAGGATTGATAGATTCAGCAACAACACTGCATTATAAAATTCAATATTGTCCTGAATGTGGAATATCATCAAATGGTCTGTTTCTGTGTGTTGATTTTTCTGTGCCATGTGTGCAGGGATAGCTGTGAGAATTTGTTTTTAGCAATAGGCATATGTCAGAGGATAAGGGCTTGTAGGGGGTGTCTCAGTTAAGCCACTTTCCAAAATGACTAACAGCTAGCTCAAATCTTGATATGCCAAGCCTTTATACATGGTGCTCTTCTAAGTATGTCAAAATCCACCCAACTTCTGAAAGCGTTTTAGCTGCATTCAAATGGAACATCACCAAAGGTAAAAGCTTTTCTTCACTGACAGACTAGCTAGTGTAGATGCATGTCAAAACTGGTGCTGTTTCTGTAATAGCATGATAACCTGGATCTTCCGTATAGTCTGTTGCAAGGTGTAGCTAGGCTTTCCCTTCGCTTACTCTACTGAGAATTATGTCTACTATTGTTTCCTTTTATATGGTGCTTATGGCTTCTCCAAAAAAAAAGGAAATATTAAAAGAGTCACATTTTTTGAGTCTGCCTTTATGCCATTGATCAGAATACATTTGCTTCTGCCATTGACAACATTCAGGGTTATCCTGGAGCTTGGTGATTGCAGGTGATTCCTCAGTCTCTGGAATTGTCTCCACATACCTCATTTCCAGACATAATGAAGGAAACCTGAATTTCCTGGTATATTCCTTTTCTTCCTTTAAATGTAGGTGAGTAGGCTATGGACAAATCTTTGCTTCCTTATCTGCTTGCTATTTCCAGCAGCAAAGTTATCTGCTAACCTGAAAGGCAGGACATCATATGTCCTCACTGTAGCATGCAACAAAGTGAAACCTCTGGGCACCAGCCATTCCTTGCATATGCTAATAAAATAGTTTCTACTGCTGTTAAATCATCCCAAGAGAAATCAGAGGAGTAGAATTATGCACTTAATTTTTGTAAGGCCCCTTACCTCATTTTAATGGTTCTCCAGTCCTTAGCCATTTCCACTGTGGTTTCAGTCCACCTGTAATTCTGTCCAGAGCCAGATCACTTATGCTTAGTGAAGGTGTGGATATTCACTGCATGAAAAATGAGAAGCGCTATGACAAAAGACATCTCTTTCTTGCAGTGCTGAAAGTTTTCATTTGGCTTACTGAATTTTTGAATAGAAGTTTAACAGTCTTGGTGGTATATAGCTTCACAGCAATTAAACCCAATACTGGCTGGCTGCTGAATTTGAAGAGGTTTACATGATATGACAATGACTTTTCAGTTCTTACACAGAAGAGATTTACTATGCAGTTTGCCGATGACACCAAGCTGTGTGGTTTCGTTGATACCCTGGAGGGAAGGAATGCCATCCAGAGAGACCTTGACACGCTTGTGACGTGGGCTGATGCCAACCTCATGAAGTTTAACCATGACAAGTGCAAGGTCCTACACCTGGGTTGGAGCAATCCCAGGCACAGCTACATGTAGGGCAGAGAAAAGATTCAGAGCAGCCCTGTGGAGGAGGACTTGGGGGTGTTGGCTGATAAGAAATTGAACATGGGCCGGCAGTGTGCGCTTGCAGCCCAGAAAGCCAACTGTATCCTGGGCTGCATCAAAAGGAGCGTGACCAGCAGGTTGAAGGAGGTGATCCTGCCCCTCTACTCTGCTCTTGTGAGACCTCACCTGGAGTATTGTGTGCAGTTCTGGTTTCCTCAACATGAAAAGGACATGGAACTGTTGGAACAAGTCCAGAGAAGGGCTACGAGGATGATCAGGGGCTGGAGCACCTCCCGTATGAAGACAGGCTGAGGAAGTTGGGGCTGTTCAGCCTGGAGAAGAGAAGGCTGCATGGAGACCTCATAGCAGCCTTCCAGTATCTGAAGGGGCCTATAGGGATGCTGGGGAGGGACTCTTCATTAGGGACTGTAGTGATAGGACAAGGGGTAACGGGTTAAAACTTAAACAGGGGAAGTTTAGATTGGATATAAGGAGGAAGTTCTTTCCTGTGAGGGTGGTGAGGCACTGGAATTGGTTGCCCAGGGAGGTTGTGAATGCTCCATCCCTGGCAGTGTTCAAGACCAGGTTGGGCGAGGCCTTGGGTGATATGATTTAGCGTAAGGTGTCCCTGCCCATGGCAGGGGGCGGTGGAACTAAATGATCTTAAGGTCCTTTCCAACCCTAATTATTCTATGATTCTATGCATATATTATAAATCCGTGATTTATAAACCTCATTGACTTCATTAGTCTCCAGGGTCTTCATTCTTGTTAGCCTGGAAATGTCTGTTTATTATTATTATTATTATTAATATTATTATTATTATTATTATTATATTTTTTAAATTATGACCTCAGAGTGAAAAGATGGCTCAGATCTTTGCCTTGTGTAAATCAGCCAAGTCTTGTGTCTAACCCCAGTTGAAGATCCAGGCTGTAAATTCAAAGCCTATCCTTCCCAGTTGTGTCTTCCCATCCCAAAGTTTGGCCCTGGTGTTAGAAACATCCTTATACGAAGATAAAAGTGCATTTTAGTAACTTGTTTTCTGTTACTTCTTTCTGTTAAATCAGTAGTCTCTCAATATATTGAAGACTTTGGCAGACGCATACAAGATGTAATGCAATAAATTTCTTCAAAGGAGGAATTAGAGGTAGGATAATATGCAAAAGTGTTGAAGACTGCAATTGCAAAAATTGTAAACGTTAAGTGAGAAATTGTAAATGTTAAGTAAAATTAGGTTTCAGTCTGTCCCGTTATTGAGAATGGCATGAGTAGCTTCATTTTCATAGTTTTCTAAAGTACTCTGTTAATCTGAAAACATCTCATAAATTTGTTTAAGCTAAACCAGAAAAATGGCTTTGCTAACATTGTCAAATTTCACTTAACAAGTGTCTTGTGGGTTTGGTTTTTTGGTTGGTTTGTTTTTACTTTTTTTTTTTTTTTAATGCTCTTTTATGCAAATTCAAAAGCATCTTGCAATTAATGTTGGCTTGCCGAAGTTGTACAAGTTGTTGGGGGTTTGTTCTTCATAACAGGTTTCTTTTTCTTTATTTTAAGATACTGAAGAACACTTCTACCTTATCTATTACACTAAATCTCAATCAGTTTCATTTATAGTTGCCAGAAGTAAGTTCCTAATGTCATCTTAATTAGAAACATGTGGTGAAAAAAGAGGCAACTTCTAAGTTGACACTATTTTTGACTTAAAATCTGGCATCCCCTTTCTACTGACAGGCCTGACAACTGCAGCAGCAATCACCTCATTAAATCTCTGTTGTGTCTCTCCTGGTTTTTGGCATCCTTCCTGTCTAAATTTTTATCAGATGAGTGCTTTTTTTCTTGGCAAATATTTTAAATACCTTCTTGTTGCTTTATCTCTGCACCATCACCCTTTGCCCTTAATGTCATTTCTCACATGTAAGACTGTGGCAGAATTCAAAACAAATTATTTAGGAAAGTGGATTCAAAGACCAGTCTTGGCTCACTAGTATTTTCTCTCCTCACTTTTTAAGCACCAGCATATCTCTGATACCACAGGAACACTCAGTTTTTAAGTGCATTTTTGATGCTTTAAATCCTCAATGCTGCATCTACCTTCTTTCTGCCATGACATGTCCTGTGACACTTTTCTTTACCTTGCTTCTTTGCACCATTGAAAGGTTATCAGCTGGTGATATTTGCTGTTTAATCCTGAGTTTTGGAAATACTCGCTAGGCTCTGCCAGAATCTTTAGGTATAGATACTTGAGACCACAGCCAAACTACATATCCTTCCTGCAGTTTTTCTTAAATCTGGAATGGAATACACTTTTATGCAAGAATTCTGGTATTTCCTCTTCTAGTTGCTGTTTATCGCAAAGTTGATTCTGAACCTTGAAATTCAGATGAAACTAAAAAAAATGTTTTGTGGGAAAGTCATCCAAATAATTTGTTTCTTCGAAGAAATACAAAAATATTGGATGATATTTGCAAAGTGAATTCATATGAATAAGGATAATTTTAGCATGTGTCGAAAGAAAATTCTTGTTTATCCTATAAGACTTCAGTTATATGTCTTTGTTAAAGATTAGAAAACTGCTAAATCTTAGCTGACATTTGCGAGGAAGTATAGAAAAGTAGAATTCTGTCTTCCTCTATGTATATTGTTTAAAAATGAAAAATAAGTTTCATAGAAGCAGAATCCTATTTTTTTTTATTTCTCAGTTGAGGTTTATCAGACTCCTAGAATTTACGGTTCAGCACTCAGCCTAAGTTGAGAGTGCTTTTTGTAGCTTAAATGGAGGAAAAAAAAAAAAAGGAAAAAAAAAAAGGCAAGAAAAAATTAATAGTTTTTGAGCCTTAAACAAATCCTTGGTTCCCAAAGTAATGTTACAGTGGCCACCTTATTTCGTGATAACCTGATTTAAGAATTTTTGCCAAGTTGACCTATCAGCAAAATGGACTTGGACTAAAAGTCCATATGGGCTTTTGTGTTCTGAGCCTTAGATTCAAATATGTAGTCTGCAATGTAGATAAAATGTTCTGTGTGAAAGATGTAATGTGTGGACACAACTAGCAATCATTGCCCACAGTGTACAATGTGCAGGACTCCTTAGAAGAAAAAGCATTGTCCCTAAAACTTTATTCTATATAGTACTAGAGAGGTGTTAAAAACCTTTCTGATACCTTTTCATCATTTAAATTTTGTGGCGAAATGACTATTAACTGCTTATTACACAATCTGGCTGTGGAAGTCTTCATTAAGTTCCGGCTACTGTCCCATCAGGGTTTTTTTTTTGTGACACTGCTATATTAATATAGAAAGTGAGATACAACTGCCTTGAAATGAGTTTTAAACCTGAACAGGTATAACAAAATTAGTAACAGTATAGACAGCTCCAATTGCTGATGTCAAGGACAGCCTCTGTGGGCAGGGGTCCATGTCCAGTAATTTCAGCCCAGTAATGAGAGTTACTATCAGTGGTGGTTGATGAGTCTGCAAAACTGGCTCAATTTCTCCTAGAAACCATATCAATGTCGCAAAATCGTATTTAGAAGCTGTTGGATTGCCATTAAGTTTCAATGTAGTTATTTTTACATTACTAAACATGCTGTATTTAAGCAATCGAATTCAGTGATGAAAGGTGCTGGCTCCAATTCCCAACTATTTCTGTATTGTTAATTTTTTCCTTCTTATGCACAGTTGTTTAGGAAAAAAATATTTCTCCTGTTTCAAAAGCTTCGTTGAAGTTAAAATTTTGATTGAAAGGTGGCGTTTTTTTACCAACTTCCATTTTGTTTGATACTGACATCTTCATTCTGTAGGAATACAGGAAATAAATATTTGTTTGTTTTCTGGGATGGGGTTTGTTTTCAGTTGTGATCTTGTTTGAAATTAAATATTTAAGGATGCTGTGTTACAATAGAGATTAGGCTTCTTTTCTTGCAAAAAGTAAAATAAGGTGTTCAAGTTGGAAAAAAAAAGGTTCAAATTATTCAGACACTTATCAAAAGGACTTTTAAAGCAAAACTCTGTACAATATAAGTTTTGCATTTGTAAATCTACTTTCAGGGACACAATATGTCATAAAATGTCTTCGTAATTTTTGAATCTGTGCTGCAGTGCTGTCATTTTAAGGGTGTTCTTGAAGTGTGCAAAATACTATCTAAGAATGTGTCTTTTGTGAACCCCAGGCTGTCTGTTTGTCCCATCCATTGTATGCAGAAGAGGTGCAGGAGAGGCTAACTGTGCTTTAAGACATAATCCGTTCTATTGTAGTAAAGTATTCCCTCAGTCTGTTAAGTGTCTGGAGGTTAAGTCCTCCAAAATGTGAGCCTAAAACTAATTTTGTCTGATTGTATTTTCAAATTAAATTATTATAGAAGCTCTAACTGAGAACACTGTATGCTGCTGAATGCTCAGCAAACGAAACTCCTCTTCAGGGTGCCATGATCAGGCAATAAACTTCAAATGATTTTGAATTTGAGTAACAGAACATAAAGGAAACATACTAATTAAGATAAATTTGGCAATTTTATTGGAGCCAGTTTTCTGATTTCTTTAGTCAATGAAGAGAAGTGTAAGCTGCTGGACAGAGAGTATTATGAGATGCTGGCTGCTTCTTTTCATTGCCTCATAGGAGTTAAGCTCTCCTGAATATCCAGCCACAGTCGTAGTGCTAAATTCTTTTGAAAACTCCAACTGTAAATCCCAACTCTAGTCAACTAATGAAGTGGATTTATTTTCCAGTGGTAGCACCTACCCTCTATGAGGGCAGCAGAAGCAGCTAAGTATGCAGGGTTAATTTCTGGAGATATACATCTAAACTCTTGGGGCAGGTGTTTTTTAAAGTGGCTAAGCGCGAGGCTCTAAGGGCAAGAGCAATGTGGTTTAAGCTCTTAAGAGCAAGAGAGCAACACATAATATGCTGATCAGGTGCATAACTGACTGAAAGTAGCTGTCTGTGTTTTCATTAGTGAAGTTGCCTAAGTATTTCATGCTCTGCTGTTGCACATGTCAGCAGAGGCTGCCATTTTGACTGTGCAGAGGCTTTGATGGCTGAGTCCTTCCTTGGCCTCTTGAGGTTTGCAAGTTCCAAATCCCTTGAAAGTAATAGTGCGTGTCTGAGTGGGCAGCATACAATTCAGTGCAGGTCATGGCAGTCAGAGGTATTCATTCCAAAACACCAGGCAGAAGGGTAATGGCACACTAGTCACACGCTTAGAGTGCATTTTGAATGTCCAGGAGAGAAAGAGGATTTTGCTCTACCTCTCCAGGGCAATCTGACCATTTATTTTCATCTTCATCTCTCACATTTTGTTGAGAATCCTCTGTTAGTTCTTCCTTATGCTGCAGATCACGATGCTTGGTGGTGCACCCAGTTGTCCTGACTTCAACAAGCGTACCCGGATCACACCCCAGCTGGGAGAATGTGTTTCCCCCATGAGACTTGAGTTTGTTACTCCAGAGGCTGGAGGCTGTGCAGCAGCTTCTTGCCCAGATGGTCAGAGAAGTGGAGCAGAGACTTGTTTCTTCCCAATAGGGATGTGTATGGGGGACCAGGATTGCAGTATATTGCAGAACTTGGGTTTAGCCTCTGGATATTTACTTTTCTCTACAGTTGTGTTACAGGGATCTTAAGCGCTAACTGTTAACTTAAAAAGGTGTAATGTTTCTTTTGTTGCCAGTTTGCTTCCTTTGTGACTTTAGGCCTGTATATGTTTTTGGGGTTTTTTTAACCCTCAAGTACCTAAATTTGTTAAAAATGGGATTTAAGGACTTTTTTAAATTTAATCACAAAATACTTTAATTTAATTTGAAAATATCATCATATGAACATTAATAAGTTTTTCTTTGACACTCATGGTATATAATATGCAGTTGCTTTAGTAAGTCATATCACAGAAGAGTAACCATTAAAATGTATGCAATCCTGCTTGGTAGTGTAGAGCCTTCCTAGGACTGCACCCCCAAAAGGTGGTTCAGTCATCACTTTGCATCACAGTGACATGTTGTTACTTAACAAGCATCAACAAGCATTTTTGGATGTTTCGTATACAACAGCCAAAGCTTTAACTGACCTGTCCCATGGAAATGAAGATGAATTGTAACTCTCCAGTCTGCTACCAAATGTTATTCGTAGTTATTTTCCAGTCTGACATGGAACATGTGCTGCAAGGCAAAGGCCATGGCACAAATGGACAATCAACCTTCTTTTGAATTTCTAACTAATTTTGAGGCTCAGTTTTTATATCACTTAAAATATCATGCAACTGTGTGAAGAGAAAGTTACAATCTTACATGTTAATAGAATAAAGTACTAGGAATTGAGATGCTGATTTATTAAAAGATTTTGTGGAATAGCAAGCCAAAGCTCTTAAAGCCTTTGTTCAAACAGAATGCTTAATACGAGGGTTTAGGACTAAATACGCTTTTTCAGTATAATGTGATGCTGATTTGTAGAATCAGTGCACAGAAAAAATATTGTAACAATAATGTTGTTGGAAGAAGGTTAAGCACATCTTTATGAAAAACCAACATCGCATGAGTGGGCTTATTGCCGGTATTGTTCTCTTATTGCATTGTAGCATGTGCAACATCCAGGTCACTGGCAGTGCAAACCAGACAAGTTTAAGCTGTGATGAGTGATACTGAAGGGGGGCCTGTGTGTTTGGGTCTGGATTGTCTCAAACTCAGACCCCAAGCAGAGATCCAGTGCTGGCAAGTACAGCAAGAGTCTGTGGGGAAACTCTGCAACTGAAGTCTGCAGGGAATGCGAAAGAGTAGTTCCAGATAGGCCACCTTGACAAAGGTATTAGGTGTAGCAGGACATGCTGGTGTTCTGAGCACACTGACAGTTATGAGCTTTTTAAGCAAATGTTTCTCATTTCTTTTTTCTCTTTGTTAGTTAAGTTGGATTGGGTGGCTGGTGCTGAAACAATTTAATCCTTGTCTACAAAGCAATTTATTGCAAGTTATTGCATCCTATTGCAATTGATTGTTTTATTGTTGTTGGCGTGTTCTGTGCTTTTTCTCTTAGAAATTTCATTTTGCAAATGTAGTAATAATATTTTACATGTGTAGAGTGCCTTTCATCACAAAATACTTCACAAACTAGGTAGAGTTTTTGCAGTCAGTTGTTTGAAAAGGACTTATGCCTGTACCAGGACACACAGCCATCTTTGCCTATATATCCTGGCCAGGCTGATGCTTTATCATGCTCTCTACTTTCTTGTAACCTGTATTGTCAAGTAAGTAATAAATAGCCAGCTTTCCTTCCTGGCTCAGATACATTTACTGCTGTGACTCAAAACCTGAAGTACTTGCTGCGTAGGAAAACAGCTTCAGTTATACTAGCTGCCACCCTGTTTGCCTGATTGGCCACAAAACTAAGAAGAAGAAAGGAACTTGAGACCTAAACAAATGTATTTCCAAGTCTTATTTTTTTCTTTATATGCATTGTTTTAAGTGGGTATGATTTTAAAAAGTGTTACTGATCAAGATCCTGAGTTTATTTGACCAACTTCTGTTGTTTTTTTCACATTTGTCTCATATTTATTTTATTGTGTGCTATGGCCTAAAGCTAAGACACTCTGTTAATAATGTTGACCAGCTAGAGGTAAAGGCACAAAATTCTATGCTTTGTGGTAAGTTGGCCTTAAATTCAAGAAAATCCTTGGAAATTCTATGGTGTTCAGTGAAGGAACTGAATTAATTTAAACTGAGGTGCACACAACCTTTAAAAAATTAAATCTGCTACGTATATCGATAATACTTCTTAAATATTCAGCCTATGTTACTTACTTTTATTCAGTAGTTTTTTGCTGTCTGCACAAAACTTCCACGTAAAAGGAAAGGCTAATCTACTGGTTCAGACAAAAGGCTTAAGCTCAGCTGATCTGTGTTCTGTTTCCTTTTTTTTCTCCATCTGTAAGAAGGAGATGACAGCACTTCACTGCCTCATGATTGTGTAAGAATGAATACATTGATTGTGAGATGTTCAAAATGATTGAGCCAAGTATGCAGCTAGGCCAATTTATGCATAAAGATGCTTTCAGATGAGAAGTTTGGATATTTTTGTCTTAGAGAAGTGTGGAGGAGCAGATAAACTAGCTTGCTTAAAGTATTTAGAAGTGAAATGGTTAACAAAATATATATACAGGCAATGTTTAGGTTTCAGAGTTAACACCCTATTGAGATGATTGAAAATAGTTCACATCTTGCTGAACTGTCATTTTAAGCTATCTGCCAATTTAAGAACATATTGCTGCCTCAGTTAACATATGGTTCGAGTTGATACAGTTTTCTGTGCAACCATGAGAGCTAGACACATCATTATATGAAAATGAAAACAAATGGCTGAGTCCTGAGCTTGCTGCTTTAGGCCCCCTTGTTGTAAGCATGAGTTCAAAGCCACCTAGACTTCCCATTTGGAGATTCCTGCAGCATGAGAGTCAGGGTGTGATGGTGAGCCACAATAACCTCTGTGGTGCACAGCCTGTAAGGGACATTCCCAGTAAAGAACTTTTACAGTGTGTGCACAAAGGCAAATGATCCCCTTGATTGCTGTACCAAAATTGTCAACATTTAATTAGATCCTGGGATCAGTGAGTCCTGTTGGAATTTCTACACCTTTACTGTATAACCGGTGTTGCAGATATGTTATCCTGGGCACATTAAAGAGCTGATCCCCCAAGCTTTTCCTGCATTTTAACTGAGTTCTACTGTATGTTAATGCAGGCAAATATAAAGGTGAAAGTTTCTAAGGAAACACTCTCTTCAGTGAGCACCATGAGCTAGTTTTTGATGTCCAAATAAAGTTGGAAAACTTTCCACTGAATTTATAATGGCTCCATTCTATGACACCTGCAATTGTTTTGTATACTATCTAAGAATTTTTTTTTTTCCATTTGTGATAGCAACCATCATTGTGCTACAGTTTGCTTTTCTTAACTGAAGTTACAGTTTTAGCACTGCATCCTTTTTCTACTTAGGCTAGGTAAATTTTACAGCTCCCTTGTTACCTGGGTATTTTCATTGCTGTTCCTCATATGTCTCCTGTCAGTAGAAAATTAATTCACTAAAGCCAAATTATCTTTAACTTTTATTGAGGGTCTAAGAAAAGCCGACACTAAAACAAAATAAAAAATTGAAGCTAAGTTTTCATCTTTTCCTTGTGCAGTGAGGCAAAATACACACCAGAGAGACTCAGATTATATGTACAGCATAAAACTATCCAGATTTGGATAAATGGATTTTTTTCTTTGTACATATGGCTTTGTAACTGGCTTGTTTCCCAACATTCCTTTTGACTCAACTTCCAGATTCAAAGAAATCCAAATATCTGACCAAAACTCATTTCATTTTCTCCTGCCTATTAGAAGTAGGTATTTGTGCAAAATGAAACCACAAATCAGCTTGGGTTTGCTTGCAACATTGATGAACCATAATGAATCTTTAAATGAACTCAGTCTAAATTTCAAGTATGTAATAAAACACAAAAGCATACCCAAAAGTCACTTTGAGTGTATTCTTCTGTATCTGGTAATTTATTTTTAGGTGACTTGTTTTGGGGCATTTACGAGCCAGTTCGACTGGCGGAGAAATGCCATTTAGCAGTCCCACCTGTAGATTACCTATATACATACTGGTATACAAATCGCAGAGGCATGCACCAAATGGCAGATTTTTGGCTGATAAGGTAATAGCAGGGCAGTATTTATTTCTTTGGAGTTACAGCGCTGGAAGATATAAGCCAAAATCTCTTGCTGCTCCACAGATCAAGTTGTTCAGACATGTCATCACCTCCTCTGTGTTCCTTGGACCTGATTAGAGCCTGCTACTCCCCTCTGTGCCTTAGCACAGAACATCCTGCAGTGGGATCACAATTCGCTATAGATGTAAAGAGGCCAGGCTGGACTGTGTAGGCAGGTTGAGCATGGCATCAGCTTTGCGCCATGAGGATTACAATAAACAGAAGATCACATTCACAACATATGTTTTGTAATTCACACATATATTGTTTGCCTTTTCTAAATCTTTGTAGAAATATTTATTTGGCAAAGTTGGCAAATCATTTCCTAGACTTTCATGGCCATGCTTTTGATTATCTTCTTCAGTCTCACAGACTTTCTGAAGTGACATCTGTGTGGAGCTTACTACATTGGTTCTTTTGTACCCGTGCTGTGGCTGGGTTTATGATGGTTTCGGGTGCTCTCTCCAGAGTTCTCTTCAGCTAGGTTTATATTTAACAGTAAGGTGATCACTGATATTAGAAGCAAACTGTTTCATTCTTCCATGTTTTCAAATGTATGCGTAATTCCACATTTTAAAATGGCAACACAATGACTGTTGGTGTTGGGTAAAGATCGTTACATCCTAAATGATGTATTAGGCCTATGTGGAGATTTCTCTGTTACAGGGTGCTATTATGCTTATGTTCCTGTCTGCAACAGGGAACCTGTCAGATTTGTCTGATTAGAGATCTTCATTTTTGGAATTTAGATTACTGCCATTAGGCTCAATGAGTCTAATGCCCTACCACTGTGTGTTTACCGAGGCAGTGACACTACTTTGTTTATAAGTAGCGAAAAGTAAAGAAACCAGGATGAATTTCATTGATCTTTCCATGTTGTAAATGTAAAATTCATGTGCATTTTTGTTTGCTTTATGGCTGTTCTCTTTCCTTTTCCTCATTTAATATGCACTTCATACTGTGCCAAGGGGTCAGTAGGGCAAATGAAGGAGCCAAATGGCTTACCTCTGCCCTAAGGAAACATGCCAATATTTAGCTGGGCATTTTACCAAATAAAGGCAGAACTGGAATCCACAATAAATGTGAGAGTTGTTTAAAACTGCATCCTTTTCTTAGATTCACAGCTACAACCTCCTTGAGGCATGAGCTTTTTACACTTCACTGGTGCTTTCTAGCTTTCTCCAAGTAACTGCATCTTAGAAGATATTAGAGGGGGGTGCAACTCATTTTATTTATGGCCTTTGCACAGAAACAAGTTTCAGTTATTTTAATCTGACTGAAATAAGAAACCATAATCCATGGATGAAAAGACAATGGACAAACTCAGTTAAATCCCTCGTACCCTGAGGATGTATATTTTGTCCATTTCTGGTTTTTTATGTTCCTTTTTTTCTGCTGTTATTCCCAACTTTAACTTTTGAAAAGCCAAGCAGTTTAAGTGGCCAGGCCTGGGGAGCTTATTTGTATGCAGCACAAATTTCAGGATCTGTTCCCAAGCCTGTGCAGAGTGAAAAATGGCCTGCATTTTCTTGATAGCCCATGTGGTTGTAAAGAATAAATGGCTAATGAATTACAGATGAACATTGACGCAAATTAATCTTCCTGATGTCCCTGGGTTATATGGCAGCCATTTAAAAGTTTAATCAATACACTAAAGTTGAAAACATGCAGGCACTGCAGTTGTTTGGATGTAATAAACATCAGAGGGAAACGGGAGGCTTGTACCCAGTCCATGTATCATAATGACAGGTATTTATGTTTAATGGACTAAATATTTTTTATTGGAAGAGAGCAAATGTCAGCTTAACTTTGTAAGCCCCGCATTCAACTTTCCTTTGAGGTTGGTGAGAGACGGCTGACATGTCATTGAAAATGAAATGTAAAAAAACCAATTGAGACAAAGCGAGGATAAGGAGCTGTTTTGCCGACAAGATGTTGCTTTAATGCTCTGCAACTATTCATTAAATAAAATGTAAACTCTACCATTTCAAACGTTGCAGTAAAATGGTTTACTAGGGCAGACTTTTAATGGTTATTAGAGAAAACAAGAGCCAACCGCTGCCAAATATGCTTTTCTGGGAAACATTTTATTTGAAAAGTCTTTTCCTGAGTTACAATTTCAGAAGATTTATAATCATGGAGCAGTCATTCCTCCTCCCCCCCCCCCCATTCCCCCTTTCCTTCTCTTGACAAAGAAAAACAGAAAAAATAACTTTAAGAATAACCATTTGATGGTCCTTTTCCCCAACTTTGAACAGAGTAATAGCTTTATATAAGCTTCCCAGAGGCTTGGATATTAATTGCACTTGAAGTCAATAAATTTTGGAGCCATGTGTGTCCAGAACTTACCCATCATTGGTATAAATGGGGAAAGAGGCTTTACAGGATTGCCAGATTCACCAGGCCTGCAGAGTTTCTTGGCTGTGTGACAGACTACATGAATTTATTTTCTTTACCTAAAGAAAAATGTTGTTGACATATCACTGGGTCTTATAAAAAGACAAGCTTCTTCCATGTTAAAAAAAGAACTCTAATAAATGGGAAAAGATCATGTTTTACCATCTTTCTGTTATCAGTTTTAATACCTGTGTGTTGGCTGATCTTTCCTGAATAGACCCTCGATGGTCTAGTGTGGTCTCATGAACCTTTTGGTAAGTTATACTGTGGAACTACTTCAGAAAGGGAAGGTGGTCTCAAGCCTATGGGTCCCTGTTTGCTTGTTTGGTGATTGGTTGAACTGATTTTCTCTTGACTTCATCATCTCTCTAAAATATTTCATTTAGTTAAATAATTGCTCTTAATAACAGTGTAGTGAGTCATCTGGCAGAGTTTTGATGACCGACCTCCTGTTTCATGATCTCCAAGCATATTTTTTTTGGCTTTACCAAAGACTTTAAGGCAGAGGGTGCATTGCAGGAGTGGCAAAAATTTCTTACTAGAAAGGCACCTAAATATCTAACTTCTGTTTGGCAGGCAGGCAATGTTATTTTCAATCATTTTAATAATTTTATTTTCTCTCAACATCTCCTTGTTATGTGGCATCAAGTTCTACTTCAGATAAGACAGCTACTAATATTGTAAATAAAGCCAGATTTGGCTAAATAATGTAGATTGATAGTGTCTTGTTTATAAGATATTATACACTGCTTCTTGATAACAAAGTAATTGTTGAAGAAGCATTTGAAAATGTTACTCTTGTGTACTCCCTGGATGAAGAACTATTTTCATTTTTGAGCAATCCCACAAATAAATACGTGTTTACACCATGAAAAGTAAAATAATAAAATGGGTACATTGGCCAGACAGTCTGTGAAGGCTCAAGAGCCCATCGTGCAACACAACATTGAAATAATGCAAAAATGGCGTTTTCTCCACCTCTTCTGCTGTCCCAGCACTTGTCCCAGAAAAAGTGGCTTCCTACCCTCAAAGAGCTAATATGGCCTAATCCTATGAAGCTTCCAGACATGCTGCTTTCTTCTGATCTTACCTCCTGCAGTAGAGAGTCGGTTGCTCCTTCCATTGTATGGCCATACTGCACATTGTCTAGGATTTACCTGGAATGCAGTGTAAGGCAACTGAGCAATGACATACTGGTTTATGGCCATTAGAAATGGTCTGTGGAGTAGTTCTGAGCTGACTTCAATGTGACTGGTGAAGGGGAGGGTTGAAGCCTTGTTATTGTCATAATTAAGCATCAAAGACTTAGAAGCAGGGTTGCAGTGTCCTGCTGAATTAAGTTACAGTTTGGTTCAGTTTCAAAAATTGTCTTCCATTTCATAAAGCTCAGAAGCAGTTTTCCAAAACTGCTCAAAAGCAGTAAGCTTTAGTGGCATGTGAAGTAAACCAGCAGCTATCTACAGCAAAACATTAACAAGATTGCACCAGACAGAGGTGGTTCTAGTAGAAAATTGGAGGTAAAGAGTGTGTGACATTAGATTGATTCTCTCTGTCAGATGGAAAACTCTCTTTTCAGTAACTATTCACAACAGAATATGAAGTCCTTTGTAAAATGGTACGTTGGGGAGTGCAGGCTGCTGCTATCTAGCACACTGCTCCCACAGCTGAAAACATAATAAAGTTATTTTCTTGGTCAACCCATTATACCATCTGACTAAATTATGCCAAGTTAGATTTTTACAAGCTTAAATTTCAGTCATAGACGTCCTTTTTAATATGGTTTCTCAATACTTAAACTTTGTAGAGAGGCTGCTGCTATGTATTATAGACTTCATGGATAAAATATAGGCGGAAAGAAAATATTTGTTGTAAAAGATTTCCTTTAAAACAAAGGCAGAAAATGTGAGACCTCCAAGACTCCATATTTGAAGAGAGATTCAACTTCAAATGAAAGTATCTAAATATTGGCAAATCACAAAATTATAAGCGATTAAACATGGCCTTTTGAGAGTACTTTTGTTTCAGTTCAAAGTTACATGGGTATATATATGTAACTAAATAGAGCAGCCTCTCTGTCTTGAAGGTTTAACAGCCCAGACACACAAATCTGCCTACTCACCCTTTGACTTAATATGCGATGATTAAAATATTTTGTGGTGTTTTATTTGTCCATCAGAAATCTTGCCTCTGACTAGTGGTTGGGTAATGTTTTGCAAGGCTGATACATAGCATGCATTTAAGTACATACTTGTGTTACACTTTTCCCTATATTGTACCAGTGCAACAAAGATTCATCGTATGTATATCAAAAAGTCAAAATATTTAAATAGTGATACAAAGCTATTAAACTAATTTTAACCTAAAAAAAAAATAAAATATAGGAGAGCATGATTTAGGAAAGTATCTTTTTCTTTGCCATGTTCATTTTGAATTCCTCAGGGATACAAATGTGATGTTAAAGGTTGAAAGCAGTTTGAGAATTATGCCAGTTGCAGCCTTCTTGAACTGGGACCCACAGACCTGACAGCTATTAAAAAATGAAGTAACTTTTTGTTCTGATTTTGTATAATGAGCATATGATAAAAAGGGGTTTATTTCTACGTTATCCTGCAGGTGTAACTCTGCTGTCTGTCAGTTTATCCTGTATTTTATTTTGATGAAGAGAGAACATTAGGGATAAAAAAAAAATAAACCGCTTAATCAAAAACCTTAACAGGAAAGAAAAGAAGTCTCGAGACAATGTCATGTATTGCTGGTTATTTGTGATGGTTAAAAGAATTATCTGAAAACAAAGAAGTCTTTCACAATGAATCTAAAACACAAAAGCTTTAATAACATTTACATCTGTGTATCCATGTCTCCAAATGCAAGTCATGAATAACACATAAACTAGCGTATATAGGGAACAGAAGTGCTAGCACATCATTTAAAATCCAACACACCCCATCGTCAGTGGAATCAAATACACAGCAGGAATGGTTCCAGTTGATAGACACACAATGAAGTCATTGAAAATGAAAACATATTAATTACCTTCCTAAAGGTTAAGATAGAAATGGCTAAGTTCTCTAATCCTGGAATAATATTAATGCCTCAAATCTGTGCAGGAAAAGTGTGTAACATTTCAGAAATTGTGGAAAATTTAATCACTTATTTGTATCTCACCCATGACTGACTCCACAGCATGGGGAGTGGCAGGGGGAAGAGCATGAAGTGCAAGACAAAGATAAAACCTGGGAGAATTATCAACAAACAAAAGATGTTCTTGGTCCAAACAAGCTACTTGCACTACATGAGCTAAGTATAAGAATAGGCTGTTTCTGAATTGCAGCTTTTATGTGCTTAAGCAAACCCTGCTGGGAGAACTGCTTTGTAGAGCACCTCTGCTAACACAGACGCACAGAGTGCCCTTTAATAGAGGAATTCAAAGTGCAGTGTTTAAGGAAACCTTTTCCGCTTCCAAATTTTCCTGTGCTTATTACAGGATGTGATCCTAGCTTGTCACTATGACATAGGTTTCCCTTAAATATTTTGTATTTTCATTATCTTTTTGTCTATGTTAAATGCAAACAACAGAGGCTGAAGGCTGTGTATGTGTGTTGGGAAATGAACAAGGGGGGACTGAGGGAGAATGCTCAAGTTGTGTGATAGAAAATGATAGGTGTCAAAAAAAAAAAAACAACAAAACAGTAAAGACCTAGCTTGGTCATGGTCATTTTCTTTGTATAACAACACTTTTTTTTTCATTTGTCCCTGAGGACTAGTAAGATCACTGATATGACAGTTAATTTTAGATGTATTCTTTCCTAGTCTTCTCTTTTCTTCTCCCTCCTCCAAATCTTCATCCACGCATCTCTGACACAAAACTGTAGCACCTGGGTGCCTAACTAACTGTATGGACCCCGTTATAGTGGTGTGCTGGGTGAACCTGATCCTTTATGTCTTTATGCTAAAACCCAAATCTTCCCAACAGCAAGGGGTTAATCGTCTGCTTTCAGTGTGGTTTAAAACTCTAAGCTCTCGGGAATGATGGTTCCATGAGGGTTGAATGTAATTGCAAAATAATATGGGTACTTTGTCTTATTTTCAGTGAGTAATACTTGCTGGTTTTGCTGCATGTGTTCATATTGGGGCTCTTCCTTCAGTGTACACGATGCAAGGTATTTGCAAATTTCAGCCTTTGGGCTTTAAATGTTGTGCTGTTTCTTCTGTTCCTTATTCACTACAGATTATGTATAATTGATGACCTGCATTTACAGACAGGGGTGGTATACAGATGTAAATGTTATTATAGCTTTTATATTTTATGTTCTTTCTGAAAGATCATTTTGTCTTTGAATAATACCCCTGTTCAGATTTTGGGGTGTTTATCTCTAAAAGAGAATATGAAATGGATATTGCGCATCGTATATTTCTTAAAAGTAATTTGGAATTTTAGGGTATGGGATTGGTGGTGACTGATACACTGCCTGGATGAGATATATCCCTTTGAAAATAACAGCGCGAGTACATGCCTGCATCTGTCTAACCTCATATTTCACTTTCACATTGGGTTATGGATGTCTGCATTCAGTGAGTCTATCTTCCCTTTAGGTATTATTTCAGCCCTTTGAGATAATAAGGAAAGTTTAATTGCGTTGTTAATTGATTTTTTGCACAACATTATTACCTTGATTGATTGCAGAGTTGATGAAAATGTTAGACACAGGCAGCGTAAAGTATCAGCCCAGTAAGGAGTGGGAGCCTTGTGGAGAATAGATAACCTTGATGTTAAGAGCTATATCCTTCAGATATGTCTTCCCTTGACATATTGATGGCCCTTGAAAAGGGAAAAGCTGATTGTATGCAGAATGCAATCATTAAACCCACTTCAGCTGGCTGTTGATTAATTTGTTTTTTCCTGAAGGATCTAGTTAAAGAGAAGGCCTCACTAATATCAACAGCAGCCATTTTCCAAGCTTCAGATTATTCTTAACCCTCTCCTAGAAGAAAGAAAAATGATACTGTCTTGGTTTAGACAGGCAAATTGTCTGAAAACATTCAGTCCAGCTGCTATTTGGGGATTATAACACTCACTTTAGCCCGTTAACTACTGCTTCCTTCATGACCTCTCTCCCTCCTGCCTTCAGTATTCCGCTTTGCCACAGCCACAGATAGCAGAAAGTCACATTTGATGTTTTTTGAATAAGGCCAGTGTCTGTTCTCAGCAGAGATGCCAACAGGGATGTCAAGCTTGTTTTGGCCAAAGACTGAAATACTTAAGTAGCATTATAGCTGCTTCCTGGGAGCCTCTCTGAAAGGACCAGAGAGTTCACTGCACACACGTAAGTGGTTAAGCTTTCCTTATCCCTGAAAAGATCTTTCTTGTATATTTTTTAGTTATTGCTTTTGAGATCTTTGAGGTCTTCAGCAGGGCAGTTGTGCTGTGCATTGCTTCTGCTGGAGAGCACAAAGGATGCTGTGGAAGTTAGAGTGCCCGGTATTTGCTCATTCAGGACAGAGGCTATTCAGTGCTGCCCCAGGTTTAACAGCAGCAATTGTGTCCTGCTGTTGACTATATTTAACCAAACAGTGACTGTATGTAACTAGCTTTCCCACTGTGAATTCATGCAATGGTCTAATCCTGAACTACCTGCTACTTTCAAAGCACTTTCCATTTTAATACCACCCACTCTGAGGGTGAAGGTGAAGAGAAGTACCTGTAAGAGTCATTGTCTAAATGACCTTCTGGTGGCAGAGGGAGCTTCCTTGACAGAAAAACATTCTTGGGATTGAGGGACAGCTTCTGTCTTAAGCATTTCTTGTATTTGTATCTGCAAATGGACCAAGA
Source organism: Pezoporus occidentalis (assembly GCF_034315485.1). NCBI lineage: Eukaryota > Metazoa > Chordata > Aves > Psittaciformes > Psittacidae > Pezoporus > Pezoporus occidentalis. Next base: position 89,475 of record NW_026912951.1, on the reverse strand, counting down.
CATCCAAAATATTTATTCAGCTTTAACCAAGCTGCATTGAATATCTCAGAAGCAGAATGTGGTGAAGGTTTTATCCTTCAGTTAACCATTTAAAGGATATTTGGCAAAGTAGTAGATAGCAGGTTATTGCTTCCTGTATAGCTTGATAGTCTCAAAGACAGTCACTGTTAATTTGTGCTTGTGAGTGATACAGTGATCAGTGTTGCCTGATTGTTTGGCCAGATGTGGTTTATTAGGTCCAATGTGCACGTTTGCCAGTTGGCTTCTTTTTAATATGAGGACATGTTAACTTACAACATAGTCAAGTCTGACAAATTTGAACCAGACAAATAAGTGAGTAATATTTCAGGCTGTCAAAGCGGGTGAATACTGATTAACTGACACACTCCAAAAGCTCTCACCAATATCCATGCTCCAGTGGAAAATGTTTACTAAGCATAATACTTGTTAGAAAGTCTTTGGTGCTTTGACTAAGCTTTAATGACTCTGACTCTAATGGAGGGGTTTTAATGTGCCGTAGTCTTGCTGTTTCTTAGCCTCCTATCTTTTATCTTTAGCAAAAGCTTCCATAGGGGCTAAAAGTGCGCTTGTAAACTATGTTCTCCTGTCCACTGTGATTTAACCTTCAGCCTCCCTCTCATTAGCATGTTTTTAAAAGGAGCCTGAGGAAGGGGGGAAAGATTTGAGGATAGGAAACAACGACAATGTTTTGGCATTCAGCACTGGAGGCAGTCAGTGTTTAGGAGATAGACTATGGCCAGTAAGTATTTAGCAAAAGCAGCTGGTGTTATATGCTATACGATAGAACAAAATTCTGCCAGAAGGCAAGCCACAGACTTAGTCCACATAACTAGATATTTGCTGAACACTTTGGGTGTTTGGATCCAGATGCATTTCTGATTTCATTTGGTGCTATATAGCAATAGCTATAGAAGAGAGAAAAGAGCTCATGATCTATGTGGGGTCTGGATGTGTCTTACAAAGTGCCAAATGCCTTCAGCTTCCACTGGAAATCAAGGGAATCCAGGGCCTTATGTATCACCTTCTTAAAAATGTTTGGTTTTATATTAGGAAGAATCTTAGCAATCCTATCATTAGCGATTAGTTAAACATCTCCTTTGTTTCTGAGGAAAAGCTTATGGAAAGGAGCAAGTAATGGAATGCAAAGAAGGTTCCCTTAACTGTATTGTAATGTGACAGCAACACTATTTCATTATGCTCTTTAATTTTATTTGAGAGACTTTCTTTCCCAGCTTTAAAAATAAAAAGCAACTTGTCTTTATTTCAGATGACTCTCTTGAGAAATTTCAAACCAGTTGAGCCAGACTGAATTTTGCATGGTGTTTTTTTTTTTTTCCTAATGTGAACTCCTACAGCAGGAACACATTTGAGATCCAAAAGCAAGTTTTACTCATGAGATGAGCCAAATTTATGTCTAAACTCTCCAGAAGGCCCTGCTGCTCAGATTTTTTTCACATAAGAATTTATAATTTTATTGGAATGCTTGCAGACTTTCCGAACCATTATTCCAAAAGTTTGCTTTCTGACCCATAAATCATGGTACATTTGTTTAATTTTATCACAGTTACTAAAAGACCAAACTTCCTTCCCCCCCCCCCCCATTTTACTGCTAATGCAATCTGTGTATGTTTAAAGTTTGTGAAGTACAATATAATTATACTCACTTTCTGTTTTCTTAATGACCCTGTCATTCTTCATGATTTAACTCCACTGCTTATTAATGTAAGTATTATTAGTAGAATGTAGCCCAAAGTATAGAGCAGCCTGAAGAAATGTCATTTTTGCATATGCTAGCCAAATTAACTGAAAATCTTGTAAGTTAATGTGGTGAGTGTACACTGAAGAGCTGAACTTTAATATATGGTAGGAATGGGAGTTTACAACCTCCTTTTCCTCCACCATTCTAAATACATTAAAAGAGTCTCTTACCACTGCAACACTGTCGCATTATCAAATGTAATAGAAAGATGTTTCAAAACAGTATTAGAATTTATGTTGTCAATGTGAGAGAATAGCAAGTGCCACCCCAGTTGCAGTGGAAGCCAGTGGTGTAGACGACTGGTCACCTCCCCCTGTACAACATTTTGAGCCTTTTGTTCAGACCACTACCCAGTGACATCCTTTTGTAGCCATCTGTATACACAAACTGATGCTCACTGTGGTTAGTCCACCAGAAGTCAAGCTCCTGGACAAAGGCTGAAAGAAGGGGTTGTATAAATATGGGCTTTGATCATGACAGAACAAGAAATTGGCTGCAAAACTAACAAACAGTGTTGCTTTTAATTGTCATTCTGGAATATTTAGTTTGCTGGTGTGGTCCGATTTTTAGACAAATGCATGCTGCCCTCTAGTGCTGATGCTCTCTGCTTGAAGCTGACTGGCGAGAGGGAAGCCAGGGTGAGGGTCTGTTTTGGTGGGGAGTGGTCTTTTGCCTGGTTACAAAATTACTAGTCCAGTTTAGGGTATTTGGTCATTAATAGAAAGTAATTAAGCCCTCGTGACATTGGTTTAGAGATGAAGGGTATTTAACACATATAACCTGACTTGCACTGATATTTATAGACATTTGTTCTGCCTTTACTACTTATATTTAGACTATATGTGAGAGAATAGGTATATGAAGAAGTATTTTAATAGATTAAAAGAACCCATGCTTCCTTCCCTCCATCTCTTTCAAGGGTATTGTATGCATTCAAATATAAGCATCAGTTCACCCATAATAATTGGCATGCTGATGCTTTCTGTGCACTTGGATTTCTTTGACTGCAATGTCTAGCTGACTATCCAATTTATGTGTCTGAGTAATTAAAAAAAATGCTTGAATTTTTTACCTTATTCAACAAGAAACATTGTGTTGTAAAGTCAGCATTAATTCCATCCATAACATTATTTGAGAGTGCAAAAATGGTAAAGAAGCAGTGAAGAGACAAAAGCATTTGGGTTTTTTGTTTGGTCCTTTTTGCTTCATTTTCACTAGAGAGACATCCTCCCTCCCCCCCCCCCCCCCCATATTTCTCTGATGATGGTTACAATAAGCATGGAAAGATTCCAAAGCAATCCCAAGTGTAGGACCTTAAATTGTAACAATGATACCCGGAGGAGTATGGAACTGGTTAATGATTTAAAGTATTATGCCCTAAATGCTCCTATTTTAGCCAACAGTAGAGAATCTGTAGACAGCACATGCCCAGATCAAAGCTGATCATGTCAATGTCATTCAAGGAGGGAGAGATACCCTCGTTTCCCCCTTCTCTCCCCCCTACCCATTTTTTTAAAACAAAGTATGACATCTGAGGAACAGTGTGTTGATTGTTCCACTGCCAGGATACGCATAATGGAAACATTAGCTCCAAGATAACTTTTAATCTGTCAGCCTAATGGCTCCTTAATGTGTAGAGGGCTTTAAATGTATGTCAGCCAGGGCTGTATAAAGTAATATAGTTTGTGGCCTGAATGGATCTAGATGACTCCGCACCATGACACAATATGGTTTATTATTAAGTATCAGCTCATCAGCTTATTCCCACGGATTTGGACAAGCTTCTCCATTTTCCAGTAACAGATTATGTGAGAAAAAGCTTGCAGTGCACTTTTTTCTCTCCCCTCACCCCCACTTTTCTTTTTCTTGTACTTTTTTTTTTTTCCCCTCTTCCAAATTACAAGTTTCATCCCCAGCTGCACTGGGAGCCCTGAAGTGTATTTACAGCAGGCTGCACTTTATCACACATCAGCTTGACTGCTAGTTTACACTGGACATTTATGCAGCTCCCTTGGCCCGGGATACAAACTTCACATCTTTGTATTCCTATCACCTTCACTGCAATTTTTTCCAACATCCTCTCTCTGTTGACTGCTTTTCTTCCCCTCCCCTACTCTCACTTCCCCACATACTCCCTCTTCCCTACCCCCCCCCCCCCCCCCCTTCCTACAAGCATGCCAGTGAGACTTGACATGTCACAGTACTTGTCTGTGCAGGATACTTGCAATAATTCAGTGTCTTAGTTTGCCTGCTCTGATTCCACTCGGCTCTAGCTTAGTTATATAATTCCAACAGCATTGCTGTAGACAGATACTGAAAGGCACAAAATCAAATCTGTATTTCCTTTCAGTGTGAAAGACCACTTTGTACCGCGTGCTGTAGGGTGTCCAGAGGAAAGTGTTATCACTTTTTGGCATCCCTGTGCAGGGAACAGAGCAAAGAGGTAATTCATCTCCCCTGGATGTGAAGGTTACCTTCTTTTATTGTTGTTACCCACAGAGGGAGGGGAGAATCAGGATCAGCAGTTTGCTACTTAAGGAATGTCCTCCTTCTCTAGGAAATCTGCAGTCCCTAATCCATGCAGACCCCTGTAGGAGTATCTGGGGGCCACTCTGCGAGTGTTGTGGTCATGGTGTAAGAATTCTGCTTTTGCTGAAGTGAGCTCTATCCTCAGCCTTCTCAAGCACAACCCGATCCCTTTATGCATATATAGTTCCATAGGAATTATGCATTATTTTTGCTTATGTTTAATGTTTCTATCCTCTTAAAAATAATTAATTCATTTATTATAAAGGAAGTTAGTATTTGTGTGTTTTGCTATTTAGATTTTCTGATTTTTATGGTACTATTGGGGGGGGGGTGTGTGTTTGGTTTTGGTTTTGGTTTATTGCTATGTTATTTCAGGTCTTTATAAGTTAACCTTTCTACAGCATTCAACTGTGTCCCAGCCAAAGAAGGACAACTCCCTTAGCTGTTGTATGCTTCTCTTTCTATTGGTCCCTCTGTTCTGATTTAAGGAGTCTAGATCCTGTGTCTTGACTAAAACCTGGAGCATTCTGGAAAATTTGGTTGCAACAAACAGATCCTGTTCTTTCCCTGCATCACATTGCAGGTTTTGAGCTCAAGCTCTCCCATACTGACAATAGTCTGTTTCCTGTGGCAGAGGAGTGGACCTCTCTAAATTACATACTTGGCTGCTTTTGGGAGGACTTAATGACCCACATAATCCTTTACACCTTTTCTTATCTTCCATGTGATCTTCTCAGATTCCTGTGTCAGAAAGTTCATAAACTGGATCATATTCAATAGAAAGAATGATTCTGTTCCACCAAAAGTCAACACAAAGTACAAAAATCTGCCTATAATTCCCTCCCTTATTGTCCTATAAATTTATAGTTTTAAATTTTCTATTAAATTTGATCTAATTTACAGAACATGGACCAACAACATAACAACCATTCTCAACCATTTTTGGCTCTAACAGGTATCCAACATTAAAGGATTTCTTGATTCTAATTGGTCAAAATGTTGTTCTTGTTTATAAAAATTTATTTCTATATAAACTGTGAAGGCCCACTTATAAATAAATAAATGTCTGCAACTCAAAGGAGATGAATGAATCTTAGAAAACTGACTTGGACAACACTCAGTATTTGTGGGGGGCAGGGAACAGAAGGAGAGAAGAAAAAATATCCTTTTTTCTTCTGCATTTGTGAAGTGTTTACCTGATGTTAGAGCCGCGAGACTCAGTAAAACTAAAAGTGCACTACTTGGGTCCAAATAAACTTGCTGTTTTTTCTTTTTTTCTTATCACTGTTCAATACTTAGACTCTCCCGTCTCCTCCCACCTTGTTACAGGTTCCCACCCTTGCCTGCTTTGAGGCTTTGCATGGATCTGAATTTCAAGCTGATTTGTCTGGATGTTAGGCTGATGTTTTTATGGGTTTGTTTTTTGGGGGGAGCTTTTTGTTGTTGTTTGTTTTGCTTGGTTCCTCCGCTCCCCCCTCCCCTTTTTTTTGGGGGGGGGGGGGGGGGGGAGGGAACCAGGGGTGGGGTTTGTTTTGGTGTTTTTTTTTTTGTTGTTGCAGGTTTTTTTGTTTGTTTTGGGTTTGGTTGTGGATTTGTTGGGTTTTTTTCCCTTGTTTTTTGTTTTTAATGATTAATTGAGGATTACAGAGCAAATGTTTAGAAGGAGCACACTTGGAAATTTTTTTTTTTTACAGCATTCAGTTGATTCAGTATTCTTAATGCTGAATATTAAAATAGATAGCTCAGGTACAATTAGATGGAATGATTTTCTTTTTAAACTAAAATGACTGTGATAGTATGTATGATTTAGTTCTGATTCAGTAGAAAAGAATAACCTATGTGCTATTGAAGGTGAGAGGATTAGGCTCCTAATTTCTTGCAAATCTCTAGTACTTCAGTTCTCATAGAAAATGAAGGTAGAATTGACAATAAGTTGTCACCTAGACAACTAGATAAAATTGTTAGAATTTCCATGAAGATAAATATAAAATGTAAAATTAGTAAGCTCCTATACAAAAGGAATTTTTGCTTCAAACCAGCTTTAATATTCCCTAAATGAAGAGTTCTAAATTAATTTGACTGGAGGAGGTCTTTTGCCTAAACCAGTAGCATTGCAGACTTGAAACTGTTTGTTGATAGGTATTTATTCTCCTCTAAATGTTGTAGGTAGGGAATTATTTTCCTTTAAAGGAATATTATATTAATATTTAAGGGAATCTTTGAACTTCTGTTCGTTAATTGTAGAATATGGCCAAGTGCCTATGAAAAAAATGATAATGGTATTGATATTTCATTCTGAAGGGTCTCAAAACAATTTCCAGATTGGTAGTATAACCACACTGAAATGCACCCAGCTTCTTGGTGGAGCATGGCAGCTGTTTAATAGCCCATAGCAAAACTATATAACAGCAGGTTGTGGAAAAAGAGATGAATATGGATCAACTACAAATTGGCAGTGGAGGATTTAGGTACTGTACTCAAATTAAAGTTAGGTGAAGTGGAATTCTGCTAGAATATTGAGTCTGTTTATGAAGTGCTACACTTTGTCAGACCACAGCTCCCTGTGTGGAAGACAGGCAAAAGACTGTGTGCTGAAATGTAATCCTTGATGTATACTGTAGACCAGTGTGTTTGACAAACAAATTTAATTGTGAATACTTTGCTGTTTGCACTTGTAGAGGGGTTTATCAAAAACATTTGATATTAAAATGGATGCCTGAGGGGAATCTTGGGCAGATGTGGCAATAGGTTTTGATGGGGGTGGCAAAAGTGTTGGCTCAATTAAATAGTTTTAGTAATTACTTTTCAAAAAAACTACATGCTACTGGAGAAGGCTGTGCTGCTAAGAGGTTCCCCAGGTATGAGGGCTGAGAGGTGGCTGGTTTGGTTTTTTTTTTAATAGATGGAGAGCATTTATTTGCTAAGGAAAAGAAAGGCAATAAGATGCTTCCAGACAGCATTCCCTTAAGTCCCTGTTGGCCTGAGCTAAATTTTGACTTGTGGCTGAAGCTGCATGATCTGTAGGTCTAGCACATCTAGACCAACTTCTTTGTACCATTTTCCACATACTAAATAAAGATCTGTAAACTTCTCTTGCTCTAGGAAAGTATATGGAGGTCCAACTACACCATAGCTCTCTGCAACACACGCCAGATTTAAAAGGAGCAAACATGACTTGAATAATTTTTCATGAGCTTTAGTATGCATGTATGTATTTATTTATTTATTTTGATAATTGGGTTTTCCCTCAGCTAAGGAAAAGCTGGTGTTGCTGACATTACAATGTGTTTGTGAAGAAAGACTGATACCACAACACATGCAAGCAACGGCAAGGTCATTACTTACCCAGCATAATTAGAACATCCATTACAAAGGGGGAAAACATTTAAAAGATAAAGAGTAAATTTAAAAATTATTCTTCCCAATGTATTTTTTTTTCCATAATTATAGTTTTAACAGCTTGTGGTGATGGTAAAAGCAGCTACTAAAGAAAAATTAGAAGCCTCATTCGGGAAAGATGATCCCTCAAGAGACCTTGTGTTGTTATTTCTAAAGAACCACGAGCAGAAACCTCATTCAGGATGCTGTGTGTTGTTTTGATGTATAGGGGGTATAGTTAGCTAATTATGGCAAGTGCTGGATATTTTAATTAAAAAACACCCCAACAGCCACAGATGTATTGTTTCCCCCTTATTCCTCCCCTTGTCTGTGTGCAAAAATACAAGTACACTCCTGCCCCTCCACTGCAAGGAATTAATGTCATAGCAGATAGGCAGGAGAGAAGCAGTAGGTTTCCTAAATTCATATGTGACATATCTTAGCATAAAAAAATTCTCATTACAGCACACAAGCCTGTTGTAGTTTTCTGAGTTTTCTGTGGTTGCCAAAGGGAGATGGGAAACGGAGAGGAAAAACAAAACAAAAAAAAAACAACCAGTCACCACATGTAATTTATGAGCAAGATTATTGTTTTACAAATAACCTTCATGATAAGTAATATCTCATGGCAACATTTTCAACTGTGCTTTTATCAAGACTCTCCGAGCGGTGTGTATAATATGCCGAGCAATTGAATCACAGCTGTGTGCCTGGGTAGGGAATCTCTGCGGAGACAACACTTCCTTAATTTAAACAATTGTAGGCTGCAGGAGTTCAAAAATTTCAGCTGACTTTAACTGTCACTAGCCCAAGCACCTTTATCCCCAGGCGAGCAGCAGCAGCTGGATTTCATTTCCTGCTGCCAGACTGTCCGACATCTTTGCTGAACATCCTGGGAACTGAGCGTCTTTACTTTAAGGATTTTATTCAAGGTGACAGCTCCTCACACTTTAGCGTTCAGATCACCTCAAGTAGCTGAGATATCAGTGAAAATGAGAGCACTTCTCCAGCAAACTCCAAATTTAGATTGACTGAGGTTATCCTTAGGCCTCTAGACCCAGCCTCCATGACAGCACAGGCCTGCCAGTAACTTTAAAACTACAGTGGAGTTTGTAATGATGTCTGGGGAGAAATATTCTGCTGGAGCAGTGGAGGATACTATAAGCGATAGGAAATGATGTCAGATTTAGTTAGGGCTGGAGACAGTGTTAGAATATACTTGGCATAATATGGCACCGGTATCTCTGTCAGCATCTCTGTTTTCTGTCACTGCACACAATCCCGGGCCTGTCTGTATCCCTGACAGTGTCTTTTCAGATCAGGTTATTGCCAACTCAGAGACTGGCTCAGTGCAGCACCATACAGCCCCCTTTGTTTGAAGTCTGCCCTTTTGTCATTAATGCACTTGATGTCTATTTAAATCTGACGGTGAATGCAGTATCTGTTTTCCTGTCAAGAGATCATTGACAATATTAATACCTCATGTCCTTGCCTCATTTTCTAAGCACTGACACCTAGCCACAGTCTCCAGCATTCATCAAACAGCACTCTCTCACCAGCATCTCTATAAACAGTCTTGCTTCCAGTCCTTAAGAACTGTGGCAGACCTCAAACGAGACTTTTATCAATGCCAGTGAAAAAGGAGTCTGAAGAATGCCATTAATAAACTGTTCGTATCCTGTACATTTAGAGCTCTAAATGGTCTTGTTACTGATCTAATGCCTGCTGCAGTTAGACTTGGAATATCATCTGTTTGGGGGGCAGAGGGGAGGGAAAACCTTGCTTTTCATTAGATGCTTGGTTAGGAATGGTAATATCACCCCTTGAACGTGGAAACTGTTCCACTAGTGAAATTATTCAAGAAAGTTCCATGGAAGAGGGAAAAGGGATTGGGCACTGCACCATATAGTCCCCATTTGTGTAATATTTAAGAGGGATGTGCTATTCACAACAAATAACAGGCCTATCTGTTCCTCTGCTTCCAGCCCACTCCACCCCTCCCCCCGAATGTTTCTATCCTGATGTCTTAGAAGGAAAGAAGAGCATGGGTTAACATTAATCTTGCACAGCCCATTCCTTCCAAGACTGTAGTTGCTTATCTGATGCATGTTATACTGGAAAAATAGACACAGAAAATAAAAGCTTTTATACTGAATTCATAGAGCAAGATGGCACAGTATTTGGTATTTGAGTCCTGGAAAGCTAAAACAGCAATGAATCGAGGATCTGCTCCTCCCCCATCTTGATCCTTTATGTAAGACTGTTTGTCTCCTTTGGGCTAGGTTATGTTTGCTCTTATGGGGATGAGCTAGGTACTTCAGTGTCTGCTGCGTTAAGAGACACTCCCAAGTAGAGGAGACCCTTTCACATCCCTTCCGTGCGTGGGAGATGACTTTAATTTGACTATACCTGCATAAGGGCACTAAGAACAGTTCAGCTAGTAAGATTTAGCATCTTTGAGGATGTTCACAGGTGGGATGTGACTAAATTGACACTTTTATATACTGCTTAGTATCACCAGAGGGGATGCTTTGAATAAGGTAGTGAGATCTGCAGGTATGTGTTTCACTCACAGCAGGTAAGCCTTCCTCAGGCATCTTGCTACCTGTACACACTAATGTGCCTAGTCTCTCAAAAGCAGTATTCTGATTAAATTTTGAAAGCATTCTCTATGTACTAATATTTAGCATAATTTATAATTGTAATTTGTGTATGGCATGTGAGGCTTTGAGCAACCTGGAGTAGTGGAAAGTGACCCTGCCTGTGACCGGGGGGGGGGGCTGGGGTTGGAACTGTATGATCTTTAAGGTCCATTTCAAACCCAAATCATTCCATATTGTTTGAAGAGCTATTTCAGAAATGTTTTTTATGAAATTTGTATGTCTGGGAAAAACACTGGAGTCTGGAGGGCTAACTTAGGAATTCTCAAGTTCTATGTTCTAAGAAGCCAATGACTTCCCACAAGGATTTCAGCCGATCACTTCATTCTCTAAAGCAGGGATGGCTTTAAGTGCTTGCAGGATGACGTTGTGAAAGTTTGAATGGTTTTTCCTGGATCCACATGAAACTGTAACTATTTGCTACTTTTTTGTTTTGTTTTAATTATCAGGAAAACCCTGTAAACATGTAGCAGGGAGATTGCTGAGAATACAAAATGCAACTTTAACCCAGACTTTCTGGTTTTCAAAAGCAAGAGAGAGGTGTTTTCATTTAAAATACAGTGTATGATGTTTCATTATGTCATTCCATTTTTGAAGACACTTGTGGATGTATGTTTAACAGGATGGGTCATGCATGTATTTAAACACATGTTTTCCCAGTGGATTCAAAACTGCCGACTGAATTAGTAATACTGAATACAAATACACAAATTTTCTTTTGCAGGACAAGAGAAAATTGTTTCTTTCCCTCCTTCAAATTTCCCTAGTTATGCGTTTTATTTGCATATTATGCCGTTGCTGTCCTAATTGTAATTTATTTCTTTTTGTTGCAGGTGTTTTGGGAAAATGCCGCTACATTTACTATGGAAAACATTCTGAGGGCAACAGATTCATCCGAGATGACCAGCTATAAAACACAGCATTGTTTTGTGCCTCTCTAGTCCCTCCACATAAGAAGCACAAATTGCATCTAAATTTCAAGCATGTAACTAAAGTCCTCTAGTGCCTTCTGCTGACTTTGCCAAGCCTGTCAAGATCATCCTCCTGTCTTAGTCTGAGTAGTCACATAGAGATTGACATGATTGCCTTTAAGCAGGTCCCATCCACCAGTGTGACAGACAGCTGCAGCGGAGCACCCAGCCTGACAGGAGGAGTACCATGATGGATTGCCTGGTCCAATTGCTGCTCGCAGAAGAGCAGGGGTCACACCTGGTGCTTCAGTGAGCATGCTCCATTGGTTGGTGCCTTAGCAAAAGCAGCGTATTTTATCTCCAGCTTGCCTGTTGAGTGAAAGTGGCTGGTGATATCAAAGTGTTTATAAAAGAGAGGCTATAATTTCAGATGAAAAAGCCCTTATCAGTTGTTTCATTTTTTTCCCTGTGAATTAAGTGCTTGTGTTTCTATCATCATGTATGTGCTGAGACAAATCCTCTCACTGTGTTTTTTTGGTTTGGTGTTCCTCAACCCTCCCACCCCTAAATGAGCCTAGATAGATTATTTTTATTTCCAACATGAAAAAAAAAATCCTGAAAATATTTTAGCCATGCAAAGTACTATCAATTTGTATAATTTTTTTTTTTTTTTGCAAAGGAAACAGATTTAAGCCATTTCACAAATAAAATTTGCTAATTCTTTAATTGCGTCTCAACATTCACCAAGTCTGACCTTCAGAAAAGCAATCATCTTTTTCAATGCTGCAGATTAGTGGCACAGCTTAACTGTACATGCTTGGAGGAAGACCTCAGTTGTGGTATCGACAGTGTGTATTATTTCTGGTTTATTGCACAAGATAATTTTAATTTGTACAGCGACAGCATTTAGAATTAAATGTTTAAATTTGGAAAGAAAAAAGTGCTTAAAAGGAATGATATAAAATAAAATTGCCATCAAATAGGTATGATTATTCAGAGGAGAAAAAGTCAGTAAAAGTAACTGGTGGAATTAACATGATTAACAGCTTTATTAATATGTTACAGGGACAAGTTATTAACCCATTTTGATATCTTTGTAAGAAAGGCTGTTGTAAAATTTTTGGTGGAAAAAATAAAAATGCATGGCATATTTCCTGCTTTTTGATAAACGGGTTGGACATATTTAGAATGCTGAACTTGATTGTGTATAAAAAAAATCCCAATGAGTCATGTATATCTTGTGTTAGGTACCACTAGATACAATGGGATTAGCCAACAAATATGCAAAAATTCTGACCTTTGAACTGTTCCAAACCTGTGCATATTGGCTCTCAACTGAGAGCCATCAATGTCTGCTGTTCTTGTCTTCTTTGAAGTTATTTGGTGGTCTTTATTCACGTACCTGGTTGAAAAAAATGTCAGGTTTTAGAAGTTGCCTACTCTGGGGGGCTATTGAGCTAGTGTTGCAGGTGGAAGTGAATTGGATATTGAAGCCGATCATTAAAACAGGTTTGACTGTTGAAAAAGAATGAAACACTGGCTGAGTGACAAAGGAAAGCTTGATGCTGCTGAGCATTCCAGGCCTTACTCAGTAAACGTAAGCCTTCACTCACACTGAAAGTCTATAATAAATCTTTAACAGATACTTAAAATCAGCAATGAATGTAGAAGGATCCAGTTCACACCACCTGTGGTTCAAATTGAGCTCTGAGCTGTTTGCCATACAAATTGATGCCTGGGAAGCACATTTTGTCCACTTTTAACACCTCTGTTATTGTCATAAATGGCTAGAAATGAAATGCCAATTCACATTAGAAGTCCTAGGAGATATTAGATAAAGGGAAACTACATGCATCTCTTTAATCAAAAATATTATTAGAAATTTTTAGGGCACTTGTCACTTGGTCACCAAAATAACAGCAATCCTAGTTTGTTCCTATCATACTGTGTGTTTTGAAGCCTCCACACACGTTGGCCATGGCATAGTACAGGCAGCAGGCTTATGAATAGGGGTGTTCAAAATAATCTGATGTCACTTTCAGTCTGGTTTCATATGTGTTCTTGTCTTTATAGAAGGCTTTAACCCTGCCTCAAACAATAAACAGCACTTGCAAACTGACCGTATGACTTTTCCATGTTTATTTTGCTTGTTTACTTTTCCTAATGTCAAAACCGTTTGTATCATTTTTTGGAGTGTTTTCTTCCCAGAAAAGCTTTGGAGGCAAAAATATTTTTGGAATGAGATGTGATTAAAGTCACTTCAATTTTATTTTTGTTTTCATTTTGGTGATTATATACCTATAGTTAATATGGTAAAGGCATGATTAAAATTTGCTCAAATGGAATTCACATTAAATGCCTCTGATTCTGGAAGATCAAAAGAGTAGTCTATGAATAATTATATTGCTAACATGTATTAAGGTATTATTTAGAAACAAGCATAGATGATTATATTTTTTATGTTAACATTATTTTTTTTTTTTTTAATAAGCGCGTAACTTAATTTTCAGGTGTCTTCTGCTGAAGTTCAGTTTTAAGAGATGGAAACTCTTCAAACCTGGGGTTGCTATCTGCACTTGGCTCTTTCCTCACTGGAAACTGCAGCTGAATGTCTTAAGTGAACTGAGCATTGTTTAGGATGAAAGTTGCGGTGAAATTACCTGAGATTCCACTCTCTCTCCTTTACTCCCCCTTCTCCATGCATGGGTGCATCATTTCCTCTCAAGATTAACCAGGCTGTTAAAAATAAAAGATCTGGTGCAAATCTATAAGGATTTATTCTATGATTTTAAAATTTTTAAAATTCTATGATTTTAAAATATGTATCTTTCCAAGGAGCCACTGCATTCTTATTTTGTTGTGTTGTTGCAAGAAAAGATTTTGGCCAGCCATGTTTTGTGGCTGTGAACAAGGTTTGAGATTGAAGGTGTTTGAATAGGTCATCTTCAAATACTGAAACCTTTTTAAATAAACCCAGACTTCAGTCTTATGTTCATTTTACTCATGACCAGTACTTTAGGTTTTGGTAGATATCATGTCTTCTCAAGTGAAGATTAGGAGGCAAATGGTTTTATTTGGAGCTGCTTGTAGTAGCTGTGCTTCCTGCATTCCTAACTTTATGCAATGAAAATGTTAATTCCTAACCTTTTAATTAAAAATAAGGAAAAAAATCCCAATTACGATATTGAAGTGAAATTCTAAGATTAATGACCTTCAGTGAAAATCCTACTGTTATGGATACACAGACCCAACTTTATAGCAAACTGGCTCTAATTGAATGTATTGCATGTATAAATGATTTATGGGATTGCTGAAAGTATGTTACCACTGAAACCACTTTTTTCTCCTTTGTTACGGCTGAGTCTCCAATACTTTTTCTAGTGTTTGCTTTACTCAAACTATGAATCCCTTTGAAATCAATGTTTTTATCCGTTAGAGGTAGGGGTAATGGTATTGGAAAGCTGGTATGCAGGTCCCTTTTTAATATATTTGGTTCCCTGAGCAGTACATTGCATGATTGCTGAATGTTCAATTCTCACATCTTTACAGGTGAAAAATCACTGTATGTTGGTCTAATGTTGCTCCCATTTAAGTCAGAAGAAAGAAACAAACCTGTCTGTGCTTTTGAAAATTCTTTCTTTTTCATTACAGGGTTCACTTGCTGCCAGTGGATGTATTAATATATTTTCATTCCTGCCAACAATATAAGCATGTGCATGTTGGGAAATGTTTACCCCCAGTAGAACTTTGCTAGATCAGCCATTGTGGTGAAGTTCTGAATCAGCCCATTTTATACTGACTCACACTGAGTCTTGCCACATAATTCTTCTTTATGTGGTGTGATAGTTGGCACATGAGTCTCTGCTTGCCAATTTTGGGAAAGTTTATTCCTTTTACTCTCTGTACAACTGTCTTTCTGCTTTTTTAAATGGTTGGCATATGTGGAAGAAAGAGGTGAAATTCAGCTTTCCAGAGGTGTAACCATATAGCTGAGGTTGAGGCTGTATGTTTGGCACTTAGATTTCTAAGTATCCATTTGCAGGATGGGTTTTGCATGACTTGCTAGCTGTTGTCTTCTGTTCCTAAAGAACAGACCTTTCCTTTCTAGCTGTGTCCTTGTCTGCTTCAATTGCTATGTCATTGCTCTGCAGGCAAGTGATGGCATGAAATAGGTAAGTGCTCCCATTTTGTTTTTAAAGTGAAATTTCTGCTTCACTGCTGCTTGTAGTATAACAATTGAAACGCATAGTTTGCTTTTTCAGAGTTTTTGTATGTACACCTAGTAACTGTTACCTCTAACTAGCCTTTTTCTGCTGTTCCGTTAAAATCAGTTTTCTGCATTCCTTTCTACTCTTAGTAATGGGAATAAACTAAAACAAACAAGATATCATTGTGAGAAAATGACCATCTAAAGTTGTTACTGTGGGACCATGCCTATGTAAACAACTCTGTGGGACAGGTGAGCATTTTTATACACAAACACTGCTAAATGGCTTGAAGGACTGAAATTTCTTTTGCTTTGGAGCTTTCTTGGAGTTAGGCTGTGGTTGTGAACAGCCAATGTATAGCCTTTGATTTCCTTTTGTTGCTCTTGCAGTATTAGGTCATTAGAGAATGTTGTCTTACCTAAATGAATTAATGTTCATTTTAATTCTAATATTATCCAAATAACCTATCAAGACCTTGGATTATATGAGAGTTAGGCCCAAAAAAAATGGCTTCTTCCAGTCATTTGTAGCCCGTTCTTAAGTCTTTAGAGTATTTTCTTTGGCGATTGTTATGTGAGAATGTTCAAGATATATTCAGCACTACTACTTCATCAAAGCTGGTTGAATTAATATATTTTCTGTGTGCAGTACTAAAGCAGCTGAATCTTTCTAAAAGTTACCTTTTAGGTTAGGTGACTCTGATGGACTTGCCTCTGGTGGGGTTGTCAACCCAAAGCTGACCCTTTCTTAGAGTTGCTGACAGTTAGATTAAGGTTTCAGACCAGGATTTTCACAAGCCTTCAAGGAGCAGATATTTTTAAGGACAAGCTAAGTCGTGGTTATAGTACATTCACAAAATATCATCATCATCTCAGCATTTTAAGAAAACAGCATCTTGAAAAATATATTTAGTTCTAGGTTTGTCATGTTTATAGGTTTTAATGTAATGTATATTCTACAGTATCACATTACATGCAATGTTTGTCCTATGAGTGCAAGTTCCTTAATGTGTTCAAAACATTCTCCCAGCATGAGCTTAAAATTTCTTGCAAATATTTTGCATTCTGATTGAAAGTTCTGCTGCCAATTCACAAACAAAACTGTAAAGTCTAGTTTTATCACAATCCAGAAGTTTAACAGATCATCTCACCTCTCATCTGTAGATCTTTATAGATCAGAACTACAGCCTTATGATATTAAAGTTTTATAGTAAAATATATAGAAATGAATCTGTAAAATATATAGAAATGAATCTGTTTGGAAATGTGGGTATTAAATGTAAGTTTTAATTCAGGATTATATTTGGATATGTATATGTGAAGAGGATATATATGATAATATATATGATATATATGTGTGAAGAGGAGCTTCACAGGATCTCTTCAGATCATACTCCAAAGAAAATCAGTGGCAGAAGAGTGTAGCTTAACAAATTCTACATTACTTTTACATTTGAATGGGGAAAATCAAATAAAGAATACAAAGATAACTGAAATTGATATTTTTGCCATAATTTTTATCTGTGATTGGCCTCCTATTATTAAATTAATGCTATTTTTGCAATTGAGTATGTAAGATTCAGTACAGGGAAAACAACGAAATATTTCTGACGAAAATCTGCTCATTCATTTTATAGGCTTCTCTGATTTTATAAGACCTTTGTGCACTCAATTATCTAGCATTCAGTGTATCTATCAAGTAAGCAGACAGTTGTGGACTTCAGGGAATTTTCAAACACACATGCTGTTCAACCTTTGCAATTTTCTTTTACCTAGGAATTGTTTTCAGAAATTCCCATATAATGAAATTTCTGTTTAAGTTGATAGCTGTAAATGAGGGCACAGTTGCTTCATTTCCTTTTGACAATAAGCCAAATTCATCCCTGGTGAAACTCCATTGATTTAACTCTACTTGAGCTAAGCTACACTGGGGATGAATTTGGCCCAGCTTGAGATTTTTTTTATTCATCTTTTCTTTAATTTCCTTTAGCTTAGTAGTCGATTTAGGGCTGGTCAGAGGATTACAATGCAAGAGAGGGGAAAAGCAAAACTTCTCTGCTCAAGAGTCATTTCCTTTTTAATACCCTACTGATTTAACCATGACTTGTAATGTGCTTCAGGTAGCCAAATTTCAACATCAATTTTGGAAGAAAGTTCACTATACTTTGAGTCTCCTTCCTTGGCTACTTCCCAAACCACCAAATCACCACTTACTATACAAAGCATATATTGTAAAAAACAATGAAAATGTCAGTGCACTGGGAATTATTTGGATAAACTGCAGTTATCAACTGATGCCTGATATGGTTAGCTTGAGCTCCAGTGATTGCACACCTCTTTGACTATTACTTCAGATGCTGGTGAACCTGCAGTATCTCAACATCTGTGATGCTCAACATATCTTACCCCCTAGCTACTGCTTGTTGCACTTGGGTTTCTGAGTCTTGGGTGACTTCTGTCCATGTGTTTCTTATGCCAGACTATTTGGTTATTTTGGTTATTAAACAATAAGTTTCAAGTTTGAGCAAAAGCTGAAAGTGTCATTCAGCAAAAACCACTACTGAGCTGTATGTGCTTTTTGTATGAAACTTGTAAATCCACTGTGTTCACTGAGGTCTTAGCAAACCCAGTCTGAATGTCAAACCTCTAGCAGCTCTCCCAAATCAGGCTAGTTCTGGGTTTCATTATGAAAGAATTGCACAGCTCTAGCTAAACCATCATTTTCCGCTTTCAGCTGTATTTATGAGGCTTAAGAGTTAAAAAAAAAAATAACTACAAACAAACCCCACCAGCTGTTAATCACAAGTTGATATCATGAGCACATTCTGAGTCTTACCCTCTTTCCATTGATACCAGTTGCAAAGCTTTCAACATCAATGGCAGTAGGAGGAAATATTGCAAAATATAGAAATGCACACCCAGTTCAAAAGTTAAAAAGTCTGCCTTAAACTGACAAAGCCAGGAATAGGATGATGTACCTTTGAATGTTTTGCTCTATTTCCACGTTTACTTTTGCACCAAGAAATACCTAGTGGCACTATAAAAGCCAGCACAAGCTTCAACTTGCTTCACAAGTTTCAGGCTTGCATTTTCTTATGGGGCATCCAAAACCAAAGTAGAACCCTTGACATAAGGAATCAAAATATATGGTGTAAAGAATGAGTGTTTATCAGCCATGCTAAAGAAGCAACCCAGAGTCATTAATTTTGAAGCAACTGCTGCCTGGTAAAGTTCTGGAGCTTTATGCAATGGAAAAATTCTGTTACCTATCAAAATGGAAATTTATATTATCTTACAAAATTTTAATCTATTCCAAAATTAATTATATTTAAGCATTTAGTGAGGTCTGGTGGGTTTGGTTTTGTTTTTTCTCAAATCAAAACATGAAGCATTTAGTCTATAAGGCATTCTGCTGCATTTGCCATTTTGGTTTTAAGGCTTAGTAGGTTTGGGTTTTACCTAGCTGTAAGTCTTAGCTTCACTGAAATATTTGAAATCAGACCAAACAGACTTACAGATTGTGCTAATGGATATTTTACAGGAAGGTAGCATAAGACAGGATAGGCAGTTTCAGTCTTTGCCTATTTCAGTAGTTTACTTTTTAATGTTACTAAAATAAAAATATAGGTCCTCGTTTCCCTATTGGAATAAAATAGCTAATATAAATTTACCTGAGAGGATGTTGAGCCTTAGTTAACTAAAATATTCCCAGTTCTGTTGCTATAACATAGGAAAATGAATTGTGTTCTCACTCTGGTTTTATTTTTTACAAAATGCTATATTTGAAATGACCTTTTTTCTGTTTTTAGTAAAACTAAATCCTAAATGAATGTCACTGTTAATGCCATTGTTAAAATTCATCCTTAAGGGCATTTCAACATAAATAGCAATGTTTACAGTTGTATCTTTTTAGAGCAGTTTGAATTGGAGGCCACAGTGTGCCATATTTTCTGAAAGCTGTTTTCATGTAACTGTCCTGCTTGTGTTTTTGAAGGTGTATCTGTAAGTGCAACAGAAAGCTGTGGCTATGGTTTCTTGTTTAATCGTAGCTGTGTCACGCTTGCATGAATTGTAGTAGTTCTTGGCTAGAATACAGAATGCTACCTTTTATGAGAAGTCTCATCTCCTGCTGGTAGGCTACCTCTCCTCATCCTGACAGAAAAAAAAGGTAGCATCATGAAAGGTTTGGGAATCTTGTTTGTCCTCAACTAACCGTAGCTGTGTAATTGAGGATAATAAATATATTCTGTCCCTTTCCACTTTTCTCTCTGCTACTGAGTCACTGATTTCCTAATTTTATGGAATGCTAAGTAAATTCTTGACACTGTGCAGTAATAGTTCTGGTTATATGATTCTATGATTTGTTTTGTATTAACTTTTTCATTTAGCCTTCAGTGGAGCAAAGAAAAAGGTGACTGCAGAAGCATTCGCTTTTAAAGTAACTTACCTGGAGTTTAATAGTCCTGAATTTAGAATAGAAGTTAGTGAATTTTTATGTTTGGAATTATGGCCTTTCATCTAGCAATTAAATAAATGGTGAAACATGCTTCAAAGGAAAAACAAAACAAAAAAATCCTGGTGGCCCCGAGTGTCACAATTAAATGCACAGTGTGTTGGGTACCTAGCAAAGGCTTAGCACTCACTGAGGATTGTAATGTTCATCCATCTAAAGGGAGAATAACTGCATTTTACTTGAAGTTTTGGCAGTGTCCTCTGCAGTATCTCAGGTTACCCTCTGCTAACTGAGCATCTTCCATCTGAGCTCAGCTTTCTCCACAGTCAGATGCAGATAGGCAGAATCCTTCCCCTAAAAAGCAATCAATCCCTCTAGGATTCCTCTGGGGCTAGTAAGGAAATAGGCATATATAACATATTTTGAAAAAAAATGAAATGAAACTGCATGTTTGCACATATGTGCCAGCTCATGTGCCATCATTGCATATCTCTACGGTCTTAAAAATAAGTTTAACAAGGAGCCTAGATAATTATTTTCTTTTTTTTTTCTTGACTGCTAGTCAAATCCAGCTGAAACATGTCCAGTTGAAATGGGCAAAGAGAGCCCTAGAGTAAAATTACACAGTGTGTAACTGTGTGAAACATGTCTGGCTGTCCATACACAGTCACAGATAACTCTAGGAGAATGTGAAAAACTCAGGCTCCCCAGGGAAAAGGAAGAAAAATGACTATTTATTATATCAATTAAACCCAAAGGAAAAAATGTCATCATCAAGGAGTTCAGAGTTTTAGGCTTTTTTTTTTTTTTTTTTTTTAATTTTGAAAGTCAAAGGAATCCTAATCTGATCTTAAAAATGACGGGTATTTATTTTAAGTGAATGGTAATGATACAAGACTGCTCTCTTCTTCTGAATTGTGTTTTCAGCTCCTGGAGTCCTGCCCTGATACCCCTTAGTGTCCATTAGCAGATCCATTTTCTACCCTTAAACTACATATTCTTATCAAAATGTTAATTCTTCCAAGCCTTGAAAATAACATACTGATACACTGTGTACTTTATATGCCAAATTATTCCACTTTAATGGAAAAAGAACAGAAATGTTAAGGAATTCATGTGTATCTGAGTTGTGCACATCAGTCTTCTAAGGCGGCGCATAACAAAGGTCAGAAATAGCCTAGCGCTGTGTTTTGTGTAGCTCATAATTCTAGAAGAAAATGTGCCCAAGTTCCTCCTAAAACATTGTTTTCAAGCATGGTTACTACTGAATATATTTCTAAATGACAAGGTTTATTTGTCTGTATTTTGATATGTTTAGGGGGAACTCAGGCTGACAGTTAGAGGAGGTAGGAAGAGGGAGCCACAACAAGTTCCACCCAAATACAAAATGTCATTTCTTCCCTAGCTAGGATACAGAAGCATCCTGATGAAAAAAAGAGCAGACATTTAAAAGTTTCTGACATGTGTCACAGATGCAGCCATTGAGCCACTGTTCCTGATGTAGCTCGAAATGACAGCATCCAAGCCATTGGAACTGGCTGCGGGACATTCAAAGTTTGGTGTGTGTCGCATTTAATCCTTGTCATGGCACATCTAGAGGATAAAATAGACAAATGGACACAGGCAGTAGTGATAGTTCAAAAAACTTAAAATAAAGCTTCCCAGTCTAATTGATATTATCAGGCTGTGCTAACATTTACCAGCCACCAAGTAGACAGACAGGAGGTCAGCACCCTTTTTTTCTGCAATTTTCCCCTAGTCAGAAGGATAAGTCTTTCAAGCTTTCTCTAAGGGTGACCCAAATACATGAACTGTTTACTCAGAAAAAGCACTGACTTGCTAAAGATACTCCTTAATAATCAAAACATATAAAGCAAAAAAACTTCAACCTCTGATGAAGCAACTTGTCATGCATATGGGCCATGTTATTTACACTAGCTTAGGATCCAGCAATAATGATGATTATTGTACCAAAGAGTTGATAATTTATTGCTTGTACTACCTCTGGATATTTTATAACCTTCGCTTCTGATTACATCCTTGTGAAGCTGAGGTGCAGGCACCAGAAAATAACATTCTTTTTGAGTTATCATGTTGTCATCTTCTTAAAAGTAGGGTGTCTTTTAATGCTGGCCCAAAATGTTTGTGTGCATAAAACTGATTGTCTACAGTGTCTCCAGGACTGCAGCACAGCACTGGAATCAGGAGCTTCACCTCTAGTTTTCCAGAGAATTTACAGTCAGCAGCCCATTAGCTTGTCATTGATTGCAGGGGATGTGTGCCTGCTCCTCATCTAACTTGAGTTTAACATAGGGGATATACTTTTCCATTTAGCAGCCTGAGAGGTGAATACAGAGGATTAAATTTTAGCATTTTTGAAATTCAATCAGGCTCTGATAATGTGAATCCCCTGGCAAGTTGAAAAAAAAGAAATATATATTTTGTATTAAAAAGGCAGTGGTACTTAGAGGCTATTGGACTGGTTTCTACTTAAATCTTTTGGCTACCTAGGCATAGTGATAAATCAAGTATGGGTTTAACAGTACTTCCTTCTGTATGTTAAAACAGACTTGTAAGTCTTCCACAACATTATGGATGTTATGGTGGTGGAAGGGAAGGTTCAATGAAGGAATGTTTAATATACGCACTTTTTTGTACAGGTTTATTAGAGGTTTGACAAATATATTTGTTACCACCTACCTATCCATCACATACTTGGGAAAGAATGTTGTATCATTTTGTTGTCTGAAGTTCAAAAATACTTTTTAAGCAATCTTTTTTCTCTTTATCTTGGCATGCGACAGCAGAGACAAAAGCTTGAAAGTGTTGTGAAAAACATATATTGGTATATTTCTATCCTGGGTCAGAAATAGGAAAAAAAATATATCACAAAAGTCCCCCTTTTTTTTTCTCTCTTGTAAAACATAGCTTCTGGAGAAGTCAAGTGAGTGTACTAACTTAGATATGAACTCTGAATGTTTTGAGGTTCTCCCTTTGGGAACCTAAACACTAACTACACTGACATTCAAATTTGGTTGACTTTGTTGCCCTCTGATAGAGAAGGATGCTCAGAATTGGATGTCTCCATTTCAAGTGATTTCTTATGCCTTGGAGGGTATTCATGAGGTATTGGCCTGGTGAACCTCTTCCTATGTCTAAATTGGAGAATGATGAGGCTGATAATTCAGTAAGGAGGTTGCAGCAAGCACCAGTATTGCCGAGGCACAGAGCAGGTAGCTGCTGACTTGCCCACAGAGGCTTTGTGTAGAGCAGATAGTCCCCCCACAGTACCAATGAAGGGAAAATTAGTTGAAGGTCTGTCCTTTCTGCATGCATCAGGTAAATTGGAACTTCCATGGGACACTGGGCTCACCTCCAAAATTCTTATCCTGGAAGATCTGTAGCCGAGGCCTGCAGAGATAGCAGAGTAAAACCCAGGCAATGTATCTAACTTAATGGTACCTCACAGAGGAAATAAGCCTTGGTCATGTTTCTGACTAACAGCAAAAATGTGAATTCGTACTGTACTGTGACAAGTCAAATTGCATCATGAGAGGCAAACAACATCCCCTTGTCCTCATTTACAGTGGCACAAGGTTGTTCCATTGCTGAGAGATAATGACATTAGAAATTGGTTTGCAGAGGCTGTGGACCATTTCTGTGTTGTGACAGTTGATGCACAAAAGACTTAGTGTGGAAGAGTTGTGTAAGGTGAGATGGTCGATTCTTTGCTCTTTTCTCCTTAAAATCCTGATTTTGAGCTGCTCAAATTGTGGAAATGTGGCTGTGCATCTACCTCTTCCTCCAACAAAAGGTTTTTGCATTTTCCTTTTTCCAGTCATCAGGAACTTCAAATGACTGCCATGATTTTTCAAACATGATGGACACTGGCTTAGCAACTTCATTAGCCACTCAGCATTGTTCATTCAATTTATCATGCTGAATTCCATCCACTCATTTTTATGTCATTACAGAACACATTTTCATACTCAATGGCAATATAATTTCATTATTCCTCTTTGACAGAAATTCAGCTTTGTTTTCTGCCAGGTAGTTCCAGAGGATTTATGTAAGCTAGGGATTTACCATTTGCCTTAATGGGAGTTACCCTGCACTGTACAATAGACAGGTGGAAGAGCAAAGGAAGATAAGTCAAAAAAAACCTAGAAAGCAATGCTGATTTAAAATATTTCTTTTCTGCTATAATAACTTTCATAGCATCTTATACATTATGAAATGCCTGATTGAGTTAATTTCCTGCATTGTAGAATAAAGCCATAATTATCATTGCTAAGTGTAATTAACTGTACATTTGATCACTGTGAAGAATAGAAGACAAATACAGCACAAAAACATTTTAATATCATAATTACTTGTCCATTTGTATTGACCTTGATAAATATATATGCTAAATAATTTCATTGAATGTGTTCAGCTATCTTGCACTTTGCCTATCCTATGCTGGTTGCCAAGACCCAAACTTTTCTAGGAATATTTTTGGCTCAAGACCTTTTTTAATGTCAACCTGTGGCAAGGAATGAAAACAAGCAATCATGTAGTTATTTGGAACCACTTAATAATGTCCACCATTTCCTAGACTTCTACTTTCTGGTATTATTTTTTTTAATCAATTTATATTTTTAATCTTTAGATGTGGGAATTCCAGTGGTAAATCTGTTTCCTCAGAAATTGAGTTGGAAGACAGTCTTTGCTGGAGAACAGGAAGGAAAATAATGCCGTGCTATGCAGCAATAAGTCACAACATTGTCAAACAGATTCTATAGGTTAATGGGGCAGCCTTTACTGCAGCCCAGAGTGGAGTTCCTAGTTTTACTGGTCTGTTGAGGACCTTTGATACCAGCACTGCTTGTTTGGCTAGTGAAAAGTAATAGAGTTCCAAAGTTTTTGTGGCCTTCAAAATGTCAGTCTTAGAAAAAACTTTCCCCATTAAGCTTCATAAATTTAAGATGGACCAAAGCTTAAAAGACTTCTTTATACTAGATAAAATAGATTGGATCTTTTCTTCTTTGGGGAATTAAGCATTTTTGTCTGCATTGATTAAAGAGTCTAAATTCAATGAGATTGTTTGGGAAATGAGCTAATTAATGATAAAAGATTTCAGGATTTGGTACTTTTGTAGGAATGTCATGGACTTAATGGGATTATTGACCAGGGGAGAGGTTGAGGGACCTCACCGTAGGCATTTTAGGTAAAAGAAACCATTTAACTTGTCTCTAGAATGAAACTGCTGTGATGATTTCTGAGATCTGCCTCTTGTTCTGGTCAGATGCCATTTCTTTTTTTCTTCAGCACTGTTAAGCAGCATTACGTGTATTATTTTCTGTTTAGATCAGAATATCACTGATTCTCAGAAGTATCAAATGTCCACTTTCCCTTGAGATCTGGTAGTGATGCAGCTGAGGTTTGCTGTTCTTTGTTTTGGTTTGTTTCTATAACAGCCACTCCAGTAAGTGAAAGTAGACATTACAAAAAGACTTCAATGAGAAGCATCTGGATGGGCACTAGTGGGTAATCTGCCAACAAATGGGTAAGCAGCTTACTATGATTCTGGACTTTTTCCTGTGCTCCCTCAAAGAGGTTGGTTACCTTTTTTAATATAATAAAGGATGAAATGGTTAAATACATCACAGTTTTGCCAATAATAGGTGTTGGTGTATAAGTCTAACTGGCAGTCAGACTGCCCAGGTTATTGATTTTACTGTTTAATGGCTGAAAGAGATGTTATCTTGATTAATTAGAAGTCAAAAACAAATGCATCTTGCTGCTGTTAGATCTCCTGGCATTTGCTTTCTTTTTTCCTCCCTTGCCAGTGTTGTTGTTTTACATGTACCTTTAAAATGTTTTAAACTAAAAAGCTAGCAAGGTCAGCAGTATACAAGCTCTAGTGACTTTATTTTAGCTGTCAATGAGTCCTTAAAGCATACACTGATTTTGGTGGTGGACAGTAGTCTTTTAAAATATAAGGTTATTAATTTAACCTCAACAAATGAAAATCCGGTAGGCTATTATTCTTAGTGCTCTTGAAGTAACTTATCACCTCGTTATGCTAGTGTGCAGAAATGCTTACATGCTATCTGAGTATTAATATATTTACTGATGGTTTTACAGGAAAACATAATTTTCTGTTTTGGAATATTTAGTGTTCTGCAAAGGTGTTTAGTGCTTTATGTGAACAAGCTTTATAAAGACCACAGCAATAGGGAAACAAATAAGGTAGACATTTTTCTGTAAGCTATGCTGAATTATGATCAGGAAGATGAAAGAAAAAAAATGATATCATAAGGGTAAAAAAAAAATCTAGGGTTAGTCAGCAATAACAAAACCTGTAGTGTTATAATATATCATGTTAATAATTACTTTCTGGTGGTTTACATGCTCTCAGAGTGCCAAAAACTAAGGAAAAAAAAAAAAGGAATCTTGCTGCATCTTTAAACAATTTACATCTCTCAGAGTTTACTTCAAGCACGAGTAGTCATTTGTTTTTACTGTAGTTTTATTTGTGTTTAATATGAGCATGATCTAGAACTAAAATTTCTTTACAAAGGATACAGAAATAGAATGTATTGCAGATGCTTTATGAATCAAAATGAAATTGCCATGTTTGCATTTCATAACTTTATAAGAGATACGTTTTTGTCTGATTCCAAATACTGTATACAAGTCATGAATGGTTTGGGTTGGAAGGACCCTGAAAGATCATCTAGTTCCAACCCCTTGCCACAGGCAGGGACACCTTCCACTGCACCAGGTTGCTCAAACCCCATCCAGCCTGGCCTTAAACACTTTCAGGGATAGGGCATCCACAACTTTTCTAGGCAGCCTTTTCCAGTGCCTCATCACCCTCACAGTGAAAAATTTCTTCCTTATGTCTAATGGAAATTTACCCTCCATCAGTTTAATGCCATTCCCCCTTGTCCTGTCACTACATGCCCTTGTCAAAAGTTCCTTTCCAGATTTCTTGTAATATCTCCTTTATGTACAGCCTGGCTTTGTTGAACTTCATGAGGTTTGCACAGGCCCACCTCGCAAGCCTGTCCATGTCATTCTGGATGGCATCCCTTCCCTCCAGCATGTCATCATGTTTGGTGTTGTCAGCAAACTTGCTGAGAGTGCACTAAATCCACTGTCCAGATCACTGAAAAAGATGTTAAACAGACCAGTCCCAGTACCGACCCCTGAGGGACACCACATTGAGCCCTTGACAACAACTCTGAGTGTGACCATCCAGCCAATTCCTCATCCACTGAGTGGTTCGTCCATCAAATCCATACCTCTCAAATTTAGAGATAAGGATATTGTGTGAGACAGTGTGAAAAGCTTTGCACAAATCCAGGTAGATGATGTTGGTTGCTCTTCTGCTGTCCACCAATGCTGTAACCCCACTGTAGGGGGCCACCAAATTTCTCAGGCATGACTTTCCCTTAGTGAAGCTATGTTGGCTGTCACCAATCACTTCCTTATTTTCCATATTCCCTAGCAGAATTTCCAGGAGGATCTGCTCCATGGTCTTGCTGGGCACTGAGGTGAGACTCACTGGTCTGTAGTTCCCTGGGTCTTCTTTTTTTTTTTTCAAAATACTAGGGACAGATTTCATATCTTTTCAAAAACTTGAAAATCCCCAAAATGCAGTAGCTTTCTGCATACAATAGTGTGTAAAGTGTTACAGAAAAACAGAGCACTGAAAAACTTTGCTGCATCATCCACCGAGCAGATGGTTTACATGACTACGTTTCTGCTTACTTTCTCCATACCATTTTAGCAAACAATTAATCTGTTTATCGGGTTCTTAATTTGCTCCTCTAGGACTTGTTGTCATGAAAGATAGTGTCTAAAGAATGATGGCCTACAGCACTGCAGAATTTACAGGTGTGGAGTGGTTTAAGTAGCCAATTTGTAAAGCTTCGAGTTCAATTTATGTGCTATTTTTCTTGTGGACTTTACCTAGAAAAAGTGTAAAGTGCACAAGACTTCAACTCAACTACGTCCCCTGTTCATTCCAAGCAAGGAACTGCAGTTGTTTCCTGAAATAAGGACATAAGTGGACAGGATGTAAATCAAGGCAGACCTGTGGTCATTTTAATTGGCATTCTTACTGTTTATGCAAGTCCATGAAACTTCTTACCATACTATTGAATAAAATGAGATGTTACAACAGCAACCGTAACATCCATGGCCAGTTCTGGTTATAGACCTGCTGGAATATTGACCTCAATTTAATTTACAGTACAATTTCAGTAAATTTAGTGCTGCTGACAGCTGTCAGATTGAAGGCATTGGTTAGCAGGTTTAGGTAGTGGTAAGATTAGCTATCTTCCTATGTATTACATTCCTTGTTTCTGACCTGAAAGAGCTTCATCTAGCCAGGGTATTTTTTCTTTTATTTCAAGACTACCTGTAAGAGGGTGCCTGCTAGTACCAACTATAATGCTTAGCCCTGTTCTGTAAAAACTGGACTGAAATTCACTTTATATCAGCTTTACATAGTATATATACAGTATGCGTATGGTTGTTTCCCTCCAAAAGAGACATTTAACCCTTGCCCTGTTTAGCAGCAACCACATCAGTTTCAAATTATTTGACAGACAAGAAACTGAACTGGAGGGCAAATTAATAGATATGGAGGAGTGGTGAGAGGCCAGCTCTGGTCTCTATATGAATGGGACCCAGATCTGTTAAGAATTGTCAGATACTGTTGCAGTACAGGTGTTCCAGAAAAAGCTGTTTAAAAACACATACACACACAAAAAGAGGTAAATAAAACCTTTACAGTTACCATAAAATATTTCATATATATACTTAATATATATACTCTGTATATATATAAAATATTAAAAAATGGAAAAGAGCAACTGTGTTTGGGTTAGGTGGTACAGAAAGGCTTACACCAGCTCATATTATGGCAAGGGGACTCGGGTCCTGAACAGGTGAGCATCCAGGACACCACGCTGCTTTAACATGATCCTGAGCTCCAGTAGAGGTGAGAGTGCTATATTGACCAGTATTTCCTTTCCTATGACATTTCTCCTCATTTCCACAGTGTCTCCCCTTCACAGCAGTTCTCCTGATTTCCTTATTCCAGAGTTAAAAATTTTCCTGGGCAATGTCACCTTCCATTTGTGGAATAAAGGGAAAGAAAATTTGTAAAATACTGATTTTGGAAGTTTACATGAGGGAAAATACAAAGCCTTTCTTATGAGTCTTGGAATGGCTGTCAGAGGCTTGCCTCAGCTATTAAGAAGGACCCAGCTAGTGCAATCGAGTTTGCTCCATCTGCCACAGCTTTGAGTGACAGCTATGGCCCAGTGCACATTCACTGAAAACTAGCATCAGGGACTGACATACAGTTTGATAACATAAGATGCTTAGGTTTTTTGGCTCAAGTGAGATGTTCAGTGCTAATAGCCCTGTGAGCAGAGTTTCAGCTGTGATCTGTACCTTGAGATATCGGTTATGTCTGGCTCAGGAAAAAGGGGAAAGAATGAAAGCTCATTTCTAGAAAGGTTTCCGATGAGCAGCATTTGTCATTGAAGGGGAAGATGGGTATAATTAGCTTGTCAGTCTACTTTGGGCTGAGCTGGCTTTCTGTGGTAAGAAAGATGGACTAACTGCCAGAAGAGCTGACAGGCAGTCGATAATGCAGCAATTAATGTCATAAATAATTCTGGAACCAATTATATCAAAATGGACTCCAAGCTTTAAAAAGGAACAGAATTCCCTTATTCTTCCTGCTAACAGCAAGAAGCAGCTTTCATTTTTCTCTGTAATTACTTTTCATTGTATATAGCAATAAAGTAGGGCTTTTCTGTCCATATTTAAAACTTGTCTTTCTTGACTTCCCCCGCCTCCTCAACACTCTTTACCCCATAGGACAACGTTATTACAGCAGATCTTCACCGAGGTGAATGTATAATCTTTTCACATGGTTGTTACATGATAATTTCTGCTGTACCTTAAATGATTAAGAGCCAAGTTTTCTCAAATGTCATGGACAATGACAGCAGAAAGCACCAAACAACAGCATTTGGAAATAAAGACATTTGTAAAATAAATTGATTTGTCTTATTATTTTAAAGGTTGCTCTGACTTGCTTACACTGAACTTATTGATTTTTCTTTTTTTTTCCTTCCCTTTCCTTGTCCAGTTACAGCTACAGAATCTGAGCCAAGCTATTCCCTTTATACTGCAAACACAATTCAGAACAGCCCTGTGAGTTAATGGGCATTCTCCTACAAAAGACACCAAGTTACAAACACTCTCCAGAGTAATATTCTCCTTAGCTGTTTCTCTATGTGCTGTAACACAGATGTAGATAACACAAAGGCTGTACTGGCAAAACCCCCACAGTACTGCTTTTGCTAATGTTCTTTTCTGTAGTCTCATCCAGTGTTTAAGACAAAAAAAAAAAAAGGACTGTAGAAGTAGTAAATTACTGTAGCATTCATTCACAGCTTTGTTCAGAGCCTGACAAATGTTTCCAACTTTTCAACTATGGTGGCATTTACTCCTGGGAGGTTGGAGAAAACAGTTCATGAAGTTCCCACTGTTTTAAAACTAGAAACATCTGTTGGTGTCACATGCAGTTCGCTGGCTGGGTCCAGGAGTAAAGAAATCCTGCAGCCGATCAGGTCTCTCCCTAGCAGTAGGTGTCAGTATGGTGAGTGGTAATTACAACAGAGGGTTTTAGAGGACACACAATAATTAGGCCAGCTAAGAAAAACAGAAACACTGACATTTACCATACTTAAAACCAGAAACATGTCTGCTGTGTCTGTACATTGTTTCAGACCATGACAATAGAGCCCTAACTAGTTTAATCAAGATTTTAAGGAGCAAAGGCTTTTACATTTTGGATATACAGCTCACTGTTTTAGCAGAAAGAATGGGAGAGTGCAAGCAATCTGTGTTGTGCAAAGCCCAGCCGTGCAGCAGTGTAAAGCTGGGAGAGCTGGGTTCCTTTCCAAACTCAGCAGGGATGCTGCTGAGTGACTGCTGGGAAATCAGCATGTCTGTCATCGCAGTTTCCTCATGCCAGAGGGACAGAGAATGCTCACCTCACAAAGGTGGTGTGCATATTAACACCTTCAAGGTCTTTCTAAGCACTTGGAGATTATCTGTAGGAAAGGGTGATGGAAATTCAGTGTTACTGAGGGAATAGACTGTCTGTTTCACATCTCATTAAGAACTATATCCTCTTTCCACTGTGCAGCCCAGCAAAGCCTGAAAACAAGAAGCTGTGTTTAAACAATACTACCTTAGTTAAACTACAGTATATAGAAACTAAACATAGTTTTGGCCCAAATGACACATCTTTCAGAGCTCACAGGGGTTGTTACAAAAAGGTAGTGGTAAGATCTTGGTAGAATCTTTGCAGGTTAGCTCTGCAGCCCTTCAGTGGTCTTACTGTCATCATTTTCTTTGTCATGCTCCTGCATTTCTAGGGAAAGTACTTGACTATCCTAATCCTCACATCATTCAGTGCATACTTTCTCTTCAATAGAAAGGAGGTTTCAATACTTTCCTTGTATTCTTAAGAATGATTAGAAGCATAAAAGTAAAATCAGCTTGATCTAGTCTGGAAAGAGTGGTGTAGCAGGTAATCTCACTGTTTTCTCTGCAGAGCTCCTCTTGACCTCCATGCAGGGGAAATTCAGTTCTATGGTGAAGTGGACTTTATAAATAAGCCAAGTGACTTAGCATGAAATGGCAAATTCAATGAGCTCAATTTACCTACCATCAACTTCAATGCTACTCCAATAATTCTGCTTTTCTATTCTAACTTCCAACATCATTGATGATGTTGTAAGAAAGTTTTGGCTAAGTGAGCAACTACTATGTTTGAAACATGTAACAGATTTCCAATTCAGAAGTCGTCAAGAGCAATTAATATTACCTAAGATTTCTAGTATCATTGCTTCTAATAAAAATACAGGAGTTTTTATTTTGTTCTTAAATAGTTTTAAATAATATTCTTTTATTAAGTATATTTTAATGATTCTTAAAGAAAGAAGTTAAAATCCTGAGATATTTCATAGTCCTGAAGGCAAATACAGGGTAACCTAATGCACTACGTAGTTATATTTTGCTGCTTCTTTATCCTCTAAATGCCTGAAAATAGCACATTATAGAGGTGAAATGCAAAATCCAATGACCCTAGAACCCTGGTTTATCTCCAGATGGGAGATATTATCTAGTTTTATTTTGTGTGTGTCAGGGTCTTATATGTTTTTATCTGTTGCTTGAAGTTACACATTAAAATTCCAAGCTCTTATGGCTGCTTACTACTGCCACCATTGAAATCATAGTACTCATTATGACTTACTGAATTCACACTGATTATACAATAATGACTGGGTTTTCATTGTGAACTAGCACAGACATCTTTTTGGATTAACCTTGGGTATTTAAAAAAAAATAGTGCCCTGTGTCTTAAACACAAATGCAGCGGCAGTGGTCTTAGTGGAATAACACAACACAGAGAAACAGAAAAGTGGGGAAGGGCCAAGAAGTCAACTTCAGTAGGTAGATGAAAGAGGCTCACAGACATCAGTATAATTGATGTGATTTTCAGTGACTTTTTTTTAGTGGCTGGTTGATTTACATAATCATGTAAATTTTTAAACATACTCCTCCTCTTTCCTTTAGGTCTAATGAGCTGCCATTCACATCAGAGTTGGGTTTCCCCTGCCTTTTACCTCAGACCCTCTTTTGCTGCAGCACTGTTTGCATTTCTTAGATCCTGCTTGTCAGAAGGGCCCAGCATGTCCAAACAATGACAGATTTTTCTGAAGCTCAGTTCTCTATCATGCAGCTAATTAAGAAGCCAGGCTGATGGTGGGCAGAGGATGGAAGGGAAGGGGGATGGGGGATGATAGATGAGAAAAAGTCTTACTTTTCAGCATATCTAGATCTTTGAAATCTGGTTGTACATCTCATAGATGTTAATTCTGGCGGTTTGAAAACTTTGCCTTCCCTAGAGACTTAAGTTGGAAGTGAGGAAGTAATACTGTTCTCTTGGAGCACTAGCTTGAGAGGCAGTGACTTCACGTGAGCTTGTACAGCACTGTTTCTGAAGGGATATTTCTGAATAACTTTAATAAAAACAGTAAATAATACAGCATGAGTACACAAGATATGAGTTTCTCCCTAGCACTTTTGTTATTGAGAGGAGTGTTTTATCTTCTATGTTGTCTCCAGAAGCCAGGCTAACATACATTTAGTTTTAAAGCATCTATCATGCTTCATGGCTTTGGTAGATAGGCCTGCTTAAAAATGTTTTGGTTCTTGGTATATATTTTCTTTACTTTTCTGAATCTTTCTAGATCAGTTACTGGAATTGCGGGAAACAGATCAAAGAAAAAGAAGAACACAGAACAGGTTAATTTAGAGCGTGCTAGTTACTCACAGTAGGAAAGCCTAGTATGTACCATAATATCAGCAGGTTGATGAACCTATCTGTGGCTAAAACAAGTGGGAAAATAAGTCTTGCTGAAGAAAAGAAAAGGGAAATTGAGACAAGTGTGTATAGTGCTGTGTACTGCAACATACAAAGACTGTTGTCTGCCAAATGCCAGACTTTGTTTCAGCTAACTTGTGGGGCATGATGTTAGTATTTCTGTTGATGCTGATAGTGTAGGCTCTTCAGAGAGCTGAGGGAATCATACTATTAAATGCTGCAATTTGTTTTCTTTTACACAATTCTTGAGTAAAGATGATGGACATTTAATTTACTCTTGCTATGAGATTACACATCCTCACCAAAACTCTGCTCTTAATTTTAGGTTTGTAATTGCTTTGACTTTCTTGGTTGTTGAAGGAAAACTTAAAAATTAACCAAATCCATGCCTGTCCACAAGATCCCATCTAATGCTGCTAGACAACTTTTAAATTTTTATTGTTTGTTTTCTGAAGAGGAGTAACTCGCCACAACAGAAGCAGCAGTCCTGGGAATCAGCAGTCCTGCATTTATCTGGATGAGAAGCAATGTCAGCTTGGATGAAAGATGAAAAGGATAGGGTCTTGTAAAAATCTTAAGTCTGCTTATGGCAGAGCAATCTGTTGCTCTGAGGTAAGACGCACGAGTGAAGCCACACTGGAACCTGAAGAGCTCATACCTTCCAGAACTGAAAAAAAAACCCAAGACAGCACAGTCAAAAGGTATACAAAGTGCGAGAGTGATGCTGAGACTATCTTTTCTCATTAAAAGTAGAATCTGTTGATAACATAGTGCTAGCTATCTTTCTCTCAAGAGAGGCAATGCTATTCTAAATGGAAGAGTAGTAAAGTCACTACAAGAATTAGGGCGCCCTGAAAACATACTGATGTTATCTTATCCAGTTCCTCTTCAGAGTAGAAGGTAGAAGGGTGTTAGGTTACTACCCAGAGTATTTAAACATTTTCCTTTCGTTAGTGCAGATATACAGTCATAAATTTGAATTTCACCCGTGTTTTCTCCTAAGGTACCTTTTTTTTCTTGGCAGACTCCAGGTGAGGTTAATTGCTCCTGATTCAACATTAGCAGAATTAAGATTTCTCACCTTGTGCTGATGGGGTTCAGTTTCTTTCCTTCAGTTAATGTGTCAAACACCAGTTCACCTCCTTCTCTCCTTACCCTCCCCAGTAACTAACTGTGTTGAAATACATAAGACAATAAGAGAATACATTGTATAATCAAGAATGAAAAATAATATTATCTACCACATTAAATCATAGCCAAAAACACAGTTATAATAGAAATACCTTTTCTATTTCTGATCCACTAACACATACTTAGTCTGATAATAAATAACTTATTCTTGGAGAGAGTGCCCTGGATTTGATTTATCTGTGAGTGTAAGTAAATATGAAAAGGCTGCCAAATCTGACTGTATAAATCTCAGCTATCTCAAAATGTCATGTCTGGAAGAAGTGAAAAATTAAGAAGGTGTTTCTGTCCTAATAGGGTATGGAGACAAAAGGTTCTGCTTTTAATTCTTGGGGATACTATTTCTCTGGTTGATACCTGGGAAGAATTAAAGTAGAGCTGGAAAAAATACATATATATGTTGTGCCAAATTCTGGTCTTATTTTTGCTGATGTAAATCTGGAGTAGATCCACTAAAGACTCTGGAATTAGTCTGGTTTTGTCCCTGTGTGGCTGCCAGCAAACTGAGAACCATCCAAATTAATAATGGTTAAATTTCAGCATTGTTAGGAATTTTCATTCTGGTTATAGTGGCTATTGTTTGTTTGAACAAATAGAACAAAAGGAAATCATCTGAAGATACTTATATACTGCTGCATAAATGAGAATAGAAAGAAGACTGGGCCAATGTGAAAATGAAGGGTAAGAAAATAGTTTCTGTAACCATTGTTTGCATATGTGTATTCTTGTTTGGCAACACCACATCACACTTAAGGGTTCATTTAGACAGGAAAGAAAGAGGAGGCATGAAGGGCTGGATTATGCCACTTTAACTCGAGTATTAAGTCGCATCACAATCTAGGCTTAAATCCTGCCAGTTTCTGAATTACCACCTTTGCTATTTCAAAGGCTTTGTATTTCTCTCATTTAATTCACTGGATGTCACTGGAGTTACTCCTGGCTTGTACCAGGGTGGTGAATGTCAGAATTAGGCCCTGCTTGGGTCTGTGAACCGGATATTCTGTGTGACAAAGTGAGTCAATTAGCCTGAAGTTCTTGCCAAGCCCCAGTCCATCTGGGATTCAAAGACAGTTTGTTACCTCTGAGGTGGGTGTTTTAGTTGAACGTGTCATCCTACTCACATTCATTAGATGAAAAGTGAGTATCATCTTACATTACATAAGTTCAGCTGGAATGTATACAATGTCAGCAGTATGGGAGAGGAAAACATGTGTTGAATACATCTAGTGTGTCTTGGGTCTCTGAAGGTCACTCCACTAAAGTAATATATAGTGCTAGTGCTAGTGGCTCAAGGTCAAGTCAGCTTGCTTTTCATAATGCATAAACCCGAAGCTCTCTCAGACACCAATCATCTGACCTAAACCTTGGAACAAATATTTTACTAAGTAAATCAGTGAGCATGCTGGCATTTCTATTAACCTTCAATGCACTAGTGACAGAAAATGAATAACGATGAATAATAACTCAGGCCTGTAAATCAAGCTTAGCATCAGAGGGGAAAAAAAAATAAAAAGAAAAAAAGAAAGAAAAAAGGAAAAGATCTGGTATACTACCATCTGCTAAGCTGGACGAGCCTGTAGGGAGAAACCCACAACAAAGGGAAATGTACTCTCTCCCTCTCACAGCAGTTCCCTGGGCTTGAAAGTTGGGGTGAGAGGGAGGGGGCTATGCAGAGACTGGTAAAAGAAACACTTGAAAGTGAAAAGCTGAATGTACACAAACTGTAGGGAGTCAGTGTAAGAAGTGCATAGTTACACAAGGTGGTAGGATTGTTTGGCAAGCCTTGAAATGGATGAGCTCTTTTCTTCTCCTCCTCTCCCACTATCTGACTGTCAGAGTCTGTCTGGTGGTAGATAACAGACCTACAGTAATTTAGCAAGTCTGAGGAGCTGCTTGTTTTTTTAGCCCAGTACTCCTTTATTTCCTTTTCTTCTGCTTTTCCTTTCAGTTATTTTGCTGTTGGTTAGGGTCACCATAGCCACACAGTGGCCTTTAAGGCCATAAAGTAGAAAAAAAAAATGAAACTCTGTCTTCTACCCCATGATATTTTTAAATGGTTCAGCTTCATTCAGAAGCGCTCTGTTTCTCATATCGTTTGGCTTTTTAGTCAGTCTAGCTTTAGACAATACAAATCTGATCATTAATTTCTTATAGTTTTTTACAAGGAAGGTTTTTCCTACCCATGTTATTTAAATCACAGATTTGCTCAGAATATATATATATGTGTGTATTTAAACCCTTTCCAGCTCGGAATGCATTTATAATGGATTGTCACGTTGGAGACCCTGAGCACACTTTGTGCCCCAGCTACAAGAGGAGATGGGAATAAATATAGGGATCAGAAGCATAGACTGATGTTTGCTTTCTGCAAGATCACAGCAGAAGGTAAACTTAGCACTTATTATGGGTTCGCAGGAAGAATGTAACAAATAGTTGTGGGCTAAGCACACTTTGTGACTATGCTTTAGTCTGTTGTGGAATCTCAAAAAGCCCAAATCAACCAAATCTAGAGCACATATGTGAGGAAGAGTAAAGTCTATCTATCTCCTGAGAGGATAAACAGAACTAGGGGCTTGAGTTCATATCTCTACTTCCCTTTTTGTCAGAAATTAATGTAGAGTTTGAACTTTTCAAAGAGTAAAGGCATTCTTTGCCTTCAGGACTTCAGTCTGAAAAGCAGGCAAGAGCCATCCATGACATTCAGATTCATATCTGATTTCAGACTTGTGAGCAGTCTTTGTCACAAAAATCTCAGGTACTTGAATCTAGTGTTCTTTTGGACCATTTCTCTCTTGACCAAAATAAAAATAAAAGTATTGTTCACCAGCTGGACTTGTGTTATTTCCAGCAGTTGTTTTTAAATGATATTCCCAACTGGATTACAGTAACATGATAACACCACTTACAATGCTGTCACCATTGACATTATAAACAAAAACTGAGTGTGTCTACACAGTTCTAGAAGTATTTTGTATGTATATGTAAA
The DNA here is from genome assembly GCF_034315485.1 of Pezoporus occidentalis. Taxonomy (NCBI): domain Eukaryota; kingdom Metazoa; phylum Chordata; class Aves; order Psittaciformes; family Psittacidae; genus Pezoporus; species Pezoporus occidentalis. Next base: position 51,909 of record NW_026912951.1, on the reverse strand, counting down.
ATTCTATCTTGGAAGCAGCTTCTACTAATTTGGTTTTTTTTTCTTCTACAGAATTTTAATTGTATGAATCTTGTTGCTGCATCTGACCTCCAGAAGGCTCCCTACTCAAAAAATTAATAATCAATTAATAAGGCTTGTTGTAATCCTGATGCAGTAAGTCCAAATTAACTTCTGTGGTACTTTTTGCATTCTTAAACTAAAATGTACTTCTTGATTCAGTGCTCTCTGTGTAAACTGAAAGTACATACAAATACGAATCTTTTGTGTGACTCTTGAAAAGCAGAGAGAATTAGCTTGAATTATTTGCACTTTGAAGTCTCTTCTCTCTTTAGTTATCTGCCAATTCTCATTTGAGGTCTGATGCTTAATGAAATGTGTGAACTATTGACTTTCTGTATGGAAATTTTTAAGAAATGAAGAAAAGAAGGAAGAGTGAACTGCTTTATCAATATCAAGAACTAAATTTAATCAAAGTCACAATCTATAGAAGTTGCAAGATACTTTACTGGTGTAATTAGAAAGACTGAATGATAGTCTTGGTATAGTAGACTACCGGGGGAATCCTACATTTTTACATGCCAGATGATCACAAACAGAAGCCTTTTTAGCTGAGTCAGTAGAACTTTTCATTTGTCTTTCCTGTTCTGGTTTAGGTATGTGGCAATTCTGTATTTACCCTTTTCCCAATAGTGCAGTAAGATCTTCATTTTTAGTGGTGAACTGCAACATCAGGCCCCTAAAATACATACATGATTTGCTAAACACTACATCTGTATCAAAGGACATGCAAAACCACATAAACCTAATCTGGATAATTAGTGAACCGTTTTATTGTCCTGTTCAAGGATAACATGGACTGCCTTCCTTGCTTCTGCACACCAGCTTTTATTTCAGAATGGCTGCCCCTTGATTTCCACTGGCAGTAGATATCTATTTCCATCACTGTCTTTCCCAACCTCCAAATATTTTTCCTTATATCTTTGCCTGTACTTTCTTGTTCATGCCTCCTATGATACTTTCATAACAGCATATTACTTTTCAGACTAAAGTCTAAAATGATATATGCACCATGATATGAGTAAATCTGCCTTAGTGAAAATGTATTACGTAGCTCTATTTACTATCTCTTTCTGGAAACTTCCTTTCCTGTCAAATACTGCTAATCAGTTGCCAGAAATAACTCTTGCTATCAACATTTTAAAAGTTTTATAACTCAGATGTTGCCAAGTGAATGGCAAAAGTTGCTATTTACAATATTTTTTGCATCATCTGTCTGTTACTGAAACTCTATTAACCTACACAGATAAGATAATAATATAGCCTAATTTCACATATGAATGAAAAAGTCATTCAGTCATAGACAAATTTGTTTGCTAGATGTATTTTTAGATATCTCATTTGAATTTTCTTTCACCTGCCGGGGTGGTAATGCATGGAGAAAACAATGCATGTGGTTACGTCAGATTCCTTTGTTTGCTTTTGCTTCTAACTATTTTGCTATCACAATCTATTATAGGCCACCTATTTTTTGTAGATCAGTTCTGCATGTCTGTAAATTTTGCATTGTAGCACTGAGATATGGTAAAAGGCACCACTATCACATCAGGTTATGGATGGAAGCCAGGAAAGGTTGCAGCAAAGGAAAGCAATCACACACTAAATAATGGTATATTCACCGATAAGGATGGACATCAGTAGTAGCTGACTGGAAGATGACTCCTGGCACAACGGAAAAGGTAAAATACTTCATAGAGAAGAACAAATATTATACAGCTTCAGCTACACACACAGGGAAAGCAAGCTGCACCAGGTCCTAAGCGTGCCACCTGTGAAAAGATGAAACTCAAAACCAGCCTTTGTATACCTGAAGTTAAGTTGGTTTTGAAGCAGGTGTCATATGGGCAATACTGGCTATTTGTAACATAATAGGTGAGTTTATCTCCACTGGCATACCTAAACATTTAATTGAATCTCATGACTCATAAGCTGTGGAATACAAGAGAAAGCATGGAAAGCCCAGTATTTCTGTCACTGCCAAATACTGGATGTTTAAAACCAATTTGGGGTTGTTCAGCCTGGAGAAGGCTCCAGGGGGACCTTATTGCAGCCTTTCAGTACGTAAAAGAGGTCTATAAGAAAACTGAGAGAGACTTTATAAAAGGCCCTGCTGTGACAGGACAAGGGGTAGTGGTTTAAACTAAAAAAGGGAAGATTCTGGTTAGACATGAGGAAGAAATTTTTTACAATGAGGGTAGTAAAATACTGGAACAGGTTACCCAGAGAGGCGGTGAATGTGCCATCCCTGGTGACATTCAAGGCCAAGCTGAATGTGGTTCTGGGCAACCTGATCTAGTTGAAGATGTCTCTGCTCATTGCAGTGAGCATTGGACTAGATGATTTTTGAAGGTCTCTTCCAACCCAAAATATTCTGCGATTCTGTAAGAAAATTAAGTGAAAAAGAATGCTATAAATCAGCCTCCTCATGCCAAACTCCAAATCTGCAGAATGAATAACAGTCAATTTCTAAACTTTGGCTAAAGTCTTTGTTTTATTAAAGGTCTGTTTCATGAAAAATGTCACAACCTCAGAAAAAGACAGCATCAGAGTATTCCACTAAAATGGATGTGTGGAGACTACTTTCAATAGAGAACTTAGTAACCTGAGAAATTTCATAGAGTTAGTTGTTGCATTAATATACGTACATTTTGCAGATCTCTTTAGGAAAAATTAGCCTTATCTCAAAGGGAACATCACTAAGCATCATGACTTGCCCTTTGTCCTGGGTTCAGCAGTAGCAATCATTTTTCTCCTTCTTAGTAGCTGGTGCAGTGCAGTGTTTTTGACTTTCGGCCTGGGAACAACGCTGATAACACCGATGTTTTTAGTTGTTGCTCAGTAATATTTATTCTGACCAAGGACTTTCTGAGCCTCATGCTCTGCCAGGGAGGAGGGGAAGCCAGGAGGAAGCAGAGACAGGACACCTGACCCAAACTAGCCAAAGGGGTATTCCACACCACAGCACATCATGCTTGCTATATAAACTGTTATAAGCAGTTACCCGGAAGGGTGAGATCACTGCTCGGGTCGGGCTGGGTATCGGTCGGCGGGTGGTGAGCGGTTGTATTCTCTTCCCTTGTTATTTCCCTTATCATTATTATTATTGGTGGTAGCAGCAGAAATTTGTGTTATACCTTAGTTACTGGACTGTTCTTATCTCAACCCATGGGAGTTACATTCTTTCGATTCTCCTCCCCATCCCTCTGGGAGCCCGGGGCGGGGGGGTAGGAAAAGGGGGAAGTGAGCAAGTGGCTGTGTGGTTCTGAGCTACAGCTGGGCTTAAACCATGACACCCTTTGAGAAGGCAAATGTAAGCTTGTATATGTTAGGTGTCTGATGTTGACCATTCCCAATAAAAGACTGACAAATTGGTTTTCAAGTCCTAACTTGATTAGTAATGTAAACCTTACCATCACTATTCTTATACTTTTCTGAACAGAATAGAAATCATGTAACAAAGACTAAATAAACTCAGAAAAAGGTTAATAAACCAGGTTGTAAATAAGTTTATATTATTTTCTCTGTACTTAATTTAGCTGTCTCATTTTTCTTTCCTGAGGTTGTTCACTACTTTGGGGATTTTTAAATTTAATTTTGTGCCTGATATGAATTATGGCTGAAAATAATATTACAATTAATATGCCATCAACAATAAATAGTTTTATATTTGTCTTAATAGTAAAGAATTTAAAGTGGTTTACGCAAGGCTTCACAGGAAATCCATACCAGAACCATAAACTATTAGCTGCAAACTATAATGAAGAAATTAAAATGCTGTAAAAGGGGAATCCCCGTTTGCTTAGGTGGGAAGTACTTGGCCTGACATCTGTGGTACTTTTTTTCTTTCTGACCCATATTTTGCAGTTCTATGCATTTACACATGCACCCCCCAAATGCATAAAAACCAACAAACCAACAAACCCACATGAATTCAAGATGAAGTTATCATGCACAAATGAGCACTCTGACATGTCTTTTAAACTTTAAGGAAATTGCCCGCTAACCAGCTGGAGTCAGAGAAGGGCAAAACAATCCATCGTAATTATTATTTACTCACTAATTTATAATCGGACTCTATCAATTTAAAAATGACAGTCTGGTGTTTGAGGGGTGATCGAGGAGTGGACTTGGCCGTGGACACTATCATGCAGGTTATTCATGAATGTAAAACATGTGCTGCAATTAAGCAAACCAGGCAGTTAAAGCCTCTTTGGTATGGAGGACAGTGGCTAAAATATAAGTAGGGGAGGCCTGGCAGACTGACTATATCGCACTCCCACAAATCTGCTAAGGCAAGCATCATGTACTTACAGTGGTGGAAGCAAGCACTATGTGCTTATAGTAGTGGAAGCAACCACCTGATGGTTAGAAATATATGCTGTGCCCCATGCCACTGCCCAGAGCCCTATCCTGGCCCTTAAAAAGCAAATCTTATGGTGACAGAAAGAAGTCAGACAACAGGACTCATTTCTGAAACAACCTCATAGATACCTGGACAGATGTAGGTTTTTTTGATTTAGTGTGAGAATAATGTTGATAACACACTGACATTTTAGTTGTTGCTAAGTAGTGCTCGCTCTAAGTCAAGGATTTTTCAGTTTCCCATGCTCTGCCAGTGACAAACGTGCACAAGAAGCTGTGAGGGAGCAAAGCCAGGAGAGCTGACCTAAAATAGCCAAAGGGTTATTCCATACCATAGAACATCATGCCCAATATATAAACTGGGTGGAGCTGGCTCGGAGCTGCCAGTCACTGCTGAGGGAGTGGCTGGGCAGCAGTCACTGGGTGGTGAGCAATTGTGTTTTGCGTCACTTGTCTTTCTTGGGTTTTATTAATCTCTTTTTGTTATCTCTCTTTTCATCATTGTTGTTATTATTATTCTATTTTATTTCAATTATTAAACTTTTCTTATCTCAACCCATGGATTTTACCTTTTGTGACTCTCGTCCCCATCCAAGCGGCGCAGGATGGGGGAGTCATCAAGTGGCTGCATAGTACTTCATTGCCAGCTGGGGTTAAACCACGACAAGTTTCTACTGTTTTTTTTTAATGTGGATTTTCAAGCCCTCACTGTGAGATTCTTTGTGCATTGAAATGTTCAAAATATAACACAAAAGAAGACAAATATTTGCTTCATAACTGAGACATTACAGGTGGTTGGGAGTACATCTACCTCATGACTTTGATGTTGACAAAAACCATTATTTTGTACGTTACCCAGCATAGCTCTCTTTAAAGAATCCATTAGTGTTGATGTTTGCATAATAATTGTTGTACATAGTACATGAAGACCCCCAAATTGATTTTTCCAAATATGAGAATCATGGACTGGGTTTAATATCAGGACAGAAGAGAAAATAAGTGTCCTTGATGTTGTGTCTACCTAGTTTGCACGTTTGAAAATTCCCAGATATAGATTTTATCTTCTAGAACATCTACGTACTCTCTGAACTCTCAAAATAAAATGCAAGTACCCAGACCTCAATAAGCCCTGATCTACATGAATGCTAGCTGCAATTTTCTAAAAGTACTTTCATTATTAAACAGTGGCTTCTTCTTTAGCACTGATGGGTCTCTGATAGATAGCCCTGAAGTTTGTGTCACAAATAAATGATTGGTTCTTCAACTATTTCACATGTCCTTACAGACAGGCAAATGTGATATATGGCTTCCACAGACATCTCAATGAACATAATCATGATATCACCATCTATCATGTTACACTAGGATATGTTCGGGTCACATAATTTACTGTCAGCGGTGTGAGGATTAACAGGACTAAATTATATGGATGCTGCACAGAACAGTTTGGGTGCATTACGCTGATGCTTTGGACTTTAAAATGTTAATACTGCAAATGAAAGGTACACTTTGTGTACCATAAATCTAAGTGTCTATTCTTCCTGTGTGCTCAATAAATACACTTCTCATCAACTTTTAATTATGCTGTTTGCATTATTCTGTCCTGAAGAGGATAACACTGTGTAAATCATCCACTTCTACGGTACAGTACAGCATAAGTTTAGTTAATGAAACCATACATTTTATTAATACTTGCACTTCCATCTTGTAGAACTGCTGGGAAAAAATAATATAGAGAGGTTTTTATTTATTACAGCTGAATTTAAGATGGCATTAGAAAAATTTAACAGGGTTAGATGTGCATATTGCTGTTGCCTGATAGCTTACTTACAAATACACAGCCTCAAAAACTTACAGTCTAACTATTGCTACAGAAGTGGGAAAATTCTTGAACAAGTTGACTTTCCCATAAAACCACTTCAGTGTATTTTATGGTTGGTATTACCATAACTGAATCAGGTATATGCTTATCAATTCACACAATTTCTTATATTAACTCACTAAAGAGAGATTTCTCTTGTAATGAAATTCACAGTGGAATTAGGAGATCCTTTCTGCTCTTTTTACCTTTGAGTTTCTACATTTTTATTGGACCTAATGCCACTTTCTGTTTTTAAAAATACAGTTTCCAGAGAAAAAACTTTTTACAGTCCAATGTAGGTGCCAGTGCAGTGGGGAGTCATTTCTGTTTGAGTATCACAGGAGAGGCCTTGATAAACATGAAAAATAGTAGTAAAATATTGTGTAACATAGCATCATTTCATAAGAAGTATAAATACCATAGCAGCTATAAGTCTCTGGGAATTAAAGTCAGCTTTGGGTAGAGTCCCTAATATTTTCTGTTCAGATGTAAAAAAAAATAATAATTCTTTAAGCCTCTAAGTACAAGCGCCCAGAGAGGAGATTTGACATCATGAGGCTGTTTCTTGTTGACACAAAGACAGCATCATACTGCCAATAATTATGCTGAACTAAATGCTTTGAACGACTTAGAAATTACTGCACCAGCTTGAAAGTCTAAATAAAAATTTTTCAGAGAGAGTTTACCTGCAGAATTGTTCGAAATTAAATATATATACAGGAGTCCCTTCCTTGAAGCCAATTTTCACCACCTACAGTGTACACAATTATATAGTGTGCTTAGTTGGAAGTACAATAATGCTGAATAGGATGGAGAGTTACACTTTGTGCTCTATATGTTCCTTACCTTATCTCAGAAGGGTATTAAAAAGAAAGTCTCACTAAAATAGCAATTTTCTAACATCACATTACAATAGTTTTAATTGCAAGAAAAAAAACATAAATTAAGAAAGAATGAGTTGAGGAGGCTTATTCCTTGATATTACTTCAGAGTTGATACTGTCTTTTTAGGTCAGACTTTGCTTTTTTTCTGTATTTTTGACTTCCATACATAGAAAAGGGGCTAGGTATTAGTGTAAAGTGTACTAGGACAGGGAGCTATTTCTATGCATTTTTTTTCTCATTTGATAGAGCTGCCTCAGCATGCTTTGCTCCATGGTAAGTTATAGCCTGGCGCTATTCACTAAACCACAGTGACATTAACTGGTTTCTTCCATGTTTGTTTGATTTTTGCACAAAAAAAAATGTGGTTTTAGTTCATATGGTGGCATGAAAGCACAAGGATGTGAAAGGAAAGGGAAAACTAAACAGCAACAGCACTTAGAAAACTGGTGAGTTTTAGGAAAGCTTTTAGATGCTTATAAGGAACTGAAAGTCCCTAAGAATACTGGCAGGATATACGTTTGATTCAGTCTAAAACAGCATAGGAAGGTTCTTTAGTTAAGAACAATAAAAACTGTTTTTTTTCTTAACTACTGCTGAGGCAGTTAAGAACCCTGTATATTTTTTATACCCCTCAGGGTGACTCTGTTTTATTGATGGAGTGGACTCCTCTCTAACCCCAGCGTACACTGTGCTGTGGCTAACGTCAGCCTGGCCTGGAGCTCTGAATCAGCATGCCTGACTTTAAACACAAACAGCAGTGCTGCAGCTTGCTGCAGCCTATGACATTTACTCACATTATTATCACTAGCCAGAAAGGGTCATAGGAGGGAGAAACTGCTCTTTCTTTTGATGGTGGGGAGGGGGGCACTGTGCCCCCTGAGGCAGATGTTTCCTCTGTAATGGATGCCAGCTGACCAGGGCTGGTTGGCGATATTCTCCAGTCACAGAGCACCTACAGCTTTGATTTTGTGCACGTAGAGGTGGTGTGTTGGGGTCTATGATCCTTAAGCAGCGATTGTAGGCTGAAGTAAGCTGATGTAAACGAGCCTCTGCAAAGCAGCTTTACTTTCTCTCTCATCAGTATTTACAAGCCTCCATTCCATCTTCAGGGGTGTCTAAAATATACGTTAAATGTATTTTCCTTCTACAGACTGCAGTTAATGGAAATGATTCAAGAAAAGTGGTTTCTTTCGTAAAGTGACTGGGATACCTTGAAATATCAGAGGTTCTCTCTGAGCAACAACAGCAACATCTGCGGAGGCCATGCTGGCACCATGTTGAGGACTCGATCACCATGTGCACGGAGCGTCAGACTTCACTCTGAAAGCAAGTGCTCAGGGTTACAACTTAAGCAGTGAGATTTTCTTTCTCTGTCTCCTACACACATACATGAGCACATTCATTATTTGTATCAGCAGAGCTGGGATTTGGGGATCTGAAGAAAGTGAGACTGAGGAGTTAAATCCTAATGGGGATTGCAGGGCCTCAGCTGGAGAATCTCCACAAGCTTGGAGCAATCAAATGCAGCTGAGGCCAATTTAAGACAAAGCAACAACAGAAAAAAATAAAACCTCTCTGTTCTCATTGCAGGGGGAAATGGGGATTTGCAGGGCTCTTCTCTGAACAATAGGTCTAATGGTATAAAAGACATGCTTGGAGGTTACCCTTTTATAAGCACGTTAAGGTATGTGGTGAGTAGGATGTCTATGTGTGCAAGCATGTGAAACTAAGGGCATTTGTTTGAATAAGAAACCCAGAAATAAACATGTAACATCATAAGAGTTTTTCATTGCTTAATCAGAGGGCCATCTGATACTTCTTATGGTGGCTATTTTCTGTCCCTGCCATAAAACCTGAAGGACGGGTGAAAAAGAACATCAGTCCTTTTTCTTCTTTTTCTTTTCTCCTTTTCTTTAAATATGTAATTTCTTCGACAGTGAAACCCCTCTTGTTTTATATTAGGTATGTTCAGGATGTTAAAATTTAGATTTTTTTTTTTAAATTTTGCGATCTGAATTTCCTATAAGATTTTATGAGTAACTCATAATTGCATTTAGTAGCTTTCTTATGCAGTTACTGTATTTAGGATTTGAGCTTTGGTAGGTTAAAATCAGTCATGTAAATCGATAGATACGCACTTTTTCTTTTTTTCTTTTCCTCTATGAAGTGTCTCTACCAGAAGTAGCGTATTTATATCAATATTTATGGCTAAGTGCCTTTTAATCCTCAGTGCTTTACTTATTTAAAGTTTGCCATTTCTGCTTGCACTAATGTCAATATAATGATTTGTTAATGTAAAGTGCGTAGTAAATCTTAACACTAAATTTTAATTGGTCAGCAGTTTGAAAAAAATTTCAACCTTGTTTTTGTGAGGAAGGGACTTGGGGTTTTGTTCATTTGTTTCGCTTTTTCTCTGCTTCCAGATAGGATAAGATAAGCATCAAGCGGTTATGTTACCAACTGTATCATACCATCTTACACTATCTTAAAATGCCATGCATATATCTGGTGTCATTGTAGAAGAGAATTCAAATCTGAGTATCATGTTAATTGCACTCAATAGAAATCTACACTCCTGATAAAATTACAATTTGCATTCTAACTTTTTCTTCTTTATTTTTTTTATTATTTTTAAGGAAAACCTCATGCTATACTCATTCAAAGCTTTCTGAAGCTTTGTTTTTCCTTATATGTCCTAGATTTTATTCTTTAATGTTGTTCCTGATTTATTGAATGTCCATGTTTCCCTGGATAGTACCATCTTTTGAGTTATACATCATCGAAGTGACTCATTCCGATGATGTATTACATTAATACATCATCAAAGCGCCTTGCTCTGCTGTTGCACTAATGATATGTTAGTATAATACATCATCAGAGTGAACTGCACTGATGATGTATTACTTAGACGGTGATGGCATTCTGTGAAGAAAAGGTTGAGAAGTAGGTTCAATACAGTCACAGGAGAAAAATTAGTCAATACAGAGTATAACTGTTTCCCTGGTAGTGATGCTGATGCTAAATTAGCACCATAGCCCCTGATCTGTACCCTTGCAGAAACACTGAGACATGCATTATCCCCGAAAGAGGAATGAATTCTGAACACTCAGCTAAAGGATTTTACAGAAGAGAGTAGAGGTGTAACTACACATATCACTGGAAAGCTAAAGGTTATACATACAGCTATAATTACTGGCTACTGGGAGATCAAATGAATCAAACAGGGCCAAAATAGGACCAAAGTCTACATATGTTCAGAAGCTACCTTTGGTGGAGAATGTGACACACAGAAAAATGGAGATATAAAGGCTACAAATATGCTGTCTGAATTAAAATAGCTGCCATTTAGAAACCTCTAACAGAGATACTAAAACATTCTGAGGTATCTAGGAAGTCTATGCCATAGTATTTAAAAAAAAAAAAAAAAAAAGAAAGCCAAACAAACATTTAATTGCATACTTATTTTAGTCATGCCATGTCAGAATAACAGGCAGAACTTGTCACTGCCTCAGTGCTGTTTACTCTCGAGCTCCATGTGCACTCAGAAGTGGTATGGTTTAACCCCAGCCAAAACCAGGACACCAAGTTAGGTGTGTGCAGCTGTTAAACACTGAAATTAAAACGTGTTAAAAATTCTGGTCTTTAAGTTGCTTAAAATTTTCTTTGTCAGAGGCTAGGAGGAGAAAATTCTGCATGTGTGTGTATGGCTGGAAAGCCTTCTGCGAAGTCAGACTGTTAGGATGCTGTCTTTCTGAAAGCGATGTTTTATATAAATCACACCATGTTTTTTTACATGTATGTATCTACCTTTTTTATCTTTTTACATGTACGTATCTATCTTTTTTACGTGTATGTTTGTTTTTGTGTGTTATATCATACAAAATTGCTTGCTGTCCTTGTTCTTTTTGTTTAACTAGGACTAATGAGTTATTTGCTTTCTTTCTACTGGGGTTGTCTGACTTCAGAGAGGTCAGATCCTTTTTTTCTAGTCCTGATAGTGTTAGAAGATTCCCAAAATAATCTCTGGAAGAAGATGCCATAACTACTTTCTGAGTTTGCTTTCCAGATGGAGGTGAAAATAATACTGAAATGAAGCTGTCAGGGTTGTAGAGAATAGAGGAAAGATATTATATCTGGATTTATTTAATACAAGGGACAGGCTGTGAAATACTTTTCTAAATGAGAACAAAATATAATACAGGTACAAAAAGGGCTGTGGCATGGTGTTTACATCTCCACAGACCTTGCTTTCCCATCTTCTCCCTCATTCTCTAACTCCCTTCTTAATTTGGGTGGGTTTTTTTTGCTTTCCTCCATTTTATTTTTTCACTTGCTTTGCAGCCAGTGCCACCTGTGCTTTGTGCCCAGTCATTCATTCCCTGTGCCCCACTTCACACCCTGAGCAGAGCCTGGGTGGGCCTGTCTCTATGATCCAAGGGAGCATGCAAGGCCCATAGGTAAGAGCACCCTTCATGGGAGGGTCTGTGCATGGTGTGGTGCTGCCCTCCTTGCTCCTAAACCTTGCTTTGGCTGGGCTAGCAACACGTTCACCTCCTGGGCTGGGTAACTTTCAGCTCTGAAACTGTGGGTGAAATTTCCTTTGTAATCACGGATTCCCCTCTATCATCATAGAGGTGATTCCCATACTCACCACTCCCCTCAGTCTCCTTAATAATAGACCAAAAAAAAATATTTAGGGGCTACCACTGCTTTTGTCTATGCAAGCAGCTTTAAACAGTGGTAATGCAGTGAGGGGGGGAAAAGCATGCCATTGAGGTGCACAGCAGTGTGTGCCCATGCCTCCTGACAGTGTGAAGGGGAACACTTGTCTCAGCAGTCTCCTAACAGAACTCTTTGAGGACTCCTATTCTTGGCTGTTTCACATTGGGTAATATAAACTTCCAAACCAGGCCTTCTTTCTTCCGTTTCTCTCCTGATCATCTGTCTTCTAAGACTTGAAGGAAGACAGGGCAAGAGTGGTTTAGATACTCTTTTGTTCTCTCTCTGTCATTCTCCATTTTATTCTCCCCTTTCCTTCTATCTCATTTGTTTCCCACTTCTGCTCCAGCTCTTTCTTTGTATAGGTGATTGCTTTAAACTTGAATTATGTGGCCAAGATACACTTTAGATATGAGTCAGCTTTTGTTTTTAAAAAAAAAAACATATTGTACCAGTTCTTAAAAAGCCACAATACTTTGTGGCAAAGTTCCCAAGATATTTATCAATGCAGCAAGTCATTGTTTCTCGTTACTTTCAAATATTACTAGACTCTGCTCTCAGGGACCGAAATCACTGTTTCAAGCTTTTATTTGGAAATGAACACTTCAGAGCTACTCAATATTTCTATCACTACTGCAGCTATTTTCAGAACAGATCTCTGTTCTGATCCTTTACAATCTCTTCATAAGAAACAGAACAATAGAAAAGATTTTTTTAAAAAATATCAGGAAATTAATGAACTTATTTTGTGTCCACAGATTTCTCATGTTACTCTTAGACAAAATAAATGTGATGGTTTTCCATGAAATACATCAGAAAACTGAATTTTTTAAAAAACTATGTTTTCAGGAATATTTTCAGCATTCAGATTTAGTATCTGATTTGTCATGTTCCATTTGTGGAGTTGCACTAAAGTCAGGTGATATTGCAAGGAATATTTAGGAAAACTGCAGATGCCATGAAAAGTAACAAGGTTCACACTAGATATTTATAAAATATTATGAAGCTTTTTCCTGAAGCTGTTTGCTTGAGTTCTGTATCCTAATTAGTGATAATAACTTTTAATTATATAAGAACTAGAACATACCCATTGGGTCTGAACAAACTAAGCCTTAGTTTTTAATGTGCTCATACATAATGTGTTTTTTATCATCTAAGACAATCTGCCATAACACAGAACAAAACAAGATGTTCTCATTTTTTTTAATAAAGCTTGCTTTCTTTAAGACAGAAACTGCCAATTGCAGAAATACTCACGTCGTTCATAATTCATAAACAATAAACACTCCTTTTGGCAGGCTGCCATGCAGTTCCTTTTCTGTTCAAGGTCTAAACTGTGAATGAGAAATGATGTGAAAGTTACAAATGGTATGGCTAAGGGACCTGGCAGGGTTTGAAGTGATATTGGTACCAATCCAAATCCATGTTAGACTAGGCTAGTTCAAAGATGTAGTATAACTTACTGGAAGTGACTATATCAATGAAACGTAAAGTGAAATATATAGTAGTCTTATTGCCATGTGGTAATGACAGAAAATCATCTGAGGCTTTTCTGATTTCTGCCTTTAATATGGCTGTGGAGATGCAGATAAGCAGCTGTGTATCTGGATTTTAAATGGTTCAGTCTTCAGTCCGCTTTATTTTTATAAGGGTGATGTTGTATAAAATGAAACTTTGAGGGGAAAAATGAGGAGGGGAGGAGGAGGGAAGGGGTTAGGCACCTGACACAGCAGATCTGGCAAACTGATGGATGCTCATTGCTTTGAACCTGCAACTGGCCCTAACTGAAGTAATTTGCTTTCGTTCTCCAACCTCCTCTGGCCTAGCTTACTCATGGCTGTGGCTTAGGATCACCTATGGTGTTTTCTTCTTCTGCTTGCCCTGCCAGCACAAAGGGGATATCCTGCTTGAAATGGGCACCCCAGTCTGCCTTATGTCATGTGAACATCATGCTCAGGCTTCTTATGTGGCTAGTAGGTGGGTTTTGCTGTGCCAGGAATCCCCACTTATTTCTTCCCACTCTTTCATGGGTGGGGAGGTGCTAACAATTCAGGCTTTTCTATTTGGAATTATCCATGTAGAAAGTAGTCAGATTTTGGGGGAAGGACATTCTTTTAAAAATGTTTATACTTCTGACAAGGGGTCATCATGTCACAGTGCTCTCGTAGCCTTCCCGCACCTGACTGCTTGCAATGGTGCACAAGAAGAACCAGTGCTCTCATTTTTTTCTGAGATGGGTTGGTTTAAGGAGGCTCTAGCATTTTCTTTCTCATGCTGAGTTTTCCTTGCTATATTTTCTACAGCCTGTTGCTACACTGTAGTGGTATATTTGCTTGATCTGTTTTTCTGACACTGCACAAAATATGTTTGTCTCCTCAGAGAGAGTACGTACAGTTTACTGAAGTTCATTTTAAAAGAATTCACTAAGTGTATGAATTAAGAATCTAGATGCTATTTTTGTTCACTTTACCATCTTTATGCAGAATTAGTATGTCTCTCAGATGCAATGTCTGCTAACTCTCCCACTTCTGTAACCTAATCACCTCTTCCTGTATAATTTATATACTGAAACTGTAATTCTCCATTGATTCAAAATAAAAAAGGCCATTGATTTTTGTCATACTGCTGTTTCAGAAACGGTTTCTTATGTTGACCTTATATGGCCTGAGCTGAAGTTCGCTGAAGTCAGTGGAAGTCTTTCAGCTGACTCTTAACAAGCACTGGACCAAATTCTAAAATGTAACTCTTTCTATGAAATAAACAACAGCAAAAAACTTTTTCAGATCATCAGTAGAGTGCTGTAGGGAGAATAACGTGTTTGTGTCTACACTTGCATCCTCCCCCAGGAATGTTCCTCTTGAACTGCAGACTGCAGTATAATGAATCAATTATCTGATTAAACCAAAAATCATTAATATGCAATTATGACAGCTGTCAGGTCCATTAATATGTAAATATTAATAAACTCCCTAAAAATTGCACATATGCAAGAAGGAATCTTTAAACATGAACATCCCACTGTGTTTGCTGAACATAAGGGCAGGATGTTTCTAATTTGGTTGGGGAAAATAACAACATGTATTTCAAAATATTTTTTTTCGTTTATCAAATGCACCTTCCCAGGAGTGAACAGTGAGCTGTGATGTGTATAAATAAATAAAGTCTTTATGTATCTTGGCACTCCAAAACTTAAAATGTTTACTTAAAATTGGCAGAACTAATATAAATCTGAGAGTACTTCAAGCTATGATAACATAACGCCCCCCTGAAACTTGTTCAGTTAAGAAGCTGCAGTTCTTCACCAAGCTAACTAATTTCACTAGTTAATGACTCATTAATTAGCAACCTGGATTAACTGGTGTTCTCCCATCAATCATTATTTTTTTTCATTCATTGATCACTTTGTTAATTCATTCTATATTAGCCACCCATAACTAGACTCACACTTTAACTACTTTTAAGATAACATATGCAAATTAATTATTTTCTGAGTTAATTACTAGTTAATTTCCTTGATAATTATTCACTAGATTAATTATTTTCTACCTTAAAATCATTACCTATTCTTCAGCTAATAATTGTATAAAGTATTTTCTCTGTTAATTTTTAACTAGGCATCCCTCATTAACCATTAAATAACTCCATCATTGGCATATCTGTTCCAAACCTCAGCTATGTCTGGGCTAATTTAACAAATTTCATAGTTATACTACTGGGGCCCCAATCCTGCTTTGAGACACACTGTGGTGATTTCTTCCGTTGAATTGATTCAATATCAAAGAATCATGAGTTGGAAGGGACCTTAAATATCATCTAGCTCCAGCTCCCTGTCATAGGCTAGGATACCCTCCACTAGACCAAGTTGCTCAAACCCCATCCAATCTGGTGTTAAACCCTTCCAGGTATGGGGCATCCACAACTTCTCTGAGTGACCTATTCCTGCATGTCGTCACCTTCACAGTAAAGAATTTCTTCCTAAAGACTAGTCTAATTATATCCCCTATCAGTTTTAAGCTATTTCCCCTTGTCCTATCCCAACATACCCTTGTAAAAAAAATCCCTCTTCAGGTTTTTTGTAGGCCCCCTTTAGGTACTGGAAGGCTGCTCTAAGGTCTCCACAGAACCTTCTCTTCTCCAGGTTGATCAACTCCAACTCTCTCAGCCTGTCTTCACAGGAGAGTTGTTCCAGTCATCTGACCATCTCTGTTGCCCTTTGTGGACTCACTTGAGTAAGTCTATATCCCTCTTGTGCTGGGGACCCTAGAGCTGAACGCAGTACTACAGGTGGGGACTCATGAGGGCAGAGTAGAGAGAGAGAAAATCACCTTGCTCAACATGCTGCAGTACCCCTCCAAAAGAAGTTACCTCTTAACACTAACATTGAAGAGTCATTGTGGTTATGAAACATTAGAGTTTATATTAAAGGGGTTTGTTTGGTTGGTTTTGGTGTTTTTTTTTACCAAAAGAATATGCTTTAAATGGGCTAAACATGATTTCCTAAACTCAGAAGACAATGACTAAGCTACTTACTTTCAGAGCTGGTGGCTGATACGAGAAGACAGAATGCAGTAGAGAATAAACTCAAACATATTGTATGTTAAACACAGTTGCTTGAAAATTTATTATTTTAAATTTTTCTGAATATTTTCATATTCCCACTACTAAGTTTTTGTAGAAAAAAAATATTATAGTTGCTATCAATTTAATCTATTTATACACATATTTGTATATATATTAAAAATATAAAAAATAGAAGCAAATGTATATACATCAGAGAGAGACTAAGATGCATTTTCTTTTCCTCCACAAAACTGAAAACAGAAATGTATCCACAGTGATTGTAGCCATTTTGATATCAAATGCAACTATTGTAAAATCTAAAACTCCAATTATGACTACAACATTCTTGTTTCTTTCAGAAAGCAGAGTAGGAGCATGATATGTATGTCATAATGGATGTTCAGAGCATAGTATTTTCTTAAGGCTTCACCACTTGAATAAATTCACATATAATAAGCTTTTAGATGGCCTTATGACAGCAATTGGCTTTGCAAAGCAGGAATTTCATTCTTTGATTAGGGTTTACATCAGTATCTAAATCATGACGTGGACCTGATATCATCCTCTTTCATAGTATCATAGTACTTGGTGTAATAAAGAATATCTTATTTCAGTCACTAATATTACAGCAGGAACAACAAATGAAAAGATAACTCTCAGACATATCTTTGTTAACAAAAATAAGAAAAAAAAGGAAAAGGAAACACCAGGTATATAAAATAGTATTCTAGAAGAGCAAATTAATTTGTCAAAAAAAAAAGCACACTTCAGGTTAGAGGTGTTGTTTTATTAGCATCAATTTGCTGAGATTCTATACATAGAGACCAAAACCTTTTCTCAATATCCGAGGCTGAATCTCTGGACTTTGACTGAGAATGAGTGTGTGGCAGTAATTTGTATAGCAAAGGGGTGACAGTGGATATCAGTTCCTTTGCCCTTAATATTTTCTGTGTGAGAGTTCAGAGTGGGTGTCTGGGTAAATGAGTAAGGGAATTGTTAGCAGTTGACAACCCAGAAACAAATTAAAAGTGTATAAAGAATTGGGACAATGTTGTCTGCTTGCTTCAGTTTAATTAAGCAAGCAAAATTGTTATATTGTACTTTATTTACTTGTGATTATTAAAGCCTTTTCAGAAGTTATCCAGGTGAAGTTTTTCAAAAGCGCATAAGTGATTGAGCATAAAGTACTCCTGGATAACCTAAGTACTTTAAAAAAAAGTATTATTTATTACTTTTAAGTATTTTTTATACTTATGAAGCACCATTTGCCAGTAGTAAGTTGCTAATTGTTGTTATAAATGGCAAATAGTTCTACCTGGTGCTGGCCTTTCATCCCTCAACAACTAGCTGATCTAAATATGAAGCATGGTATGCACCTTCAACATCCCTCAGCAGTCGCATCACCTGTGTGTTTTTTACATGGATGCTCAGAAAAGGAATCCTTGTATGTCTACATGTTAACTAGGGCTTCAGTGTCGGAGATATCTCTTGGCAGTGAGGAAAAACTGTTAGAGAAGCATTAAAACCATGCATATCATTAACTGCATATCTAATGCAAGACTATGCAAGAAATTACCTTCCTGGTCTTAAAGACACTCCTTTTTGAAGGTAAAACAAACCATGAAATTAGATGATAACAAGGTTGAGATTTATACATTTAATCCCTTCCAGGAAAAGCTCTGGATGTATTACAGTCAGAGGAATACGGTCTTAAGATAGCTGATATAACTAGCAGAATATTTAAAAAAAAAAAAGGGGGGGGGGCAGAGATAGTAAGGAGATAGCATAAAAGGTAAAATCCCCAAACCTAAACAAGTCAGAAATGAATGAAATTACTTTAGAAATACAGTCTTCAGTCATGAAAAAAAAATCCATAAACAGCCTATCGGCAAAAAGGAGCTAATTGAAGATTTTTGTAAAAAGAAATAAAACTAGGGAAAGTGAATGAAAAGATGAAAATGCAAAGAAGAAGGTGAATTCCATCTGTGGACAAATGCATCAAAGGGCAAATTAATTGTTAAAATTAAAACTAATTTGGTAGGTACAAAGCCAATATTTTTTTTTTCATTCATGTTGTCTGCAAGCAGCTTCTTCAGTCTTTTAACATGCAATTGTTTTTAAGCAGAGTTTTGATTTTCTAGTGAACCCTGTTTTACTTAAGCTCTTGTGTCAGATTTTTGTGACACATTTTTGATATTGTCAAGTTATCTGACTCCATGGAAAAAGCTTAGCACTTGGACAAGAAGAGTGTACTGGATCACACGTGTCATAAAGAAAATCATGTGAAACTTCTGGTAATGAATCTCCACACACCATCCTGAAATGTCATGCTTTGTACTAAGATATAGTATTTCCAAGCAAACAAATCTCATCACAGCTTTGACACTACAGGCTGAGTGCCCATAGCGTGTTACTTTTTCTTTAAGGACTTTTCCCTTGCATGATTTATGGCATAAAATAGTTTCCCCAATACGTATTGGAAATTGTAGCCTTAATGTATTGGTCTTGATCTCCAGGTTCAAGCAGATGGACAAAGTGGCATTTCAGTATCATCACAGTCAAGGATTATAGCTAAAATGAAGAATTAGGACTATTTAAGTTTCTATTATTCATACTTTTTTAAATGATGTTTCTTTCTGCTAACAGGTTTCTCTCATATGCTCTTGCACTAGATTTTCAGATGTATATAATCATCTGCAGTTAAAATACCCAGTAATATTTTCAGGTTTTCATTTTATTGTTATCTGCTAGGATTTATGCGTAATTTAGGAAGAATTTATTTGTTTATCTTGCTATTTATTGCTTCATTTAATAGTTGACAAAAGAAATTATCAGACAATCCAAGCCACATAATTTCTGAGGCCAAAATATCGTGAGTCAGCACTGAATGTTGTTCTTACTGGTAATACAGAACTACCATTATTGATACCATTACTGACTGCAGAATGCTCTTCGTGAAAACTAAGATACTCACATTTTGACTTTTGATTGCTTGATTTCACATCTGATACAGCTGAAAAAAGTAACATACCTGATATGTGCCTATAAAGATACCAAAGATGATAAAAATAACTCTGGATTATAAAGTTTCTCATATTCCTTTAATTCCAAGAATCAACAACAGAAGTATTATTTACTTTGTTACAGAGAAGTTTATAGGAATAATTACATGATGAAAATTTATTTTTTATATTATTTATGTGTACTACACAGATTTCTTTTAGCTGTACATTGAAGGAGGTTCAGAATTATACTTTTTCTAATTTTTTCTAGGTTTGTCTAAGCTGTTAACAGCTACAATGGAATAAGGAGCAATAAACTTTGTGTGGTGTAACTGACTGCATATTTCCTTGTTAATTACCTACATCTGGAGTAGAGGCCTTTTAGGAAACAGTACGTACAGCTGTTGTTAACAAGTCTGAAAGTATTCAGCTTCTAACATGTATCACTTCAGTAAGAGTAAGAAAGGTAGGGGTCAGTTAAGCTAGAAAGCTTTTGTATATCAAGTCATGGTCAGACAGGTAAAACAAAATGCCTGGCATCAGCAGCTAGACATGAAAGTCTGAAAGAAAAGCCATTGCATATGAGTATTCTGATTGAAGTTTGCTGCAAACCAAAATACAGAAAAATATATTTTTTGTATTAAGTGGAATTTTTTGGTAATATTGTTTACTTTTGGGCACATCTGAGAAAACTGAATGGACAAATATTGTTGATGATTGTTAAAAGATTTAAAAAAGGTTCAGGTCAAAGCTAAACATAGACATTAGTCTATAATATATGCCTGTAAGCTGCATTTATTAAAGACTGGTAACACTACACTTTTTTATTATGAGATACAGAAGTTGAAGAGATGGATAGTATGTTCCACTTTGGATTGCAAGTCTGAGAGCCAGACTTGAGCTAAAAGGTGCTGTTAGTTGTAAATGGGTATCAGATCTTTTGGGCTTAGGAGTTCAAGGCAGACAGATATTATGCACTCTTGCTATACCATTCCTTCATGTACCTTCGCGTTCAGTAACCAATATTTTTTAAAAATAATATCAAAGTAATACTGAAATGGCTGGGTAGCATGAAATTATATAAATTTCACAATATTTCCCCCAAATATTTTCCTGGGGAGGAAGGGAAAAAAGCCATGTTAATTAAAATTAAAATATGTTTCTGTCTTATTATTTGTAAGGTAGAATTCTGATTTACTACTTTGAAGAAATAGCAGCTTTCTTGATCTAAATTAAAAATAACCAAACTAAAATTGTCCCTGATTTTTATTTTTTCCTTATATTATAGAAAGCTATGGATAATTTTATTAAAATTAAAGATTTTTAAAATATAAACCAGACACCTACTTCTCAATATTCTTCTCAAATGCTTTACTCCTTTTTTTTTTTTTTTACTTTTTTTTACTTTTTTTGAGGGGAAAAAATATCTGTCTAACCTGAAACAGATCATTTTGTCTGTATGGCATCTTGTGTAGATTTGATTAACACTACACTGTCAAGTCTTTAGGGTCAGGGTAGATTGTACTAGAAGCATGACAAGCAATTAATGAATTTGCATTGACTAATCCATACAAAGCTAAAGATTTTTCTGCCAGGATTAAAATCTAAAAAGAGTAGGATACACTATTTGATACATTATCTTACATTGAATCATACTGTTATTGGATTTAAGAGTAAGGAACTATCTTATTTTGTCTCCTTATATAGATATACACGTGTTTTTTTGCTATGACACTGATGTATAGTCATCGCAGTAAGAATTCATTTAATCATCAGTAATGTCCTGTTGTAATCCCTCTATATATGGTATATGTACTTGTAGTAACTGGGTAAGTCCTGAGTTTTGCATTCACTTTATAATAGTTGCTGCTATGTAGCCATTGAGAACGCAGTGTGGAGTCAAAGAAGCACGTTCCAAATTTTGATCTCTGCCTAAGGTTTGAACCAAACCTTCAGAAGACCTGGTGATGAAACATGGTTTAAACTTTCAGATATTGTCTAGATATACTGTGATCAAAAGAGTTGCTGCTTCTTTAAACTCCAGCGGCCTAAGTGAAATTAATACTCAGTGATTATGTGATCTTTCAGGAGGTAGAATGTGGTGAAAAGAATTGTTGCAATGTTTTTTTTAGGGAGATTAGGCATGCTAGTCTTGTCAAAATGGTAAGAAGAGGTAGGGTAAGGCCTTGGTTCTGAAAAAGATAAAGGGATTAAGAAAGATTTCTTTTCAAGTTTTGAATTAAATTCCAGAGACTATGCAAAATAAGCAAGTGAAGAAGAGTAGCATCCTTCTTGTAAGGGGTATTAATTTAAATGCCAATAAAGATAATACAGTTCATAACAACAGCAATAAATACATGAAGGGAGCACAAGAGGGTAAAGATAAGTCAAGATATTATCTTTGATCAGTTTTTTTGTTTATTTTTAAAAGGTGACTGATTAGCACTAGATAAGTAGTTGACAAACTGAGGTACTCATCAGGTCTAACATTGCACCTTTAAATAGTGACATATCTGCTAGTTATGTTTCTAAGAGAAGAGTGAAAAAAAAAACCCATAATGAATTTGCATTGAATGTTATTTAAAAAAAAAGTCATGTAAATTCTTAGTTGACATCTTCAGTAGATCCAGATGTCTGTGTTATACATATGAATTTCTATGTAAATGCAGCAAAATTCCCAAGCAATGAAACAAAGTCATTGAAAAAAAGTTATATTAAGAATCAGAGTGAAATACATTTCTTATAAAGGAAACAGGTGATTTGGTTGGGAGTTTTGGTTACATTTAGAAGCTAACAGCTTGTTCATTCTTTAAGAATATTTCTTAAGGAAGAACATGAATTATATAGATTACAAGATATCGCAATATTCAGAATCAAGTCTTTGGGTTTATGATAGTTAAATAAAAAAGTAGTGCTCAAAAACAATAAGATATTAGGATTTGCTAGGGAAAAATTAGAAAGGAAACTGAGAAGTTATAATGCTGCTGTACAAATCCAAGGTCTGCCTGCTTTTTTAGTACCGTCTGCAGTGCTGATTTTTCCACTTTAAAAAAGATGAAGTAAAATTAAAGAAACTTCAGCGTAAAAAAGCGAACTACAGTCACAATGAATGATGTAAGGGATGGAACAATTTTCATGTGAGATAAAACTAAACTGAGTGGGGATTTTCAGCCTGGAATGAGAAAAAATAAAAGTTGTGCAGAGAGAAGAATATGAAAAAATCTTGTCAAATTGTTTCAGACATAGAAAGATTAGTAATTATTCACTCTCCCTTCCAATATGAGACTAAAGTTCCATCAAGTGAAAGTAATGGGTATAAATAAAAATTATTTCTATTCGCAAAGGAAACTTAACCAGTGGAACTTCTTTGCCACAGACCATTGTAACTCCTTGAACTACATGTGGCTTTTAAAAGCTACCTGAGAACACGAAAGAAATGTTCTTCAAATTCTATGAAGTCCAACAATGACAATTCTAGCCCGGGGATTTCTTGGAGGCTGGAAGAATATGATGGAAAGATATTTATGTGCTGTGCATTATTTTGAGAAAATGGTAGTAAATGTGAGTTACTTGATTATGAGTTCAGTTCTTTTTTCCTCTGACATGTAAAAGAATAGGTTCAGATTCTGTGAAAGATTTTCTGTAATGTAGTCCTTTTATTTTGTCTTGTCTCCCTTTTAGAAGATAGCTACATCTTTTAGTTCAACTAGTTAAGTTTGGGAATTATTTTGTTGTCAGGCCTGAGTCTAATTTACTGCATATCCTGAAGTCATTGCACAGGTAATGTCTGGTAACATCTAAAAAGCTTCATTTGGCTCAGTGTTGCTAAAATATCCAGAAAAATAATATGATAATATAAAGGCCAAACCTTAGTTCATGAATAATATTGGCCTATAAGAGAAATGGAAGGTTGTAAATTAATATTTAGGGCACATACTTCAAACATGGAGAATGCTAAATGTGATTTACCTTACTAGTAAAGCTGTTGGCTGTGTAGATTATATTCATTATTAGCACTTATAGCCATCTCAAGATGAATCTCACAGGCTGACACCAACCATTTGGTTCCTGAGGTGAATATGATCATACAATTCTTGTAAATAATATTCACATCTTCAGGCTTCATAATTTTTTTCAACTCTCTGCTGTAAATACAAGCACTTACTTTCATACCACATGGTAGATCACAATACATTTAAATACTTTCACATCTGCTGCAGCTTTTTTATCTGTGTACAGATATCTGTGACTTACACAAAGATAAATCAAATTATAATTATTTCTTCAGAGAGAACTTTACCACTCCCATCACTCAAGATCCTTCTTAGCCTCTATTACACATGTGTGCTCCTCAGTTTCCCATTCAAGATTGTGTAACTCATCCATGCCAAATGCTGTCTTTCTTTATGCTTCCTAAATGTTACAGTTGGTTTGGGTTTTTTTTCTTTTTTTAATTCCTAATTGCATATATACTTTGTGAAACCATTGTTTACACATTGCTTTTTTCCTCTGTTTTGTCTTTTTTAATTTGACTTTTTGAGCTTCGTGGGTTTGATATTCAATTAAAATAATTTGCAAATCTGAAATGTCAGCTAGTAGGTTTAAAACTTATTTAAGTTAATTTTCCAGGTTAATGCCTGGGGGATTGCAAGGAGAATTAACTTTACCTATGGAATTTAGAAGAGCTATCATTTAGTTTCATGGGATAGTCAAAATTCTTGGGTATTCTTCCTTTGCCAGGATGACCATCCTAAGATTCTGTAGCTATTTCTTCGAGAAGAATAGAAAAATTTGTGTAGAAAGTGCTGTGCTGCATCAGAGCACTACAGATAACGTTGCTATTTGCATTTTTTAAAAATATATATAAAGTTGAGGTAAATGAGGTAATGATAAGGGTCCTCCATTAATCTTCTGGAACCTCTAGAGGGAAGGAACACTCAGAAATGTGGTGGTGGAAACAAGGCAAGTGGTGCACTACTTAGCTTTGCCATCAGATTCAGAAAGATTTCTGTGTTTAACCCATGAAATGCTGTATTTTTTACATAAATATCTATAGTAGCTAAATGATTTTTGAACATATTTGATTTCCAGCTATAGAAGATCTTTGATTGGTGAATAATCACTCAAGTGGGAGATCATATCCATACCTTAGTTTAGTGTGGTATGGCATCCTGCATACTGGGACACAGGGAGAATAACTTCAAGAGCATTATATGCCCTGTCGTGTTCCACATGGTGGTACTAGTGAGGAAGGCTGTAGTTCCCATGGCCTTGCTTGTCCCCTTTGTGTGTCCTATGTTAAATGCTCTCTGTAGTCTAAAACATATTTACAATGTGTCAGTCAATGTCTGTTCTGTGGTGCAGACTTTATGATTTTGTATTAATAAACATGCAAAAAGACTCCTACTGCTTTCCTGTATGGAAAGCTATTATCACATACTTTAGAGACAAACATGCATTCACACTGCTTATAATGTTATTGGTTTGGGTTTTTTTTCCTCTAGTTAATCAGGGAGCAAGAAAACAGGGAATTCTGCATTAGATGCTATGAAACTGTAAAAGTACAACCAAAAACTTCCTTTGGAATGTTACTTTTCACTGCCTCATATACCACTTCTACCAGTGAAGGGAAGAATCCATCTTGCTTCACAGCTCTTGTCTGTAGCTCCCTTACTTCTTAAGGTAATCAATAGCTGTTTAGCCCCACAGATCAATGGTTATAACACAGTCGTAAACATAGGCAGAGGTAAGTGTGGGCATCTTAAGTTCTTATTAAGTCTAATCTAAATGGGGCAACACAATGCAATTATATTCAAAACTGCATCTGTTCTTTAGTTTCAGTCATTACAATCACTCATTAGCTGACCCACCACTACAGGCCATAGTAAAACTGTAGCTATGCAGAATGCAATCAGCTGGGGTTCGTTAAATAAAAAGGTTCACATTATCATTTCAGATAGCTTTTCAGGTTGCTTTGTCATTAGGGAAAATGCCTTTACAAGGCAGGTAGCATAGTGCTGGAACAGATGACTGGCAGAGCTTGGAGAACCTGCTTGAAGGCTTTTAGCAATTACCTAGAGCTCGTCAGCTACAGCTGACCTAACCTACTTATTTGCACCAGTCTGCTTTGCAAAGAAGCATGGCGACTTCTTATCATGGAAGCTATAGTGTTCATCAACACAAAAATATTAGAAGCCTCGCTAAAACCTTTTGCTGCTGTTCTGCCTTAGCAGTTGCACACTGTGGCAGGTTACTGCTGCAGAGGTTTAAGTCTGTTGTATGATGGAGGAAACTATGTGAGAATGTGTAAAGAATTACAAAATCAGTCATTACTGCAGTTAACTCTGAGTTATAGACTTCTTGTGAAGTGTGCGTGCATTGTAGCCTGGTTTTTTTTTGCAGAAGTATGCATTTGGCAACAAGAACAATGTGTAAGGAGGCATGCAGGAAAAAGTTTAAAAGGTAATGGAGTTTTTTTTTGGGGGGGTCTTTTTTTTTTTTTTTCTCCTGTTTTCAAGCACATACCAAATATATCTTGTTAAAGAATAACTGATACTGTCTTGGTGGGTACAGTAGTGAGGTCTTAAAACTTTCGAGTTATAAGCGTCTGTGCACTTGTGGAAGTGCAAACATGTTAAACGTATTGGAATTTTTTATGTTGAGATTCCCACCAGAAAAAAACATAGAGCTACCATTGAATGTCTGGATACCCTCCAGAGATCTGAAATCACTCTCTGGGTCACTGTGGGAAGAGATGAATACTGTCAGAGTAGAATTGATTTAAGACTGTCTTATCATCAGAGGCAGACAATCCTATAGGGTTTTGAACCATCCAAGCACATTAACAAGCCACAGTTTACACGCTAAGCATTCTTGTCTTTACTAGGGATTTATTTAGCTAATGGGTCTCCACACTTGTAGCCAAGTGGTACTAATGAAGTAAGTGGCTATCTACCTGTTTGAGCTTGCTTTAAAGTCATGCAGTTAGACTAGGCACTCCTGTTTATGCTTGTGTTGTCCATGATTAGTGTCTCCTAGCACTGTTATTTTGCAAATGAAAGAATCCTGCATTTGCACCTATACAGAATCTTTGCAAAGCAACCTCTGTAATGCTGTGACTAAGGATTCGAGAGGAAAAAAATATATCTTTACAGCATGACAATAAAGCTACTGAGGATCATATTCAAGAAATTTGCTGGATGTAAATGGGAATTGTTAAGGAATAATCCATATATCGCTTTTGTTGTTGTTGAGTTGTTTTTTTAAATTACGGGTTGCTAGGCTGCTTTCAGAGTTCAGTGAAGATCCTACTTTGGAGTGAAATAGCATCATTGTCAGTACTAGTTCATTAATATTATCAGGGTGGGGTAATTTCTGTTGGCTCAAAATTCTCTTAGTCGGATTAAAACCAAATGGTCTTTATTTTTTTTTTAATTTCACTTTGCTACTAGGCAGTTTTATTTCTAGTATTTATATCATAACTTACTGAGGCATGAATATACCTTTGAATATACCACACATTCACTAGCTGTGGTGTACAGTGTAGCATGGCAGAGAAAATGCACACAGATATTGGTAGAAAATAATTATGTGGATTTCACCACTTGACATCAAACTGTAATGAATCTAGCAAAAACTCAGTTGTAGATCTTATAAGTTTTTAGATACATCACGGCATCTGTTCAAGAGAACAGAAAAGGATTTCATAACAATGCTATAGGAGGAAGCTGTGTTATTAGAATGAGAAATTTTAAAACAAATGTTTATTTGTGTGGGTTTGCGACATTATTTTACTTTTAAAACTAGGGTTTTTTTCATACCTAACTGATTGTGTTTGCTTGCACTGGTTTAATTGTGTGCCCTTTCCTTTCTTCGTGCATTATGAAAATATGGTATTGCTAATCTAGGCTGAAATTTTTCTGCTGTATGACTCGCCATACTTAATGTGAATGAACCAATGCAAAAGAAGCTGTTTTAATTGTGTGCTCCTTTCCTGAGAGATTTCATTTCCAAAAGTGTATCAAAGTCAGAATCCCAAATGCTTAAGTTTACTGCCTCTCACTTTGTGTACTGTTTCAGCATATAACTATAAAAAGAAAACTCAATTTTCTTTTGATTAGACTCGGGTTTTTAAATTCTAAATGACTTTGGGGAAGTTTGCAGGCATATATATAGAATTAATGCAGACCAAGAAAAAAGTGAAAATATTTATTTTCTAGTGGAAGTCTACATTGCCATTGTATATGTGAATTTATAGTTTTACATACAAACATGGTGAATTTGTAACTCAGATTAGTTAGTCTGGTACTTTCTGAATAGTGATTCAAAAGGGGAATGCATTTCTCTTGGTCCATCAACAAGTTTGCTGCTGCTATTCATCAGTTCACACAAACTGCCGAAACCGATGTCTGCCTTGCTCTCCTTACGTCTAATGTACTTTTTCTATAAACTCTGGGGATTACACCGAGCTTTTATAACTGGCAGCATGGCATAGCAAGTGAAGAAAGCAAGGGGAGAAAAAAGATATTAAAGCTTCTTACTAGGACACCAGGACCATTGCTCATCATCAGAGCTGTCCTTGAGAAACGGTGATCCTTCTACCAGCCCTTGGAAAGTCATACTTTGCCACTAAATGGAAAACAACAATTATGCTCTGATGGATGCTCAAGATTACAATATTTTTTATTCTCAATTTTTACAGTTTCAAATAAATGTCTCCCTTGCTTCCTGCTGCCTTACTGCTTCCAAACAGTACATTCCCATGAGTTAAAGAAGCCCTTATGAATGCTCACAAATTTGCTAGACTACATATGTTATATCTTTTTCTGATATCATGAGAAGTCAATATTTCATGTACATCTCTTTCCTCTGAAAACCATGTCTCCTTCATGCTCTCATTTTCTGAATTTTAGAATCAGGGTGGGTTTTTTCCAGCTTGCTTACATACCTTTGAATAAACTCCTTTTTCTTATCTTGCTGGTTTTTCCATTTAAAGTTTCACTACTACTTATCGTTTGCAGTTGATGCTTCTGCTCTTGTTTCACGACTAACATTCTCGGAAAAAGTAACATATCTCTATGATACATTCCTCATAGAGACCAATTGCTACAGTTCCACTGCTATGCACCCACAGTTTTTTGTCCTTCAGCCCGTGCTATGCCTTTGAAATTTCTCTACCTAGAATTTACTGACTGCTCAATGAAAAATATTGTCAAGATGTAGACATCTGAATAATTTAGGTTTAGTTTTCAGGTCCTGCATATGTTTTTGATGGACGAGACTAAAATCATAGATGGGAATATGCTGTATGCTATAGTTATTAATTAATCCTTAGGTGTTTCCTGCCTACACTGGTATGGAGAGCCTTAAGTAAGATCTATAAATTCTGTATTGAATGCATGGGAAATATCAGCAGTCTCATTGTGGCACCTATAGCGCATACCCCACTGAATGAGAACACAAAGGTATAGGAAGTTCAGAAAAGAAGAGTTCCTGACTTACACGGAGATATGCATCTCCAGAAGGAACGCATATGGAGATGTCCTAAATCCTTTGGGTTATAGAGGAAGAACATACCTTTAAAATTATATGCATCCCAAATGTTGGTGATAATAGTTTCAAACCCCCTTTTCCCACCTCCACAGAGTTTACCAGAATCTCCCAGTCCTTAGTCCTGCATAGGATTTCCTAGCCTGTAGGCACCCTCCTGGCCCGAAGTATACAGCATCTGTTTTGTATAATCACAGATTTGCTGGTGCTCTCAGTGAATATGATCCTTCAGTCCCGAAAGCTTAATGGTCGCACGTAGCAGAAGTTGTGAGGTTTCAGTTCCAGCCTCTCTCTACCGGGACTACCGTGTGTAGTGGGCAGGTGAAGGTTTTTTTTGCTTATTGTTACAAAAAGTATTCAGTAGTGAAAAACTAAAACAAAACCATGGATGGAAGCCTTGATGGTTCTCTTCTAATAATTTTTTGAACTATTTAATTAAATAAAACAAAGAAATTGTGATGCAACCTATGACTGTAAAAATACATTTGTTTCCCTCAAGGAAATCCCCTTTGTAGGTGTGGTCTACAGAGCAATACAACTAACAGATTTTTCATCTTAAATATTCCATGGGTTCAGATGAATTGTCTGCAGCTGCAATGGTGGTAGTTTGCAATTACTCTGTACGCATTTATAAAATCATAGTATATTGAAAACAATGTACTTACATATTTGAAACTTTGTCCTGTTTTGTTTTGGTTTGTTTTGGAAGTTTTTCAATTATTATTATTTTTTAATGGTCTTTGTTAGCATCTCATGATAGATGTTTAAATAAGGATCAAAAAACATGACACAGAAGTAGGATCACTGTGAGAGCAGGGCATGGTTTTAAAATGTCAATGCTAATTCAGAATGAGTTTTGAGTACCATGAAGAACTGATCTCAAGACAAGAAAGACTGGTGGGATCTGCAGGTCTGATGTGTTGCAGTATGGTGATAGGAAATAAGCACAAGTTAATATGAACTCTACCAATTTCCATCAAGTAGGTAGTAATTTTTCACTTTTTGTATTGTAACAACCTTTTCAAGTCTGGATTTGATGGTGGTGTTATCCTTTTCGTTCGCTGGCTTACATCAGAACAACAAGGTTGGTTTCAATGGAGTATCTCCTGATTTATATTACTGAAAGACAGAAAACTTGTTTCTTATACAAAATAAAATTCATGTGCTATTTCTCACCTCATATTGCTGTTTATTCCATGTGGTATAATTTTTTCCGTAATTTAAAAAATTCTCTTCTATTATCCTTACACATGTATTTATTGATAATTTTTTTTTTCATTTCTTCAGAGGTATTGGAAAAATATCTAGAAGTCTTCTATTCCTAAAAAGCCTTCAGTTTCCTTTTCCTGCAAACAATTAAAACCACAAGCAAAGAATGAGTAAGAAAAAAATACTGAAAAATGCGTAGACAAATTAATGTTCTCTCAATATTTCCGAGATAATGGAGCTGTTAGTTCTACATTAGATCGTGCCTCCTTATGAGGAGTCAGTACAGTCTATTGCCATGAGATCATGTATTGAGAGTTCTTTTAATATATTTTAAAGTCTGTGTTCTTACACAGATTATTATTTCTGTTCTTGCCTAGTAAGAAGCATCCATTTTCTCCTTGTTTTGCAGATCCCTTTTGCTTACTTTACTGACTTTGTGCCTTTATGAGAATCAGCACAGCTTTAATGTAACTAGTAAGTCTGTCATTAGGGACTTGATGGAAGCCCTTCTCAAATTGTAAATAAATTATACTTTATGTACAGCCATTATCGTCTTTCTCTAGAGGTTCAATGGCTCCAAGCTTTTGTGGTATAGACCATACCCCTTTAGGCAAGATACCCCTTCAGGATATTTTCCTTCAGGCATGATATGCTGGTTGTAGTCATTACAATATTACTTTGATTATTCTCTAAATTACCCCTCATTACTGTATATTTTATTTGCTTTTCTCATTACAGATGTAAACACTGCATGTCTGTTATGTTTTCAGTCACCCTTACATTCAACTCTTTAATATACAGCTTCTCTCAGTGATTTTTGATGGAAATAAAAAAATCAACCATGTTTCTAGCTATGCATGTTAAGGGAAATTAGAATATGGTTTGTTATTTAATTTAGCTTTCTTAAGTAAGTAGTTAGGCACATTTGCATATTAAAAGACGCCTTTATGTCTTTGTTGGGAAATATTATGAAAGAGTCCTTGCTGTACATCTTGACTGTCAACTGACCTGGTCTCTGTCAAAACGATAATAAGAGAAATAAATTCCAGAGGTGAAGGGCTTTTGCTGAGAATTTCCTGTCAACATCCCCTGACATTTATGTTTAGGGACTCAAGTGTTGCAGCTGACCTCAGCTGTCATGTTGGAACACAAGGGGAGAAGTAGGTTACTTAATTACAGTCATTCAAAATGTTGCCAATGCTTAACAAGTTCTCTGTTATGATTCCCATTGGGTTACACTATTTCATGGACATGAACACTATTGTCTGTTACATCACATCCTATGGGACCATATCAGGATTTATTATGAAGAGTAAAATTTGTATGACTGCATCTTAGGCTGACATGTTCAGAAAGTTCTTATGACTTCATCTTTAGTTCTTTTTAATATAAAAGTTACATTCCTCATACATTCACATACCGGATATATTTGTCAGGACCAGTCTGTAATTTCTTCACTTTTTTTAACAGAACGCTTGATGATTCACAGAAATTTGACTCTCCATTTTAAAAGCTCTTCTTTCTTCAATGGTCTGAAGACCATTCATGAGAAGTGTTCCTCATCATTAGTTTTTCATCATTAGTTTTTGTAAGCTCATAGGTTAATCTTCATTTCCAGCAATCTTTTCATTGAGTGTCCACATACAATGTAGCTTATATTCTGTTTCCACAGAAGACATTATTCCCTAGAATATGATTTAGTGCTCCAAAGAAGTAATGAAAACAGATTTTTGGGAAAGTTTCCTCTTGCTTTGGAGTACTTTGGGATTTATAAAATTCACAGGAACTATCATTTTTTCTGTGAAGTAAAATTAATGAAATAGTTGCTCCTGTACACATTTCTCTCTTTTTTTTTTTTTTTTTCCTTTCCTTCAATGCTTGATTGTGATGAAATTTCTCAGGAGCATTACCCATACTTTTAGAAATAAAGAAGAAAGTACCAGAAAGCACCATGTGGAATTTCAGCATAATTGTTCTAACGCTGACTGAGCCCCACTTTGGAGGTCAGACCACACAGCTCATAACACTTTAAAAATAACAGCTAATTCTTGAGAGATATCATGGACAGTCAATAAGCAGCAGTGGTGGTCATGAAAATACAGTCCAAACTAATCTGTGAGTACCACAGTTCTCTCTCTCACAGTTGAAGCACTCCAGTTGATGGAGTTTCTCCTCTAAGCAAAGCTGGGAGCTGTGAAAGATGAAGATATACCTTCATTATCATCATAAATTTCTGTGTGTTATCCCTTTATTTTTTAATTTATATTAACTTTTTGTGGATATACCAGGATGCTGACAAGCTAAATTATGTTGTACTAAGAATGTCAGAATAGATCAGCTATGATTTTTCCACTGTCTTTCTGTGAAGCAACAAATCCTTCCTTTTGAACCTTAAGGTATACTCTCCCATGACAAAGGAA
Organism: Pezoporus occidentalis; assembly: GCF_034315485.1. Classification (NCBI taxonomy): domain Eukaryota; kingdom Metazoa; phylum Chordata; class Aves; order Psittaciformes; family Psittacidae; genus Pezoporus; species Pezoporus occidentalis. The sequence continues at coordinate 19,286 of NW_026912951.1, read as the reverse complement.
ATCTCTGCTTTAGCCCTCATGATTCTGAAAGACCAATTTTTGAAGTGTTTGAAGGGGCTACATGTAGCATCTTACTATCTTTTATTAGGCACTGTGTTGTCAGTATGTCGCTTAGGTTGAACATCAAGATGAAGAGAACATTCAGTCTCTGTTTCCCTGGTACTATCACTACCACCTTGAGGAAATTTTGTTTGCCATATGGGCACATACTTGATAAAAATACAAGGTCACTTACCATAAACTGGTTCTTCAAGATGCTACAGTATTTATAGTTCTTCTGCCTCCACTGTGAGGCTTTGAGGGCTTCAGTAGCAAAGAGCTCTGAATTGAGACAGAACTCTGAAAAAGTAAAGAATAGTAAAGGCTTTTGACACCTTCCTATGGAAACTAAGAGACTTAAGCAAATGTATAGTTCTGAAGAATGCTGTTGGTTTTAAAAACATCCTTTTTCCCAGTCAGAACTTTTATTCTTTTTGAGTCACAATTTTCATAGAATTTTCAAGAACATTTGTGAGGCTTGTAAAACTTCAGGTTATGGGACAAAACCATTCCAATGTTACTCCCTCAGGCTGAGATCTTGCTCACTGGAGATACCTTTTATATGGGATGTGCTTAATGATTATATCATCTCATAAGAGTCTGAAATGGCTATGTAAGAGGAGCAGAGCTTTTTTATTTACTCCATAGAAACCCCAATAAGCTACAGCCTTTCTTCCTATTTTTTCTGACTTGCCATCTCTCTATCTCCTGAACATAATTTAATTTCCATTCCTGAAGGCTTTTCAGTCTGTGGCAGTGCTTCAGGATCAATGTGACTTTGCTGCAGGTAGACGATGTTTGGTTTTAGCTTTCGCTGGATGTACACAGATTATTATGCTAATAATTTTAGTCTACTTCTTTGTCTTTTTAGTTTACTCTTTTTTGCAAGCCTCCTAAATGTTCTACAATTATAAAATTTAAAAAAAAAAAGTTACTTACTTAAAAAAAATATGGTTCTTGTTGCTAAAATCTATTTGCTTTCATTATAGAGGATCTTGCTCAAGGGATTATCAAATATTTACACACACATACACATTTATACATGTGTGTATAGAGAAAATTATTGTTCAGAGAACTTTTTTTGGTGACTTCAAAGTAAAAACTGACACACTTTTGAAATAGAACTCCAGATTTGTGGTTCCTGAAGCAAAAATATACTCAAAATTATTTTTGTTAAGAATATTTAAACCTCTAAAGTCACTTCAAGCTTTTAAGGAAGACAGGATATCACACTTAAAGGGTGTCATTTTGGAGGAATTATGTACTACTGATTTTTTTACTATTATTTTCTGGATAGCAACACTGCTTGAATAAGAACTTTAAATAAGCATATATAAAGTATCATGCCAAGAGACACATTGTTCGCAATATTTTTCTCCAATAGGCATTCTTTACAGCTTCCCTTGGTTTTTAGTTTTTGTTTGATCTATGAGGGGATAGTTTAATAATATTTGCAACCTTTATTTATACACAAATATCAGGAAAGGTATATTTCTTTTCTCACTAACTCTTCTAGTTGGTGAAGGCACTATTGGAATTAAAATTAAAATATTGTCTCCTGTTAGAGACAGTAATTGTCATCACTGATTATGAACTACCCAGAAGAGTTCCTGCCTAACAATCAGGAAATGACTCAATTTTGATGTTATCTACACTTGTTAGAAACCTGAAAGAAATGGCTCTTCACTGTTGTCTTCCAAGATTCATGCGGTATCACAAATTCAAGTTTCTGTCTTGTAGGAACTAATGCTTACTGTGTTTAGTAGGAAAATACAACTTAATTTTAAGAATATCAGCTTTGTTTTTTCAGTTACTGGAATTTTAGTTTGTTTGCCTTCTACCCCTCACTTTTTAGAATGCTCTGTCATCATGTCGGTTTTCATTTGCATGTAGAAATAGATTATTTTACCTCATTATTTTTTGGCTAACTTGAAGTAGAGTTTCAATCATCATATGAAATTAAAAAGCTCTTAGTCACATTTCAGAATTAATCTATAAAATCCTGTCTTTCCCCAATGTTTTTTCTCATGAATGCATGTACTGTCAGATTAGAAAGTAATTCAAGATTAGTGAAACATGGTCAGATTGATTAACAACCAACAATTAAATCATTCCCCAGTGAAAGACCCTAATACTTTTCAGTTCTTGCTATTCGGTTGTATAGATCTAGTACCTGTAACACACGTTGCCACCAGGGACACAGTGAATAGCATTAGCTGTCCTTTGTCAAACTCCAGCAAAGCATGCTGGAACACCATGGACAATATATCTGTAAAATCTCTCCAGAGAATCTTTAGTGCAAAATATTATTGTAAAATATATATAAATAATAATAATATATGATTATATATTTAAATGGAAATTTTATGCTGCAGTGGTAAATTTTTACTCAAACAACAAATTTTTACTTTGCATGAAATCAATCTGCACAGGGTTACTGATGTGTACGTGCTTTACCCAATTATATAAAATAATGAGCACTTATGTGCACCTTTTTGTGCACCATAGTCATCATAAGAGCACAACTGTCAGCTGCTGTAGAGAAACACAAAACCAAAAAACCCACAAAAATCACAAAACGTAATGTTGAAAGAATTAGAGTAAGCACTGCACATATGACTGCATATGATACAACACTAATAAATCGTTTAGAGCACAGACTGAGAACTTCAGGGGAATTCTAACATTCTGTATATTTCCATTTTAAGATTTGTTTTCATTGAAAATACTACTGGGAATTCACTTTTAAAATGTTGGTATCTCCTATTTGAGGTTGTATGCATGTATAACTTAAAATTTTTCACTTCCTGTTGAATAAAACTAGAATCAAGCACTGAAAAATGTGTTCTATATTTTCAAACTTGTGCAGTTACAGTTTAAAGCCTGCTAGATTTGAGATATAGCAATAGAAGTCCTTTGCACACGCAGCACGGCTGCCACTGTAAACTTTGACCTGTCAACCTCTGGAGGGCAGGATGCTCAGCAGCTGATAAAGTGCTCTATGCTCAAACCAAAATTATGGGTTCTAATGAACCTCAGAAATGTTGCTGTCTTTGAAATGCAACTCCCTCTCCAGTGAGAATTGGGCTGTTTTCGCAATATTGAACAGCCACTGGATGATAATGACCTTCAATAGCTACAGCTTGGGGCTAGGTTTGAGTTTGATACTAAGAGGTGAAAAGCTTTCAGACTCGGTACCAGTCCCTTGAGCTATTTAGTCTTTCCAATGACTTATGTCTTGGTAAATATAAATCCCCTTTGTCCTCATCATGCTTGTTACTCTGCAGCAGGTTTTGTAGTGGCTTTGTATCATATCTTTATAGTAGATTTTCTGTAGATTTGAACCCTATTCCATTCTCATTCATATAATTTGAAAAAAAAAACCACAAAAACAACCAACCAACCAACCAAAGCCAGTGCTCTTGGAATGAGGATTTCTTTCAAAGTCCACCAACATCAATTAACTCTGGCTTTGCTGGTTTTTGAGCCTTCAGTAGAAAGAATTTGGGCAGCTGCAGTTTTGTTCATGTGCAATCCACACCTCAAACTCAGTGTTTCAGTGCGTATTTCTCAGAAATCTAACTTGTTAAAGTCAACCCTCTTGCTAATATTGTGTATATCTTTAAAGCAATATGGGCATGAGTGGAATAAAGAAAGATAATCTCTCCATTTTACTAGCAGCTCCAATTTTCTCTGTGACATAGATAAAATATTCTGTCCAGGATTCTTCTTTCCTCATAACTTCTGTCTCCCTCTTGATTGAATAGGTCAGTAATGTAAACTGATAAACTGCTGAGAAACATGGTGTGGACATGAAAACTTTCATCAAGCTCATCAGTTTAGAATGGCCTCAGGTGAAAAGCAAGTATATGTACATGTTTATATATGTTTGCTTTTTCTTGACTATTCGTTAAACATTTTCATAATAAGGTACATACCCCAGTATTTTGAGAGACATAATGTGACACTAAAAGCTACAGCTTATCTTTAAAGTAATGTTCATACTGAATATATCTTTTCCTTACCTGGAGTAGAACCCACATGTGCAGGCTGGCACGTGTCAAATAGTTTTTTCCTTTGAACATTTCCTTCACTTCATACATACATACGTACATACGTACATATATATATATAAAGCACTGCCTGATTATTACTGTATTTAGACCATACTTTGTCTCTGCACATTCACTCACTTAAAATAGTGTCCTCTTACAAATAGATTAATTCAGACCCTTCAAACATACCATGGCTTAGAATACGTATTTACATTGCAGTTGATTGTACAGAACCTGGTAAACTGCAAGCATTCTTAAACTAAGAATATAAACCATAAAACCTTGTGTGCCTTTGTTGTTGTGCTTTAATTCTGTTAATCGCCCTAGGTAAAGATTAGCTGCTGTTGTCAATTTAATTCAGCCTCAAACAAAGCAACAAGGTCACTTTTTTTTTTTTTTTTTAAGTAAACAGGATTGAGTTGTCATGTAGTTCTAATAGGCAGCACAGGGAATCATTAGTGCACCTCAGCTCCCTGACTGATGGGCATTTCACTTCAGTCATCTGACAGAGCACTAGTGGCCCAGTACTATTGACACTGTGTCAGAGCTGAGAGAAGATGCCTTAATCGGCTCAGACACTCTCTGCATTGATTTGACAAGTTGCTGTAATGACCTTCTTGTTTTTCTGAAGGATTACTGTTTACCCAGGGAGGTGGTGCTGAGCGCATGTGCTGGATTGTCATGGAAACTATTATTGTTGCATCTTGATCCCATTAATGCCGTGGTGTGTGACACGGATATGAGACACTGAAAATTTCAATGAAGGACATTCCACTTCAATAATACTAATCACTGAACATTCATTACAAAATTTGCAGCTAGTTCTGGATAGCTTGGCCAACAGGAATTAAAGGACCATGGCTGCTTAAGGCCTCTTCTTGCCTTGTCTGGGTATTGTATGAGGCCTAGGTAGATTCTTTACTTTCAAAGCAGAATGTTTGTTTGTTTTCTTCTCTAATTTTTGCTCACTGACTTATGTAATTTGCCAGTAATTTAATGTACTTCTGATTGCAGAAAGCAATAACAAAATCAAGATGAGAAGAAAATAAACTTTATAATTGAGACATACATATATATATATCCATCAAGGAAAACAGCATTTTGAGGAGGAGAGGGTTAGTTGATGTATTGAACATTTTCTGGATCATACTGAGAGTGTAGCAGTCTATAGCTAATATCTTTTTTTCCTATTTCCATGTACCTTTAAAATAATGGCAAGTGGAAGCCATATCTCACACCTTACAACTCTAAATTTTCCCTTGTTCAGTGCAAGCAATTTTTTCTTAGCCATTTCCTTCTTGTATTTGCTAAATGAATGTGTAATAGAAATTAGTTTCTTAGTACACCACATTTGCAAACAGGCATGATTTAGGTAAAAAAGAGTGAAGAAGAGCCACTGATATGAAGCAAATAGTTCTAACAGGTTGGTCTGTAAGACATGATATCTGATTTCTTGGAAAAGGTAGTATAGCAGCCTCTCTTGCAGGCTGGATCTAATTATTAAGCTGCAACAGAAGTGGTTGTTCTGACAAATTTGAACAATTTCCTGTACATTGATTTTTTTTTTTATGAGAAGAAAAGAAAATCTCCAAAGTGTTTATGTGAAGAATCATCTTTCATACACGGCTTAGAAATTGGGAAATACTGTTTGAAAACATGTCGATAGAAGACGGGCTCTTAGCTAGTGGCTGTGAGCTGCGAATGAATGAATGATGCTATAGAAGTAGCACTTTACGAAAAGGGGTTTTATTTGAAAATTAAGAATTATTTCAGTTTTATTCTTCACTCTTCATCTTACATGTTGCAAGGCTTCCCAGGCTAAGGACCTGTTACATCTTAAGATATCTGTCTGAATGAGAGGTTGAAATCAGTACCTAACTGCACTAATACCTACCATTTCTCTCCAGTCCAATACACAATCATCCAGCCATCAGCTAATAGTTTGGCTTATTGACAGATGTGTCTTATTGACTTCCTTGTTTAACCCAATGAATAATGAAATGCCTTTCACAATATTTAAGAAAGTACTGAGTAATATTTCCCGCACCATGCAATCAGTTTTCATCTGATCACACAGTCATTAATATTTCTGCCTTGAGTCTACATTTTCTTGGCAAGGTATTGTCTCACTTTCTTGGCACTTCATTGCGTGGTACAGTGCACTGAATGCTCTTTGTGGCATTCACCTTTAAGAAAGATGTGCAAAAATCACAGTTTTTGAAAGATTTTTTTTTCAGAACACAAACTAGGAAGGTTTTCCAGTAACATCATCTGGAATCAAATACACAAACAAGCCTATTCTGTCAAATTTTTTTTCCTATTGATTAACTATTTGAAATGCTGTTATAAAGTCAAAGGCAGTTATGATTACATTTCCTTTTCTATGGAGAGGAATAAATCATTCGCAAGTATAGGATGCCCCAAAGTCTTTTTAGAAGAGCTATTCTTGAGAGGCAGAATATGTGTACCTCTATTCACATTTATAGTTATTTCTTGGTGGTCTCTGGGGTTATTCTTAATGTGGCAAATGTTTTTTTTATGTCAAGAAAATTCTTTGGTTTACTTGAGCTAGGTTAAGTTTATAAAGTGAGTTCTGCCTTAGAAAATATTTGTCAGATTCAGATTCTGAGCTTTTGTTTGCTTGGAACTTCCCAATCCTCCTTCACTATAATGAAAAATCTTGATAACAGTAGTTTAAACATTACTTAGCAAAGGCAGTGAGTAAGCCTTGGTACTAGTCAGTGTCTGAGACTGTAAGGAAGCACTGCCCTTATTGTTTGATGTTTAAAGGTGCAGAAGAGTACTTGGTTCCATTACATAGAATTATCTGATTGGGACAAGAAAAGGTTCCTTTATCTCCTGCATTCAGACCAATCTACAGGCAGTTGCTTGTTACATAAAACTGAAAACTGAACCCAGGAATTCTACCTTCCCTGATCCAAGCAAAATGGCAGTTTTCTTATGCCACACACACTTAGTTGCTTAGTAAAATACAGCCTTATGTTGTCAGCATTGAATAACCAGGCATTAAATAAATGCAATTGGTAGTATTCCATATTTTAAAATTCTTTATGGGTTAATCTCATGCATTTAGAAATGTATTTATGTGTAAGATATATATGTATTTCATGTACTAATTAAAATGTGTTTCTGTACAGTGAAGTCAGGAAAAGACAATAATATGTACTATGTTGAAGTAAATTATGTGGAGTTCAGTTAAATATTAAGGTTACAGACTCCAGAAAAGATTCACTGTAAAACTGCTAGCAGACAGTATGTTGTCTGCTGTATCCATCTTGCATTACCTGTAATTCAAATTGAAGACTGAGCGGATGCTGAGTTGTTGTATCACTTTGAATTGAAACATATTTCAGCATAATTGAAGAATACCTATATGGCATCAGAATGTTGATTTAGCAAATAGGGATACTGCATGCAGCCAAAATAGCACTTAATGACATTGAAGTTAGCAGTGTTATCAGCTTTTTTGTTTGTTTTCCAAGACATACTCTTGAATGAGATGCTTTAGGCTAAAATAAAATATTTAGACTTAATATTTTTTTTCTTGCCTATCTACTAAAACTTGCCTTGGTCTTGCTCAGGAAGTAGATGTTTTTAGATTTGGGAGCAGCTTTTCCGGCATGCTAATTTTGTGAGACTTCAAAAGTAAAGGCATTTTTGAAGCCTATTCTGTTAAGATAAATCAGTGTGCCCCTAACACTAAGTTGCTGTTTAAACACTCAGTGTGTTTGTGTTTCACTTTAATAAAAATGCAAGATCATTATCAATCTTTTTTGATGCAGTCCTTTCAGAATTGCTATTAAAGTGCTAAGCATCCGATACAATAAAACTCCTCCCTAGTCAAATCAAATTCTTAAGTTTTAGATGCCAAAAGGGAAAATCTTTGTGTGACAATTTTTTCCCTAGAATGTTGGTCTTCTGTCCTTTTTAGAAAAAAATTGATCCTTTTCAAGGATGCCTCTTTATTCTACATATTTGTTTTGAGGTTTTTCTTCCTATGAGCAATATGCACAGCTGAGTTATGTAAAATAGTTTCATTTAGAGATTAATTTTAAAATCCAGCTCTCAAGATCAGTAAGATTGTATGCTACAGCTCTAAAGTCTGCCTCAACCTTTTCCTTGTAGGCTTAGATGGTGACGCTTGGTATTGAGAGGAGAAAGAAAAGTGAGTATCTTTCCAATTAAAACAGCCAGTAGCGTTGTATAACAGTCTGGCCTGGGACTACATTGGGGCAGCATGGCTCTAGTATATTAGAAGGCTTTTTTGTAATTTAAACCCAGTTTAATAAGCTAATGCATAATGAATTTCTTTACAAATCAAGTCCCTTCTTGGGGATTTGGTGCCTGTGCTTGACTAGAATACATTGATTTGGAACCATCAGATTTCTGCTGCCATTTTAAGGCCAGTACTTCTATGACCAGTGTTGTGTGGAAAGACTAGTCTGTGACCACTAAGCACTAATCTTTTAGAACTCCATATTTCATAAACTATCTCTAAAAGTTAACAACTGAAACTTCAGGATGGATCTGTTAAGGAGAGGCAAGGTCTGGGAAAACAGCAAGACAAAGCTGTTCAATATGCTTTCTTATTCATCATGGTATTTCTGCCCTTCATACAATCTTGCTGTTACCACAGTTTAAAATTATATGAAAAAAAAAAAAAAAGCACTGGTGAAGAGTTTGGTATTCTTAGGTACAAAGTGTGAACTTTAAGGCTTGGCTTACAAAGAGATAACTTGACACTACATGCAAAGTAAGAGAAACTGCAAGCAGACCAGCCGCTGCTTTGAATGTGAATGAGTGTGGAAGATGAGAAGATGATTATTCCTACAATAAAGATGTGAACTTGTCTTGACTGAATGTGAATTGCAAATCTTTTTTTTCTTTTTTTTCCAAATGTACAGAAAGAGTTTGTGTGTTTTTTAAAAAAAAACAACAAAAAAGCGCCAAATTTTTTTGAGCCATGAGTCAGGTCTTGTATTGGTTATGTTTCACCCAGTATGTCTCAGCTGTTGTAAAGGTGTGCTCTAGCTTAGAACAGTCTTAAAAGACTGTTATTATGCATGTATTCACAGGGCTATTCCATTTCCCCTGATGCCCTTTTAAAGCATGATCAGCCATAACGTGCCAGTTTTTGTGCCACTGTAAAGATGGTAAGAAGAAAAAATAGGCCGCTGGATACTAAGTCATTTCTGTTTGTGATGAGATATATTAGACCATATCTGCAGTCGGACTGTTTATGTAATTAGAATCAGATGAGACAAAGAACTTAAAAATGTAGAATGATTAATCAGTTTTTATTGGCATGGGCAGTGGGCTACTTATTGTAATTTCACTAGCCATTTGATATCACTATTTTTCTCTGTAATATATAATTTCAAAGGGCCAGACTATTCAACACAAAACCACAGACAAGACAACAGAGGTTTTCCAAAATAAATCTCTCTTGGGGTATTCCAGAATTTGTGCTAACTGCAATGACTAGTCCCAGTTTGAATAACTGCTTGTTGCTAGCCAACCACTGTAACATTTTTTTCAGGTGAGATTTCAACAGGTATTTTTTTCAGGTTTCTTGCTGAAACTGGTTTCCCCACATTTTCAGTCAGAAGTTCCAGCTGACGGTCTGGTAGCATTAAGAAATTCCTTATACAAAGATTAAAATTTTTAGCAGTATTTCACAATACATGAAATATAACGATAATTCAAGCAGAGCTGCACATAAATATCTAATTTAATTGGTTCTGAATTTTCTTTTACGATGTTTCCTCTTGTTTCTCATAGCAGGGTACCAAATAGTCTCATTAAAATCTTATCAATTTTCATTTTGCTATTTGCTATCTAGTATCCTGTAACTATCCAACTTTTCCAAGCTGAATAACTGTGAATTTTACCAGTTTTCAATGGATGCAAGTTCCATCATGCTGCTTAAAAGCTCTATTTCTGGTTTGTGAATCTTTCAATTCCATTCTGTTGTACTTCTGATGTGGCAAAACTAAACAGTACAGGGGCATCCTATTGTGAAGTACAAACAAGCCTCAGATCTTCCAAATAATTTCTTTAGGTTTACCTATTATTTTATATTAATTGCACTTAATTTAGTAGTCATAGAAAAAAAGAATTTCCCAAAGACATTTCTGTTGAAGGCAATTGGGAAAGTACAAATATGTTAGAAGTCAAGTGGGGCTCTTGGAGAGTAAAAATACAAGCAATTACTCCTCTGAATAGTTCATTGAAAATGTAACTTTTCTGTCACACTTAAAGCATTTGTTTAGACAAGGGGAGCTGGACAGCGAGTTGGGTTTTTTGTTTGTTTGTTTGGTTTTTTTTAAGGAGAAAATATAAATAAATAATTGTTTGTGGTTCTACCAGACCTGCCATAATTAACATTGCAGTGAGGAATCATTTTACGTGGCCACAGGAATAGACCTAGGTCTCCCTGTGTCTTTTGCCAGCATATAGTACAATTACATAGCAATGCATAGCACTAAAATAATGATACTCTATAGAGCTTTATTTTTGTCTCTTTTTTCAAAATGATGGTCTTTTTGTTCAAGTTTTTTGATTCCTTCAATACACTTGGCACTTTTCATTAGTTGCATTTTTCTCTTATGTAAAGGGACAGCACAAGCAATTTAACTGCAAAAGTTTATGTACAAGCGTGCATCTAGAATCTGGGCTGTAGTTCAGCTTGTACCTTTATGACACAGCTTCTCAGGTTAATTTTCATATATCATTAGGGTGAATACAGTGCTGGTTTTCTTTCAGCAGGACACAACACGCCATCTTAAGTCTTCTTGCATTTGGTTATTTAAACCTAAGCTTTGACCATACCAACAGGTGTCCATAAAGTAAACAGGACTGCACTCCTGAAACAGCAGTTGCACTGTGCTAGTTTACAGCATACATGGCAAGTGGGACATAGCTTAGGTCTCTGGGTGATAGAGGTAGGTGAGAATGTATTTGGTCTTTAGCAGAATGTCCACAGCTGTGGCTGTAGCTACAGAGAAGAGAAGCACATGTGCTATCTCATGTTAAGGTAACTTTTTTATATATGCTACCTTTGCTTCTTCAAGCAGGAGACCTTAAAGTATTTTTGCTAGAATAATCTTTTAGGTTGCCAAGGGTCTGCTGTAACTCTTTTTTAAACCAAGAGTTAGTATCATTCTTGTGGCAGCATTCCTGGCTTGACTTTCCCCTCTCATGTCAGTGTGAACAACTAATAGGTTCGTCAAGATGAAGTTTGGATTGTTTCAATCCATATTTATGTTACTGCCTTTGCTTGCATGCTTTTTGAGAAACTGCAAAATTTCTGTCATTTTCTTATTTCCTCCTCTTGCAAGATTCCTTCTAAGGTCATTCAATCATATTTTACGTATGGTAAGGATTGTGTTGGGGTTTTTTTCCTTTAGCTATATGGGTAAATAATGCTATTTGATTTATTAATCTAAATGTCTCGTTACTACATTGATCTGTTTCCTTTGCTATTTTTCCATTTTGTTTGTTGCTGTGTTTCCTATTGAATTGCCTGGTCTTCATAAATTAGCAGCTCTCTCTTTCAAAGTCTCCTTTGAGAATATTTTCAACAGCTTCTAATATTCTAAATTTCTGAAGAGCAAACTGGCTTAGATTAATGTGGTATACAAACACATTTTGGCAGCATTTTGAAATTTTTTTGTGGTGAGAGAATAATTTTGGTGACTTTTCTTTAGATACATCTTTATACTGCACAACCTAGAGAACAGACATTGTCTTACCATTTTGTGATAGGCCTTTCACATTTTCTGTTGGGATGTAGCAGCCTTTAGAATTTTTGTGTACTACAGAGCGAAGAGTGGTATACCTGTCAGCAAGGAAAAGAGCCTTTGCTGATACTGCTGCTTGTAGTTCATCACATTGTATCACAGAAAATGTTATTCATTGATTGTGCTGACAATGGCAGTAAATAGAGCTAAGTCTGTTTTACATTGCTGTTGAGAATGCATATCTCTTAACTCTTGATGCACACTCTTGACTCCAAATCACTTCTCCTTATCCCCTTCCCCCATTTAAACTAAATACGTTTTTCTATTTCATTATATGAGCATGAATTAATACAGAGAGGCAATGAGAAGTCATTTTTATTGCATAGTTTTTCAACATGCAAGTCTTCTTTGACTTCTTAGTAAAAATTAACAACTACAGATTCTATTTCATCTGTGAAACCTGTTATAGATTGCATTATTCACTCGATTGTAACAGTTGAAACGATTACCACCTGTGATCTAAATATATGTTTATATTGGAATGCAGAAAGTATTTCATTATTAATGCTTTCTTATAAATCCAACTCTCATTTAGATGACAATCAGTTCACTTCATGACAATCAGAGTGTGCTCCAGTTCTTGGCTGTGTTTGATCATTGTGCGCAAGTTGCAGACTCATTTAAAATGTCTTTCATTAAGGCATACAGGTGTACATTAACCTTGCATTTTTCTAGGTAGATCACATGTCCATGATAGATGTAAAATTGTACACTAAAATAATCATGGCAAGTTTTGTAAAGGGCCATGAAATATTGTATTTTAATCAAGAGGGGAAGAGGCTTTTACTTTGCAGTAGCTGGAGTTACAGCTTATGAATGTGATCTCTCAAAGCTGTGGAGACTCACTGTCAAACAAGTATTCTGTCAAACAGAATTCTTGGAGGTTTTTTTGATATATAAGGACCAACAAGTGGTCTATCTATTAGATGCATTTTATAGCACTGTAATTTCTATTTCTGGGTGTCTGCCATGCACCATGTTTATTCATTTTAAAAAAGTCAGGCAGAGTTAGTAAAATGTACAGGACATTTTCTCATCCCTTTTTCTGATACCTTTGCAGCATTGTAGAAAACTAAAGAGGTTGGGAAACTGCATATATCATAGTGGTTGGAAGTGTTTCCAGTTGCCAATAGGTGTTATGATGCCCTACCAACATCTTTGAAGCTGTCTGTAGTCAAAAACGATGCAGGAAGAAAGAGGCTGCACTGATGGAATCATCATGCTCATGCTTAACTGAGTATTCCTTTTGGAGCACAAACATCTAATAAATGCGAGTCTTTGAGGATCCTAGGCTGTACTAAAGCTTGATACTGCACTTTCATGACTTTCAGCAATTTGTTTCTGCCGTTAAGTAATGAATCCATTCTTTACCATTCTTCCCTAAAAGATTTGCCAGTTCCTTCTTTATTACAACTCCTGTAATTGCTCACATTAGGAAGACACTGTAACTTAGGTTCAATATTGTATGTTTGATAGTAAGAAAACCCGCTGCCCCACCCCCTCTAATGAATGCCAGAATTACCACAAAGCTATGCCCCATGCATAATGTATATAGACCAATTAAATGAAACTACTGCATTAGTTCCCCGGGGACATATCTGGTGGAAATGGCAATCTTGTAGGCCATGGCACTGTGTTTTGACACCTGAAGCTAACCACATGTAGCTACTTGTAATGTTTTGAATCCTATGAATTTATACCTTTTGTCTTCAAGCAAATGTGATTATTGTAATTTTAAATGATGAGTGCCTGAATTTATTTCTTTGCATTCTCTGAGGCTGTAAAAAAACTTTCAAATTTCAATGCAAAATAGTGGGCCTGACTAATTTGGGATTCACTTAGGAGAAGTAAAAGCCCAACTCAAGTTTCTGACTGAAAAGACATGTTGACTTGATATCTCCATTTGAATAAAAACAATGTCTTGAAAACAATAGGCTCTTAAAAGTTTTACTGAAGATGATGAAATCATGGTGAAACCTATTCCTCTGAGTGAGTCCATCACTGGTTGTAAAATGGTACAGATGTGTAAAGCTACATCAGCCATATAACTGCTACAGTAAAACAAGCACAAGTGCTGAGACATCCTGCTCACTGCAGCCTTGCCTACTCTGCTCCAAAAAGGGTGCAGAAAGAAATCACTGCTGCCATGGGACTTTCAGTCCTGAGCAAGTAAGTTTGCTCAGCATAGCCTTACTTAACTGTTCATATCCCCATGCTTCTAAGAACCTATAACTATGTCTTCATAAGCTTAAAATCAATTTGTTCTCTCAAGAAGACATCTTGAGATGATGAGCTGAAATTCAGTTTGCTCATAGTTATTAAACCACATACGGAGCTTTTTAGAACAGCCAATAGAATAGTCTAAGGTGTAATGTTCAAAAAGTGATTAAGGCATTTAGGAACATAACTGACACTAAAAGTCTGTGGGATTTAAGCTCTTATACACCTCTGGCACTTGATTAAAAAAAATCCAATTTCACCAGATAGAACTCTGGACTGTTACTGGGACTTAAGTTCTGCTGATTCAGCTATGACCTGCTGTTGTGGGCCTGCTGTTTCAGCTCTCTCTGCAGCTCTCATCCTATATTGGCCTATATAGGCAGGAATTTTCAATGACTTCTGGAGTTACAACATGTGATGGAATACCCATACATCCCTGGGTGTTTCTTTTGAAGAGACCAGCTTTGGATTGCACAGTTTGATTGCTCTGTGAACATGAAGACATTGATTTTATTTGATGGAATCATTTTAATTGCAGCTAACAATTTTTTTTTTATCCTTATATGCTTTGTGTCCCATTACTATGCCAGTGGTCTATGGATTCACAGTCATACAGAGGAATATATCTTACTTGAGCATTAATTCAATAATGTACACATAATGGCATATGAAGTACTTAACCTCAAGGCCACTACCTTGAATTTGGCTCTGAGATTACTGACAGAACCTAATAATCACCTGACAGTTCTGTGTTGGCCTATATGAAAACCGGTGATTCAAGCCTAAGTGGTCACATCGCAAAAAACCCCACAAAACCAAAACCGCCATCTTCTTGTGCTGCTCTGAGAATACACTTAACCTTGAACTAGAGATATGTTAATAGACTTGTTTGCATTTTTCCTTCATCCACATTCCCTGGTCTTTGCATGAGCATTCATGTCGAAGCCTTCAGTAGAAGAGTTTTCTCCCTCTGACATGTTCTCACAGCTTCTAGTGCCATAGCCACTATTCCTACCTAGTATCTGCAATAATTTGAGTAGCTGAACATGGGTCTTAGCTTTCCAGCAGTGTTGTTCAAACTAACAAGTAAATACTTTGGGGCATTGTTTCTGTCACTGCACAGCAGTTTCAGCAGTCAGTATGTGATCAACACGCATGACATAATATGCTTGTAATGTCAATTTGAGAAGAATTAACCAGGGACTAGAGGTTGTCACTTCTTTCAGAACATTAATTGAGAACTTTGTGGGATAATTAATGCACATAACTCAAATATTGGCTAAAAAACGGAGAAGGGGGAGTAAACAAACAAAAGAAGAAAACAAACAAAGAATCACCCCAAAACAAACAAAACCCAAACTCAAACCAGAACCAAAAACAAAAACCAAAATCAAACTGTCAAACTGTATACCTTCCTAATAGAAGGTTGTCATAGGAAACTGCTCAATTTAGCCATGATCCACATACCCACACACCCACTGTCATCCTTTTAAGAAAAGGGAAGTTGAGAGAACTCAGGTGCAGAACTATATCCATTGATTCCTTCTTCATAAAGCACAAAGACTATATCATTTCAAGGAATAAGAATTTAACTTTATTTTCCAGTCAATGAGTTATTATCAAATAATCAAGCTGTTGTATATTATCTTCTGTTTATGCCTTTTGTGTGGTTGACCATAAACCCATTTTCCCCCGAGTTTTCTTTACTGGAAAGGACAGCAGAAAGCTGTTTATGTTTCCTTATTTACGTTCAAATTATGCATCATATAATGAAGGATATACAACCAAGCAGAAAGCACATGTTTTAGTGTATAATCTCTACCACTGCACCATATACATCTTGAAAATCACATGCTGACATTACTTTCCATTTTTTACATAAATATGTACTTTTATGTTGACGGTTCCTTTCACAGTCTATTTTGTCAGAGTTCAGGTCTGCCTATAGATTATTGTTATTGATGTTACAGCTTTGCCTATCAGAAACGGTTATTTTTTCCACCAATTAACTTTTTTCAAAACTCAGAAAAGATAAATACAGTAATTAAATGTAATAATTAGAAAGCCTTGCATAACAAGCAAGACTTTAAAGATTATTAAATAGCTGAATGTGAGCCTGATAGCCTGCTTAATTAATTGCTAAACTGTGGAACAACTGCAATTCTTATGTCAATCTAGTCTCTTTTATGGAAGTGATTTGAGTCAATTGCTAATGAAATTGAGAAATTTAGAAGCAGCTTTCTGACTTTCAAGTGACAGGGCTCATATTTAACTCAAGAAATGTGACAGTTAATGACAACATGAAAGTACTGTGAATCATTTGCCAGATCATGTGAGAATTACAGCGTCAAGCTATTGAAATAGCTCGTAGGTGATCAGTGTGAAAATAAACAGTCATAATGACATATTCAGAAAGCTATGATGCTGCTTAAAATATGAAAGAGTCTGTCTGAAATAAAACAGGGACATAATCTAACAAGTATAACAATAATATTTCAAGAATCCTCATACTTTGCCACATAGAGAAATTTACTTTTACTACTGTTCATATGGTTTTATTAAATCAATTACTTTAAACTGCTGAAGTAGGTTCATGGCTAATTCTTAATTTATAATGTAATTAACATGCTAACTCTTACTCAGTTACTTGCATTTAAATGATTGTGCTGCGGAATTTGTTTCCTCATCTTTGCACTTCAAGCCGCACTTTAATTAATTAAAACTTTATCCAGATATAAAGAGACAGTTATTGTGTGTTAATGAAATATCAGTTGAAAGTGAAGTAATCAATAATTAATTTAATTAAGGTGTGTATGAGACAATATTGCTGTATAATTAACTGAAAACCACATAACACATGCATATTTAAATTTTCATTAATAAGTTTGTTAGGAATTTTAGATCATGTTGTTTTACAGAATTACATGAGATGTTTAAAATTAGTGTTTGTCAGAGGGATTCTGAAATACACATTAAATGCAGTCCTGAATAATTTTGACAATTGTGTAGCAAATTTAGGTAACGGGAGCCACAGTAAGAATGAGTTTACCTTCTTGGAAATGAGATATAAATCTACAGATTTCTTTTAACCTCTGAGAGTCAGATATGTAAAAAACCCTGTGAGACAAAGTTACATGTGAGAAAACATATTCTACACTTGAAAAATGTGCCTTAGAAAAGGTTATGAGTAATGGAAGTATTTTTGCAATTCCACAGCTAAAGCTGGATCATCCCACTAACATGCTGTTCAGGCACCCTACTTATTAAGGACTATGTTCTATTAATATTGATGAAGTTATCTCATTTGCTCGTTTTCAACGATTTTTTATGAAAATTTAGCAATGAATCTACTATTTAAAGGTGCTGTTAATTTGATACATTTGCTAAACTTTCAGATTCCAAAAGAATAATATTCTTCCTGTTTCCTGTATGTTCAAAATTCATTACACTTTGTGTTATGAATGATTATTTGACCTAATAGAGACTATTATTAGCAAGGTATTTCAAATCCATAAAGTTTTATAATTAGAAAGAGAATCTCTTCCTCAGATATTCTAATCATATTCTATCTACCAAATATTCAGCACAAAATCTTGACTTTATGAAGGACTTCTTAAATTGGGATACAAATCTGACTCTGAGACTGAGAGTATCTAAGTTAAAACTCCATTATTGTATATTAACAATTGCTAATTAAGTTTTACAAAGTTCGTGAAGAACACTGGTGTTTTTCATAACAGTGCCCAAGCATAGTTTACGGAAGATTGAGACATTCATGATGATGAATGTCTTATACAAAGTGCAGTCCCTGTTTCAGATCCATGTCAGATTTTTGAGTTAATGTGCATTTTTTTCCTTGCTTTAGGTGAAGCACATTGATAGCTAGTCTGTTGGTTTTGGGGTGTTCTGGGAGGGGGGGGGGGTTGTGTTGGTTTTTTAATCAGGAAATCTTCAAAAATCTTGGGAGCATGTAGTCTTCCTAAAGCATAAACGCAAAAAACAATCATAGTAGAAAAGAATCTAGTCAGTTTAAGCTGGTAGTGATTGGTTCAGGCTATGTATCCTTTAAAGAAATGTGGATGTGGAAGTCCAGTGTTTCCTACTGGAACAGATTACAAATATCAGCACATTCTATTTGTTATTTCAAGGAGAGGGAGTATTTCTGAGTGAGAGTATGCAGTATGTACTATACGATGTCCCACATTTTTATTTCATTGATTTTACAGTTTGAGCAAAGTGTGTTAGCTGGCAAGGCTACTGCACAAGCAAAAGTCTTGACAGTTGTTGAATTTTTTAGTAGACCTTTTTCGTCAACTGTACTCAAGCGTCTCCAAATTTATTTAGTTTGTTTTGTTTTCCTTTTTTATTTGTTTTAGAAGTTGAAAATTGTAACCCAGTAAATACCATGTTGGTCTTTCTTGTTACAATCAACTTGTAACTGATAGACAGAAATAGCAAGTAATTATTCTATGCAGAATGAACCATCTATGACCCTAGACCAAAATGGAGCATGGAAGAGTCCTCACTTAGAAGGTGCATCATCACCAGTAGACTGAGCATAGCAGCACAGCAAAGGTACTGTCCTGGAATGGTGTTAGGGCTACAAGTAACTTACCTGCTAATTGTTAAATGAATGAACCTTTGGGAGAATGCAACCACTTCTAGGGCTAATAAAGGGAACAAAAAACTGAATTATTGAGGCTTTTTCTGTATGTATTAAATTCAGATGTAACATGAAATTTCTAGCAAAGAAAGGTGTGAAAATATTTTAGGGAAAAAAAACACCTCCAAGTCAGTCATAGAATGAAGACGACAAAAATGTCAGTATCAGTATCATGCCCCTCACAGTAAAGAGGAAAAGAACACTATCAACATCTTACTTCCCTTGAAGAAGCTGGTACCATCAAAATCTTGCCGTAATACATCTTGCTGACACAAATCCTCAACTTCAGCACATGGAAGAGTAAGTATGATAGCAGAGAAAGGGGTAGATATGGGAGTGTGTGTAATTTCAACTATATTATTATTGCTATTATTAAGATTTATTTTGTAATACTACTATTTTTCTTCCTTTTTTTTCCTAACTTTTTCTGTAATAGTTATACTTGAGTTAATTCTTTAATTAGACTGTTATTATTTTAGTTACACT